>NC_068325.1:13265475-13607975 GCF_025860055.1 Xyrauchen texanus
TTACTTTCTAAAACCCTTATCAAACTTGACCAGATGAAAATTACAAGGACAGACATTAAACTTTTTTTTTTATTTATTCTTTCAAATAAATCATATAAAATCAAATAAATTATTAATGAACTGGCCAAAACATATATTTTAACATTAGATGTTAAATTTAGATTTTAAATTCACTATTGTTTTGTGTAGAATTGTTCTATAGTCTATAAAGTATTTAACCCAATTACAGAGGTACCTGTAATTAAATTACATAAAAATGAAGAGTAATCCCTTACTTATTTTTTTTTCAATGAAAAAGTAATTTAAATACAGTGATTAATCACTCAACACTGATACTATCAAACAAAACTTGTAAAAAACTTAAAGCTGATTCAAATCAGGCTACGTCACAGTTTATGCATAAACCACATTCATATTTACATTTGAACCTGACAACATAGTATGTGATAACTGATTCCCTAATTTTAATGAAGTTTTTTTTATTTTATTTTTTTAAATGCCAGTGGTATGATTTACTCTTCAATGTAGAATCGTTTACAGCAAAAGCATAAAACGTCAAAAATAATTTCTAGAAATTTTATTAAAAAAATACAATAAAAAAAAAATTGAATCCGCCTATAAACATCTGTATTTATTCAACAACCACCAATAATAACAAAGAAAAAATAGTTTTTCAGTCGTCTTTAGAACACACAGCAAAGAGCTGAAATCTAAGTTGGTAGAATGTTTACAATATAAAATAATCGAAATGTAACACTTTAAAACTTCTATTGACAATAACATTGCCATGCGCGTGCTTTTCACAGATGAGGCGGCGGATGAGAGTAACATAAAACTCGATAATCTAGTAAAATGTTGCTATAGCGGTTGTTTCGCAAATAACTTGCATTTATTGTAAATCATTTAAGTCACAATTTCCTCTTCGACACAAAGTCACGGGCTTTCGAAGTAAACAGCCCCAAACAACGACATGGTGGGTAGCTAGCTAGGTTAGCGAAGTCCAAAAGTTTTCGTTAACTAATAAAAAGCAGACCAAACTATGCAATGTGCTGGAAAATAGTACTCATATAGTTGTTTATTTGATGATACAATGGACTAAAAGACTTCAGAAGGTAGGTTTGAAAATACTGTTTACACCGTGTGGGAATTTAAATCGACCTCGTTCACATCATTTCGTAAACACGGTGGAGATTTGCTAGCGAGTTAGCAGCACAACTCTAGTGATGCGATGATCGCCTAGTCCTGAAGTTTTGGCGTTCACTGTGGCCTACAGAAAACCACAATGCGCATTAAATGGACGTTGCATTAATATGAGCGAAATGTATTAAAATGATAACATTCGTTTAAAGATTTAAATATACAAGTTAGATCTTGTGATTCAACATTTTTACTTTACAATGCTCCAAAGTACGCTGGAAAGTTTTCCCAGTAGCGCTCCGAGATGTGTGCATGCCTATAAGAGCTATTAATAGTTATAAATTATTTACCTGGTCGGAGTAACAAGGACATGGAAACCATTAAAAGACAAATCCAGTTCCAAAGCTGCCGCTTAGCCAGGTTGAGAGTGCCGCTTCTCCCCATGCCAATCCATTCAGTTTGCTTGGAGTTCTCCAACTGCTGCTTGTCTGCGTTGAGGCTGCGAGAAAATCGGAGAACTTTTTCAATCCCTTCCTTGGCCACTGTCAGTCAAAGGTAAACTGCTGGAGGAGGGGCTTACAGTCGCCAGACACTTCCAATGAAGCCTGACAAGTGTCCAGTCACGTATTTTTACAGTGCATAGAAAAAAATATGCACATAATAGAATAATATGTAACAGTATATCCATCCATCTCTGTCTGTCTGTCTATGGCCAATCTTTCTATCTATCTTATCTATTTATTTACATTTACATTTATGCATTTTGGCAGACTCTTTTATCCAAAGCGACTTACAGTGCCCTTATTACAGGGTCAATCCCACTGGAGCAACCTGGAGTTAAGTGTCTTGCTCAAGGACACAATGGTGGTGGCTGTGGGGATTGAACCGACAACCTTCTGCTTACCATCTCAGTGCTTTAGCCCACTACACCACCACCTATCTATCTATCTATCTATCTATCTATCTATCTATCTATCTATCTATCTATCTATCTATCTATCTATCTATCTGTCTATCTGTCTGTCTGTCTGTCTGTCTGTCTGTCTGTCTGTCTGTCTGTCACATAACTATTCATATTGAAACAATACTATGACGAATAATATGAATTATTATTATTGTATTTATATTACTCCCCTTTTAAAACTATTTTAGCAGTTTATTTCTGGTTCATTTCAAATATATATTTTCTTCAACTTCACAAACAATTGGGATTGGAAACACTTAGCATTTGGATTTAGCTTAATTTTATGTCCTTGTTTAACACTATTAAATGGAGGAGATGCAGCTTTGACAGATACATGATAAATTAATTAAAAGTGACTAAACAAAAACATTGTATTCTCATCCATAAAATGCATCTCTTTGAACAGCTAAAGTCTGCAGAGCCCATTTTGATATGTAATAAGTAGGCAAATTGAAGGAATGAAAATAGCTCAGCCTTGCCTGGAGGGTTCAGTTTTATGATGGGCTTTAGCATGCTATCCTGTTCTCTTAGAATAATATCATGGTTTGTTGAACTATATTGAGTTGGTTTATGGTTTGATCATGTTAGTAGTTAGTGCATTAAGAGATCTGCAGTTATTAAAAAAGTGAATGCTGCATACAAGCAATCATGAAAAAAGTATTATATCATGGCTGGGTTTCCCAATAAAGTTGTAACTCAAGCTTTAAAGATCATCTTAACTAATGTCGCTCATTAATTTACGATGGAGTAACGCCTGTTTTCCAAACCAGCATGTAGATCGCTTGTTATAAAGCTGAACTTAAGTGTTTAGTTACGGGAGCTGTCCCCCATCCAAATGTGTGGATCACTTTAGCCGTATGTAAAGGTGTTTGACTTTTCAACATGAAAATAAGGTGGAAATACTGACAAACATGGAAGTTGTTTGTAACCTTGTCGAGATGCCGCAATGTATTACCTAACTATTACAGAATTTAATTATAAAAACAATGATGGCTTTAGTAAGATGGAGTTTTAGATGGAGTTTTGTATTGATGCTCAATCATAGAGATTAATGAAAGTGACGCAATAAATGCATGTAATGTGAATGCACGCGATGTGAATCATAAGGGACTCTCATGTAGTCTCATTTTTTTTAGCTGGAAACTGAACAAATGCACACAGAACAGGATTAAAATGATGGCCATCAGTATTGAACTACTCATAGACCTATCTAAATATTAATTGATCATCTGGTTAGAGTTCAAGGTACTGCGTACTTGTAGCCTTACTGCCGTTATGGATCATGCAATTTGTTATTGCCTTGTTTTTGATCCCCTTTTCCCCCCAATTTGGAATGCCCAATTCCCAATACATAGTAGGTCCTCATGTTGGTGCGGTTTCTCACCTCAATGCAGGTGGTGGAGGACAAGTCTCAGTTGCCTCCGCTTCTGAGACAGCCAATCTGTGCATCTTATCATGTGGCTTGTTGTGCATGACACAGCGGAGACTCCCAGCATGTGGAGCCTCATGCTACTTTCCGCGTTCCACGCACAACTTTCCACGCGCCCAATTTAGAGCGAGAACCACTAATCACGACCACAAGGAGTTTACCCCATGTGACTACTAGAGTCACTCAGCACACCTTGGATTCGAACTCATGACTCCATGGATGGTAGTCAGAGTCAATACTCTTTGAACTATCCAGGCCCCCTGTTACTACCATTGGACGAAGAGAGAGAGAGGGGGACTCATTGCACACACGCGCTCTAATGTCGTCTGTAACCATATTTTAATTCTTTATTTAGGCATATTTATTTAAGTTTTAAACTGTGTGGTCACATAATCGTATTATGTACAAGAACATATCATCTTTCTATTGCGATTACAATTATGCTTATCAATAAAGACTAATATAATGTTATACTGTATTATGTGTCTTGCAAATTTAGATACATACATATCACATTGCATGCACAGACTGCGGTGACTGCCTATTGATTTCAGTGCGATTTCTTTCAACACTTTTTAATCCTCTGAAATAGTTTACAATGGCTTTCCAATTATCAAAATATATATATATTTTTTGTTTTATTACATATAATAAATGTCCTATTAGCTTTTATAAACTGAAAGATGCCAGAAAGATATGTTTAATTTGCACTTAATTGACCTAAGAGTTCAGATCTCTCATAAATTTTCAAATGTTTTTACAAACTACTTAGATAACGATTCTTTTGGTAAATGTAAAAAGTAGTAAAAAGTACTACTTAAGTGCTACTAATGTTCTACTTATTGCTTCATGAAACCCAGCCCTTATCTACAGCTTACCATTTGAACTGATTTCCAGGATCCATTGGGACTGTAGCCTAGGAGTAAAACAAAACATACAAAAAAAAATTATTTCAGGTTCTCTAATTTGATTGGACAAGTGGTGTTCCAAGAGTGCTGGTATTTCATATAGTAAAGTATGTATAGTTCATATTCAGTAAAAGCACTGGAACACTTCAATGTATCATTCCACATGTTAGCATTTACTGACAGCAGTGTGTTGGCTTGACTTCTTTCAGAACTATTTTCATTGGCGAGGCAAAAAAATAAACAAAATTACTTTCTAATCATAATTTTTAAATACCGCATCGTTTTTCGTATGGGAACCAAACCAAAATGAACATTATTATTTATTTATTTATTTATTCAGATTTTTTGAATAAATTATTTGAGATATATCAATTTTTATGAAATTATTACATCTTTTGTGCTCCCGGGTCAATTTTTTGGGCATCACTTGTGGCTTTAAACATGATATTATGCAGATATTTTAGCATTTGATTTTTCTTAAAAAATACTTTACTCTCACATACACTTTTTTGACTCAAAATGGGACTGCATCTTGTTTACAAATATGCACAAACATATGCATACAGTCTCATGCACACTCACACATAGAACTGACAAAGTTGATGTAACAAACACAATAAACTGTATCAAAGGAAAAACGGCCTAAAGGGAGGTGTGGCAAATTAAATCCCTTTATTGTCACTCAACCATGTACACAAGTGCAAAAGTCTTGGGTGCAGTTATCATAGCAGTCATGACAGTGATGTGACATACCAATTTGCAATAGGCATCAGATTTACACAACAGAATTGACAAAACTAATTTACACATAATTACAGACAACACAATATACAAATAATAATATACAATGTACAGTATAGAAAACACAATATTCAATAAAAACAATTATAAACTACAATAGGTTGTATGTGCCGTATCAACATTCAGGCTGTCAGTTGATTGTCAGTTGCCAGAGTGTTGTAAAGAGAGTATATAATTTATGACAGACCAGTGTGAGATTAAAAAAAAGTGCAGTGTTGATGTATATTGATCATGAGAGATCAAGAGTTCAAAAGTCTGATTACTTGGGGGAAGAAGCTGTCATGAATTCGGCTGTTGCTGGTCCTGATGCTGTGATACCGCCTGCCGTTTGATAGCAGTGAGAGCAGCCCATGGCTCGGATGGCTGGAGTCTCTGATGATCCTCCAAGTTTTTTTTCACACACCGCCTGGTATATATGTCCTGGAGGGAGGGAAGCTCACCTCCGATGATGTTTCTGGCAGTTCGCACCACCCTTTGCAGGGCTTTGTGGTTGAGGGCGGTGCTATTGCCGTACCAGGTGGTGATGCAGCCAGTCAGGATGCTCTCTACAGTGCTGGTGTAGAATCGTGTGAGGGTGTTGTGGTTCATTCCAAACATTTTAAAGCCTGTGGGGACTACAGACAACGAGAGGGAAAGGTTGAAAATGTCCATAAAGCACCAACCAGTTTGTTCGCTCACGCTCTGATGACACGGCCCGGAATGCCGTCTGGACCTGCGGCTTTACGGCAAGAGCAAAAGTTCAAGTATACATAGTCTGAATAAGGGAAAAATGAAGAAAAGCCCTCAACAGACATAAACAGCGTAAACACACATAAACATTCAGCAGTTATATAAATGCAATAAACAGAATACATTTAGTTTAAAAACATTGTATACAAGTACAGATGTTGTATAGTTGTTTTGATGTTGTTTGGTTGGAATAAGAATGGTTGTAAGGTGTTTTTTTAGCAGTAATGAGTAATTAATATGAAAGTTAATAGGATAATTACTAGAAATTCTCAATTTAAATTTGTGTATAAATTTAATGCAGTTATATTCAAACAAAATTTCATAAAAACCTTAATAAAAAATATATATTCACATGTATCAAACTGTTTTAGCTGTAGTTAATATATATTTTGAAATAATAAATAAAAAACTGACATCCTGCAGTTATAATTTTCATTTTATATGGCAAAAATATGGATCTTTTTACATGTATGAACAGATAAGTTAACAATGAGCTAAAACATGGTTAATTATAAAAAACGAAAACAATTGGATTATGAATGTTTTATAAGCTTAAAACTTAAATGGGTCAAAACTGACCCACGAATGCAAATGGTGTATGCAGTAATGCAGGGTTATATATATATCAGGCTGGAACTGGTGTTGCTCGACAAGCAAGCAGTGGCATGATCTGCGGTGCTCTGAGAACAATGAACGCTCCCATGGACATGCCAATCATGCCAGTCGAGCGCACCTGCGAAACACGAGGGAGAGAAAATGACAAAACAAACCTGTGGTCTTATCAGAACCCTGAGAGTACTTGCCCATTTGTTTGTGGATGGAACGCAGAGGACAAACTCACTGTAGCCCACAGCTGTCTGCAGAGCACTGCCCAAAAACTTGACACAAATTGGGAGCCTATGTCAGAAACCACGTCGACTGGGAGGCCATGAATGTGGAAGACGTGATTATTGACTGCTACCGCTTTCTCCCTCGCTGAAGGTAATTTGGGGATGGTAATAAAGTTAGCCGCTTCAAGAACCGGTCCACTACAGTCAAAACACCTGTCTTGCCATGGGGGGGGGTTACAAAATCCATGGCTATGTGTAGCCAGGGTCTCGAAGGCACTGGCAGTGGTTGGAGGAGCCCGGCTGGGGGTTCACAGGATGTTTTGTTGGTCAGACAAATGGGGCAAGCTCTGACGAAGTAAAATACCTCATGCACTAATGATGGCCACCAGAATCATTGTCTAATAAGTGTCTGGGTACGAGTTGCCCCAGGATGACAAGTGACGTTTGACGAGTGATCCCACTGTAGGACATATGTCCGGACAGATCGCGGAAAAAAAACTAACCTTCTGGGCACGCGGCTGGAGACATGGTGTGGCGTAGCACCGTGCAGACTTTGGCCTCCACCTCCCAGAATACCATGCCCACCATGCAGGGTAGAATGGTATCCGGTGGGACAGTGGATGTCTTTCTGTCCAATTCACAAGTCCCTGGAAGACGGCGGGGGCATTGACCAATCCAAAAGGCATAACCAAATATTCAAAGTGCACCCTATGGGTGTTAAAGGCCATCGTCCACTCATCCACCTCCCTAATTCAGACAAGGTGATAAGGACAGCAATGGCAAAGGATAACAATTCTTTATCGTGATGTCATTCAGCCCCAATAATCTATACAGGGTCTAAGCGAGCCATCCTTCTTCTCCACAAAGAAGAACCCTGCCCCTGCCAGCAAGGAGGAAGGGCGAAGGAGACCGGCTGCTAGAGAATCATTGATGTACCTGTTCATGACCTCCCTCTCAGGAGCCGAGAGCGAATACAGCCATCCCCAAGTTGGAGACATGCCAGGGAGCAATTCGATAGCACAGTCATACAGGTGATGAGGAGGAAGGGTTGCGGCATGGGACCAGCTGAACACCGCCCTCAGATCAAGGTGTGTCGACGGCACTCCGGATAAGTCAGCTGGTTCATCCTGAAACAAACACAAGACTGGACAGGGGAAATAGCAGAGTTTCAGACTCCAAGCAAGAACAGTGTTGATTGACCAATTGATGTGTGGGTTGTGCTTTACCAACCAAGGAGGCCCCAACACTACCGGAGCTGATGGAGTCAGGACAAGGAGGCAACTGTACCGGATGATTCCCGGAGATAAACATGAAATGAGGAATCAAACACTCGGCAGAGCTCCGAAATAAATGTCTGATATGAAGCGCAGCAGGGATGTCGGTTGTCCCACATAGCAGTGCCCCATTCACTAGCCCTACTGGTGAAGAGTGTAATGACACAAGCCACCTTAATGGTGTCCTAGGCGAACATGGAGGGTTGCAACGTAAAGAACAAGGAACATTGTGAGATGAATGCACTGCAGGAGGAAACCTCCCACAGAGATTCAGGAGTCGGAGATGGGCGGAGCTGTTGCACATAGGAGGAGAGATCAGCGAGACATGAGGCCATCGCCTCCAAAGCCTGGTTAGCGGCAGCGATCTGGTCTTCCTGACATCCCAGCAGAACTCCGGAGGGCGGAGCGAAGAGTGGAATCCTCCGCTGGTTCCATGTTGTGGCCAGATTATTTTGTAATGTGTAGGTGCTGGACAGAATGACTCAGGAGCAGAAGTAACAGTTCCAAAAATATTTATTAATAAAGTCAGTAATACACCACTGGTGTTGCTCAACAAGCAATCAATGGCATGATTGACGCCACCTTGAGAACAATGAACGTTCCCATGGAAACGCTGATCATGCCAGTCGAGCACGCCTGCGAAACACGAGGGAGAGAAAATTACAAAACAAACCTGTGGGCTTACCAGAACCGTGACAATAATAATTACCTAAATATTTCTTCTGGAAAGCTGGCTGCCTCCATAAAGTCAGGCTTATATGTGTATTGATACTACAGAGGCATCATTCAGAAACTGGCCAGTGAAGCAAATACCTCATTCACTCAGGTTGATGGATGAGTTAGCCCCTTACATGCACCTCATGCCAGTAGACAGTTTGACAAGGCTGATGGGTGGAGAAAGGCCCCTTTCTTTCCCTAATGTTTGTGAGCATATTACATTGCATGAGCCAGCAAATATACATATTCCTCTTCTTGGACAAGAAGGGAGCGAGTCAATTACGGAGATGAATCAGGCACAAGAAAGGACAAGACAGAGAAGAGAAAGGAACAGAAAAAGAAAGAATAACCCTGAACATTTCTCCTGACACTGACTCACTTGTTCTTATACAATAGTGGAATGAGGTCAGTATGGTAAAATTAGCCATCCGCTTCATGGCAGGACTGAATGCCAGGCCAGTGAGAGGGGACGGAGAGTCTCCATTTGAGAGCTGGAGAAACCAGAAAAATAAAGAGACTACATTTTTTGGTCATCAAGTGTGATTAAGTATTGGGAGTAGAGGAGAAGAAGGTCATTAGCTAAAAGCTCTGAACTCCTGCTTAGGGTAAACTTAGAAAAAGAAGTGGAATGGAATGGGATTACTACCACCGATCAAGAGACTGAGGCTAAGAACTCAAAGCTGAAGTGTAATTTCTATGGAATAGCAGAAATAACTATCATTTTCATACAGGTTTGCTGAACCGTCCCCTATTGGTCAACAAAACAGATACATAGTTCCACCCCAAACTTATGACATCTGTTAAGCCAATGTTGCAGTGTTGGGTACCACACTTTTTTTTTTTTTGGGGGGGGGGAATCAGCCTACTTTCCAAATAGGCTTTCTTAAAAATGCCTCTGCATATTGAGCTGGGATAGGAAAAAGTATACACCTTTAAGAAAGAGATCGCCTTAAGTTTTATTCATGCAATAAATTGAAGCTGGATGCAAGAGTGAAAGACAGAGAACCAGAAAAGTGACAGAGGGAGAGAAAGAAAGCAGAAATAGGGAAGAAAAAGAGGAAAAGGGATTGGGTTTCCACTGACTGTATGTCTGGGCAGCTCCATATGGTCCTCATTAAGGTGTTCACTCTGTGGGAGCAGCTCCACACCATACTGCTTGTTTTTGTTATTAGGCCCATCACATTTTGGCATGGAGGTGGCTAAAATATGGGGCCACGGATGGTTCTAGCCTAGTTGCACATAAATGGTTTTGCTTCATGATGCAGATTTTAATTTGAACATCAAGTAACAATCAAACGCAGCACCGAAATGTTTAGCGTGAAAAGTATCATAAATGTTCTTAAAATCAAACATGACATTTATTAATATTATCAAGAACTGCATAGACCTAACAATAATCTAAAACTATCCACTCAACATTTTGTAAGTTGAATAGGAAAATATAGCAGTTTACTCGCAAAAGGCAGTGCATAATAGTGATTGTACAACAGGTAAGGGGGGTTCTTAGGCATGACGTGAAACAATTGCAACAGCAATATGATAAAACACAACAATATTAAAAAAATAGTTTAATAATTTATTATTAATAATAATTATAATAAACCAGAGTTTCTTAAAGATGTATTGCTTTTACAGTGAGGGAGCACCTGTTGAGCCATATCACTGAGCACTTTATTGGGAACACTATGGTCCTAATTAAGTACCCAACGTGGTCTTCTGCTGTTGTAGGCCATCCGCCTCAAGGTTCAACATGTTGTGCATTCTGAGACGCTATTCTACTCACTACTGTTGTACAGAGGGTTTGTCTGAGTTACCATAGCCTTTCTTTAAGCTTGAACACATCTAGCCATTCTCCGTTGACCACTGTCATCAACAAGACATTTCTGTCCGCAGAACTACCGCTTATTGGATGTTTTTTTTATTTTTGGCACCATTCTGAGAAAACATTAGAGACTGTTGTGCATGAAAATCCCAGGAGATCAGCAGTTACAGAAATACTCAAACCAGCCCATCTGGCACCAACAATCATGCCACAGTCGAAATCACTGAGATCACATTTTTTCTCCATGTTGATGATTGATGTGAACATTAACTGAAGCTCCTAACCTGTATCTGAATGTTTGTATCTGAGTTGCACTGCTGCCACTTGATTAACTGATTAGATAAACCCATGAATAAGTAGGTGTAGAGGTGTTCCTAACAAAGTGTTCAGTGAGTGTATATTTAGTTTAAAAACAAATAGATTATATTTTAATAGAAAACAATACAACAGTATACATTTTAATTAAAATATCATTTATTAGGAAAAAAAACTGCATCACTGTTGCAGTATTTGTTTAATAATTGACAATTTTGTAAATTGATTAAAAATAAAAAAAAAAAACTGCAAAATTGTTGTGTACAAGACAGGGTCCAAATATTGTTTTAGAATTAGCCATATTACCAAGTGACAGATTAATTTGCACTAAAATACTAAAATAGTTTTATTGGATGCATGGTCGGGTATAAAGACGGGTATGTATCCAATGTAATAGAAACTAAACAAGGCAGATCACACAACACGGGACCTAACAACTGGTAAAATAGAGTGTGGCGTTTGTACAGCCAAGACGGTGTTTGCATTGCGGTTTAATCAAGGTTAAAATCTTAATTGAGTTAAGTCACCCACATCATGTCTCTCACAGTACTAAAAACAGCATATCAAAATAAAAATAGTATTAATATTGGATATTAAGTCTTTTTAGGCATAATGTATCTACACATGTAGGTTTCTGTATTCTCTTGTGGTCTACGCAGTGTTGTCAGCTTGAACTGGTCCATAATAGCTTGATGAATTAACTGTGTAACTTTTTAAATAATCTGGGGAAAAAAGTGGTATTGCTAAAGCAGACAGCAACTCTAACAGTAAAACAGTTAAACAGCACATATGTATTATTATTGATTGAAATACATTCTTTTACAGCATTTGTCCAACATTCACAATAGTCAACCATGCACAATAAAATATCAGGATATTTTGGGCAGTGAAATATTTGGTTTATAATTTAATTATAGACTATAAAATAAATGTATTATTCGATGACAGGGTTTGTGTATGAAGCTAAACTTCATGTTACGAGCTAAATTTAGTTGGTTATGACATTTTTATTTTATATTTTAAAAATGTGTAAACTACCGGGTAACTTATGCACGTTTTTTTAGCCTACATCTCTGATCATTTTGAATGACAATTCTGTTAAATTTATGACTTTGGTTGGTATGTAAAGATTTCAGACTTACTGTACACCAACACGGCTGCCGCTCAAGCAAATATCAATTATTATCATTTTTGTTTTATCTTCTGCGACAGTTGCTGCGAGATGCACATGGACACATCAGGGATTTAGGTACACAAGGAACACGCAGAACTACCCTGCATTGTGCGGTTTCCCACAAATTAACTAGAAAATCATGTCCGTGACATCATGGCCCTAATATTTTCAGAGGGCTTTTCCAGTGTTTTTGGATGTAGCAATTGCAGTCACATCGTGAGATGTTAATTCTCAGTGAGTGCTAATTACTACTGTGTTGACTCATTTGTATTTTCTGTATTTTCCCAAATCAGTCGGCAGATATAGAAAAAAGCTTCAGGAAGAAATCTCAGTATTGACTATTATTTCTTGAGATAGGGATAATTTTAAATAAAACTAAATTAAATTGAATTGACAAATTGAAAATGAAGTAGAAATGAAAACTAAATTAAAACATAATGACTTTGGTTGTCATGGCTAATGCAGTTTTCACCTTCTTTAGTCTATGTTTGAGTGGAGGGGAAAAGCAACAGATAATTGAAATATTATCAGAACACAATAAGAATTGTTGAAGGACAGTTTTGTCTTCATACACCTAAAGCATATGCTTTCATTCTGAAACCACTTTGAAGCTTGTTCAGCAGGATACTAATTAGAAATGATATATGTGAAAGGCAACAGGTGTTTTTGTTATATTTATATTGACAAACTGTTTTCTTAGTTGTGAAGTTTAAAATAAGCTTAAAATATTGATTGAGACTCGGCCTGTCATGAACTTGGTCTTGAGTCTGACTAAGCCCCTTTTAGACTCGGACTCAACTCTGATTCGATTGTGTATAGACTCAGACTTGACTCTGACTCGACTAAGGTGGACTCGAACCCAACACTAGTGTGGGTTGAGATGCACCCGAAGAAAGCATTCTGTCCTCACCTTTAAAGTTGATAAGCCTATTTATTTTGTATGGAGCCCCTTGGAGGATAGGGAGGGAATTTATTTTCTGAAATAGATTGTGTTTCTTCACAATGGTTTTGGATTCCCTCAATGTAAGTTTTGCATTCCTTTCAATTATTTTGAGTTTCCTCTCAAGCGCTCCCTTCTGCTGTTTTCTGGATTTCCTCAAAAAAGCTTTATCCATCACTTATAAAAATTAACCATTTTGTTTCTAAATTAACTATAGTTTACAGCTATGGTATTTGTAGTAAATCTAAATCCACAAAATGTACCATTGTTTAACAACAGTAAACATTTAGTAAACTATTTCAGAAAATAAATTCCTTCCATGTCCTCTAAGGGCTCTGCAATTTTGATATCCTATCCTAACTCTGCACAATTTTATTATTAGTTACATTTAGTATCCTCAACCCTACCAAAGAACACCTTTGCTGTTGCCACCCACCGGATGAGAACCACTGCTTTATACATCTTCATCATTGCTAAGTCTAGTGCCACAGCAACTGTCCAGCAGCTGATACTGAGCAACTGTGAGAAATGAGGGCTTAAAATGTGCTTACCCACACTATGGAGCTAAAATTAACCTTCTCTCAGTAGTGCATTTGTGAGTCAGAGTTGAGACATTTCCATCGTTGGTGACAGAGACTTGGTGCTCAGAGCAATTACCATAGATAACAGTGATAGAAGTGTGTGCCTATAAGAGGCTGCCACTGATAGTATCAATGCTCAAGGATCCTACTTAGCCGCCTTGATTGATGCCTGACTGAACTCTAGGGGGTACGAAAAGGAAAGGTGTTTGTGGGCCTAAAGTGGCTCGATTTCTCCTCGAGAGTGGATGTGTATTAATTTTTAATGGCTACGCTTAAGGTACATTTAATAGCATTATTAGGGAGTAGTTCACCCAAGAAATTACATTTCTGTCATAATTAACTCACCCTAATGTCGTAAAGAATCCATATGACTTTCTCTCTTCTCCAGAACACACACAAAATAAGTTTTTGAATGAATATCCTGATGAGCTTCTTTAATAGCCTTGTAATAATGCCTTGTATTGAAAAGTTGGACCAGTGTATTCATTCAAATTTCTCCTTTAGTATTCCACAGAAGAAAGTTATTAAACAGACTCGATAGACTGAAAACATAGAATTGTTCACACCTAATGTTAGGTTCTAGCTCTGTCTGCTTCCCTTAGGTAATTCGATTGCAAACACAAAATTCTCTTTTTCTTTCTCACTCCCCTTTCAGAGCTGTTTCCTTCACTCAAGAGATGCTGTTGACATAGTGTTAAGCTCAGTTCTTTTTAAAAAGATAAACACACTAGTAACCTTAGATTCAGGGTCATGAGGTCTTCTCAGTTTGGTGAAGACAGATAGTGGAAGTAAACAAAGCCAGAATGTGGAGAAGCCTTAGATCTCTTCCTAAGAAATGCTAAGCTTAACCAAAGCAATCTTTGGGATCAACTTTTAGCTGCTTCCATCCATACCTGATAATTTGTGAGTCCAAAGAGACTCTGTGGTTAAACTTTAGGTTTCCGATTAATAGTCTCATAATTCTTCTTTCAGCTTTTGTTACGCTGTAATAAATGATTACACGCAAATGACCTGACCCTTAAAATGTTTTTTTTTTTGTTGGTATAACCTAATGTATTCAGGTTGTTTTAGTCCACCAAACAGAATTTCAAAAATAAAAAAATCTTACCCGAATACTCCCCCTGTCTGCTGTTGATCAGACAAATAAATAGCTCTGCCTTAAACTCATGTCAATGGTTGAAGCATTGGTGCTATTTTAAGCCCAAAGAATACTTCGGTTTTCCATGTGCTGCTACATCTCTTGCGCAATTTCTTAATTAGCATAGAGTCTTTGCAAGTCGTGGGCGCATGTGCCTGGGACTAACTTTACTAAAAGAGTATCACAAAGCAGTGGTAGTGCGTATGTGATAAACACATCCATATAGGCTCACGGTCAAAAGCGTATACAATACTTCGAAAGGCTGAAGGCAAGGGAATACATCGTTTTTCCACTCGCCATTCCATCTTTCACACGGTCAAGTGCTCAGCCTTTCAAAGTATACTCTTTTAACCACTAGCCCATATGACCATAGAAAAACTAGGCTGCACATGCACAATCTACATGTATTGTGGCTGAGACGTACCGATACATGGAAAACCGAAATATCCTTTGGCATTGAGCGTTCCACCATGCATGAGATGAAACAGCACACAGAAAAATTAAGTATTCCCCTAATCTTTAAGGTGGTCCGGCAGCTCAAACAAACAACAATATTTTTATAGTGCCACAGAAACAGTATTTATATTTTTTAAATAAATCAACCTTCGAATGGCTCATATACTGTATCTCTGCGTATTAGGCTAGGATAGAAGAAGGTATAAGTGCAAAAGTTGCACACTTCTGTTTCAAGTACTACTTTTGACATCTAAAAGCAATGAATGCTTTTACAGTGTACCATTTTCAAATTGAAGTGTGTGGACAGAAATATCTGCTAATATTAGCAACAATGGTCTGTACCATACTGAAAATGGCAGCCCATTTGCCAAATGTTTGAATTACAAAAATAATGGACGTTCAGTTAATGACTTTTTAGAGGAACATGACGTCTTTTCAAACATTTTTGCTCAAGTACAAAGTGTAATAACTGATGTGAGAGGAGAAGAATGCAAGAGGGAAGCAATGAAAACTCCTAAAGTTCTCCCTCTCTCTCTCTTTCCCTCCCACAACACCTGCTCAGGCTCTCATTTCAAACCCCTCAGCTGTGGGATCATTCTATGGCCAAATAAATCTGTGGAATCAAACGTGACTCCCACTCCCAGACCTCCTAGTCCAGCTCAGAGCTCAAGCCATGAGAACACATTGCAACATAGCCTTCATCAACCAAAGTGCAGTATTCATCTGTTAAACATTTTGGTATTTTCCAATAGCCCCTGCATTTGTTTTACTGTTGCCCAAAGTGAGAAAGTCTGACACCTCTACCAGCATCTTCTCATTGGATGGCTATGGTGCCCCTCCTCCAGCTTTTGGCTGGGAAAATTTACCAAGCCTGAGAAGTAGGGCTTGATTTCGATTGGGAATCAAAAGTTGACTCCAAAGTTGAATTGATTCTGCTCAGGGCAATGGCATGATCTTTTATCATTCATACTATTGGTCATAAACAGTGGGAAGTATGCTTTATTTTGCACAGTTTTATGTAAGATTCCACTTTGTCACACGTTTTGTTCTTGAGAATTGAAAAACAATTAGTCTACAGATAACTCTTGGAATAAAATCCATCAATTCTGAGAACCTGGAATCGGAACAAGAGTCGATTCTGAAATTTCTGGAATTGAACATCCCTACTAAGAAAGGACAAATTGCTCTTCAATGACCTATGACAATAGATGTCTACCTCTACACAAGTCACATTACAAAAAAAAACCTCACTCAAAATTCACATAAAAATTGAATATATATTCGGTATGGTAACATACAGCTGCCATACCGAATATATTCTGCAATAATGACAAATGCAAATTTTGTAATTGTCTATTAATCCAAACAATACTGTATAAATTCACCGAACTGATTATTATTCAACTAAGTTTAACATAAGGACACTGTCAAATTAAATTACAGACTATCTTGCTAACATTTGTTGATATTGAGGAATTAGCTTGTTTTATTATTATAAACTGAATAGCAGATAATAAAGAATGTATTAGCACATCCTCCAGTATCTGACAATGACATTTTCAGATTACTCTACAAAAATCCAAATTGACTGTGTTCTTCTGCGGCATTCAAACTGTTTTTATGTTAAGGAAGTCCAATACACATGAGAGAAAAGTCACTCTTAAAACACAACACAGCACCAGGCAAACCAGTTTTACTATAGTACTTTTAACAAGCAAGGGTTCACTCTAAGTGCCAGTATCAAGTTACATGAGTAACGGCATTGCTAGTCCCAAACCGAATGGCAGAAAAATGAAATGGAACTTACCTCTGATTTTTGTGACTGATGTGCATGTGGCATGGTCGTGTAAAACTGCATTTTACTGAGAGAAGTCTGTTAACCGCTGTTCCCTAGCCGACTCTACCAGACAACTGTGTCCAGCTTTGCTTGACAAAGGGAGATAGCTATGAATTAAAGCACATGACAACAGCTGTCTTTTTAAAGAATCGGCACTTTGATTAGGGTTGTTTGTAGTTAAGCGATGTTCTCTAATTCCAGCATACTGTATTAGGGATGGGTTAGTTGGAAATAAAACCTACACACTAACATGCTCTCAAACATGCACACACATATATACAATTATACACATTCAAAGGCTTTGACAACATATGTTGTCTTTGGCTAGAGTCCCATATTCTCCAGTGGTCAGCAAGACAGTGTGGTCTATGGTAAGGCCATGGTCTTACAGCAAACATATATAGCTTTGATAAATGTATGTACATTTCATTTAGATTATCCCTGATTCTCATAAAACCTGTCAAGAAAATTTCCATATTTCATATTTTACCCAAAAATCTAAAGAAGCAAATAAGAGATGATATTTTTTATAAACAAAATGAAGCCTAATTTAGGGTCATTAAGATTTTTTGGTGCCCAGCCACGCCCTCCTCCTTGTCGCATAGGATAAATGAGAATCAGTTTTGAAAACAATGGGAGTAAAATAGTAAAATGTAAAATTTGGGGGTAAAATGTGCTTAAGTGTCCTGAAAATGTATAATGGTCCTAATTTTAGGCTTCATTTTCTTAATGCAAAACATGTTTTTTTTATTATTATTATTATTATTTTATGAGAATTACCCCAATGCTCACAAGCTAAGAAGTTAAGTCCCATATTAGTATCAACGTTTTTCTGATTTTTGTCCTAAAATTCCTTAATAGAAACAAATGAGATAGTTTTAGTTGCGATAGACCGCATTTCACAGATAATTTGGTTACTGGGAGAATTTGATGAGATGTATGAGTTCATATTGAAATCTCTGACTTTAAAATTGCTGAGTTTGGTATATTTGCAAATATAAGCACAGTTTGAGAAATTGTTCATATATTTTCTGAAACTCGTGGACAGGGGTGCCACGTGTTTGAAATAAGTTTTCTTTACTTAAATTTACTATGTAATCTAAAGAAACATTTTGTGTAGAAATTACCAAGTTGAATTGAGTAAACCCAACAAAGTTAGATGTTTTACTTTTTATATTCTACATAGTAAAAGTGAATGTTAGCATGCCGAATAAAGGCTGGTTGGAAGCAATACAGAGTGTAGTATAGTAACTATGCTATGGTTAGCACAGTATTTGCTCAATGAAACGAGGAATCAATTTCATTAGCAATATTTACCTGTCCTCATCATTAGCTCAAGCTCCTCTCTTCACCATAATGGTAACCCCCAAACACCAACATAACAGAATGCGTATCCCCCTTTATATTATTTTATATTTAATTTTAACATTTGCTCTCCCTATCGAGTCCCATGCAAAGCATGCTATGAAATGGAAATCCCTGCCCAATTTAATCAATGCTACAATAACTCTAAATAAAGAAAGTTGTGACAAAGTAGACTAGAATTTAACAAGCAGCAAAATTTCTCTTTTTTTTTTTCTTTTTTTTTTTTTTTGAGTGTAAGGAGACCTGAATAATTACTGGGATCAAGAGAAAAATCTGAGAAACATGAGACTTCAACAAAAGTCAATTTTTTTCTCTCCGTGTACTGTCCTTTTTATTTGAGAGATAGTTGAGAATTAAAAGAGATCTCATTTGTAATTTTTCTTTCCTATGGGGAGAAATCCACAATTCGGTTCTGTAGCCATTGTGCAAAATATTGATTAAAAATAATTAAAAATCTCATTTGTGAGACTTTATGTGAATTAATTTGAATTCTTATTAAAATATTTAAAATAGCCACCATCTACAATGTGCTACTGTAAACAAGTTACAACTGTTTAGAAACACTAGATTTTTGACCACAAGTAGAATTGAAAACCTCTCACACTTTGGAAGTCACTCAAGGTTTTCGAGCGCTAACTTTGTCCAGAATCTTTTTTGTTAAAAATATATTTGCACAAGCAGCTGTTCAAATAGACACCTGTCCTGGCCATTCATTCAAATGGCAGTGATTACAAATCAAGCCAGTGTTGTCTTTGACTTGATCCATCGCTATTCCAATAAGTAATCCTCGCTCTCATGCACAAGCGAATGGATGCAAGCATTCTTGCATGCCATTAATGAGTTCAATGAACAAATCTGATGAATAATATTGCAACATGTTTTTTTTTTTCTAAAAGGTACCATTGGACAAATGGTATTGTTGGATTTGCGATATTGTTGGATGGAGAAGCCACCAGGAGCCATGTAATCTCTTGCTTGCTGTCCTTCGCATGTTTTCCGAATCTTTCTCTATAAGAAGAATTTGGCCAACCAAAGCCTCTGTGGCAACAGCCTGGTATTTAGGAGAGAGTTAAAGCAAGAGGGGTTCATGCCAATCACAGCGCAGGCATTCCTATACACAATAACACATAGACGTACACATAAACCTTAACACATGCACATGCATCGGTGCAAACTTTTTCGCACATGCATTCGCACACACTCGCACACCCACCATGCCCCCCCCAACTGCATATAGCAGGTGTAGGGTGGACCTAGAGTGAGAGAGAGTGGGAGTGGGCAAGGCATTTTCAGAGAACAGAATTGCTATTGTTACAGCTATATGTGCCCTGTCCCATGATGTGACTGGACAATTGTATCATGTTCTTTCTGTTTTGTAATGCAAGTGCACAGCTGCAGAGCAAAGCATTCATAACAATTCTAGTTAATTCCTTATACAGGATGTATATATCAAGCTTGGAAACCCGCCCTGAGGCTTTTCTAGCAATTGTGTCCTTCGTGTCTTTTTTGGGATTGTTGAATTATGTGCTATATACACCCTAAGTTTATCAATTGATAACCAGAGGAAAATATTATTTCTCAAAGGTTGCTCTTTAATAGCTCAGGAAATACCTTAGTGGGGTTCATTTAAATATCAACTTTGTCTCAGGGAACTTCCACACTCTACCTTTATATTTTTGAAACCTCCATTTTCAGTTTCCTAATAGCATCATTTTCCAAAGTACGCGGTTATGCAGAGCATTTTGAAAGTCTGCATTTTCGGTGGAGGAAAACGCCGTTCTTGTGTGGATGAGAGGCGTAAATGTATCAGAATTAATGCGTTTTCAAATGAACACATATTAGTGTGAATGTGGCTTTTGAAAGTTTATTCAAAAATTATTTGGGAGAAATAAAAAACAGACACAAACTAGATAGGTAAAGAGTGTACATTTGAATTTTTGAGAGTTGACATTTGAATCTTGGCTCATTTGAACATTCTGTCAATGTAAGCCTGTGGGGTTTTTGATCACCTGTTACAGGAAAGCCGTAAGTCCAGTCAGTTAGAAAAGACAATCCATACTAAGTCAGAACAGTCTGAAGATCTGTGCCATGTTTGGTGGAATTCGTTTAAGAGCTGTAGGAGGAGTTACATTAAATAATTTTGGTCTTTGTTTATGGATTTTGAAAAAAACCTTAAGGCCAATTCACACTGCCCCAACAAACTCCAACAAACACATTTGTTGTTTTTGTTGGGTCAATGTGTTCACCCTGTTGGTGTTTGTTGGGGTAGTTTGAGTACAGAGCTATAAGAGTAAGAGTGTAAGAGTATAGAGTATACAATTTATGTGGATAGTTTTGTCATGATCATTTGGTCTTGGAAGAAGTTTAATGGGAAATGATATGTTTGAAGTTCAGTAAATCTCTGATTTGTGATTGCAGACTTATTTTTGTTTTGTTTAGATTTTTCTCTCCCCTTTTTCTCCCCAATTTGGCATGCCCAATTCCCAATGCACTCTAGGTTCTCTAGTGACTCACCTCAATCCGGGTGGTGGAGAACGAATCTCAGTTGCCTCCGCGTCTGAGACCGTCAGTCCGCGCATCTTATCATGTGGCTTGTTGAGCGTGTTACCGCGGAGACATAGCGCATGTGGAGGCTTCACGCTATTCCCTGCGGCATCCGCGCACAACTCACCAAGCACCCCACCAAGAGCAAACCACATTGTAGTGACCATGAGGAGGTTACCCCATGTGACTCTACCCTCCCTAGCAACCGGGCCAATTTGGTTGCTTAGGATACCAGGCTGGAGTCACTCAAACGCTCGACCCCCCCCCCCCCCTGCAGACTTTGGTACAGTTGGAGACATGGTTGATCTCTCTTTTTAAACTCTAGAGTAGACATTGATAACTGGGATCTTTTTCTCAGGAGAAAAAGGAGTACATGTTACACCACTCTTTGTCTCTCTCCTCTGGCTGCCGGTTGATGCACATATTAAATTCAAGGCTCTGATGCTGGCATACAAAACAATCACCGAGTCTGCTCCAGCATACCTAAACTCATTTATGCAGATCTACACTCCTGCGGTCAGCCTGCGGTCAGCTAAGGAACGTCGCCTTGTTGTACCAACACAAAGAGGCACCAAAACACTTTCCCGGACTCTCAGTTTCATCATACCACGTTGGTGGAATGACCTTCCCAACTCCATCCGTGATGCTGACTCAATCTCTGTCTTCAAAAAACGGCTAAAAACACATCTTTTCCAAGAGCACTTAACCAGTCACAAAAAAAAAAAAACTTGTTACACTTAAATCTGTTTTGAATGCTATTCTGATGCTAGCGAAACTTTTTAGTATGACACTTTTCATACAATTGTCTCCTTAAGATGATTTGCTTATGTTATAAATGACTGACATGGCGATGTCTGTATCTAAAAGCTAATTGTCTCTTTAACCAGTAAGGCGAGACTTCCTTTTCTACATCCGCCATATTGGGCATTACAATTTCTTCTGTCTCAGGCTAAGTAGTGTCTGGTATTCCACACTCATTGATACCTAGAACTGATATTAGCCTAATATTTCCATAGAACAATTAGAGTAGCTTGGCAGCCTTCTTTGAAATCTTTATTTTAGATATGACATTGAGTGATCCAGAAAATGGCACTGCTCACTAGCCCTCATTCCAGGAACTAGGTTCAAATTATCAGGGAGAAGAGGCATTAATGTTTAACTTATGACTGTAACTGGGTATAGAGGAAAGACAAATGCATTACAAATGCATAATGGGACAGTCCAAACTGAAGCAGATGTGATAGGAACCGAGACGGCTGGGAAAATGGACCCAGAGCACCTGTTATTATTTAACAACAATGGAAGTGCAAAATTTAAGGAAAACAGAGCAGTGGTGACATCATCGTTTTTAAAGTAGGCTAAAATGGGAGGGTTATTGGTGGGGTCTGTTAGGGGGTCCGCTTGTTGGCTGGTTTGAGGGCAGGAAACAGAGAAAGAAGGAATTTGAGAGCTTAGAAAATCAACAGCTATGTTAGAAAAATTTACCCAAACAATCTGAAGCTGGAACTGACCAGCAAATGAGCCTCTCTGGCTCCTGGTGTTATTAGACAAGAGCTGGAGAAGATTAATGGGTTAGTTGACCCAAATATGAAATTTCATTTATTTCCAAAACAAAATTGTCATTTTTGTGTGACCAATCTTTTTAAATAAGAATGTTTTTGTAGAGCTATTCATTGGCATACTGAAATTGGGCTTTTAAGGTAACTGACTTTTCCAAATGCAGCCTGGATATGTTTTTGCTTGTGGTGAGACATCCATGCTGGAAATGTGAAAACTTTCGCTTGCCATTACTTGTCATTCCACCAAATTATAATCTTTTTAGTTTGCTTGGAATCTTGTGAAAGGTCATGTTATGTCACATAAAAGCATGTAGCATAATGTCACACCATATAAGCAGTTGTGGTTAGGTAGTTTCTTGAATTACTTGAATGAAAAGTCTATTAAATTTAAACTGTCTTTATGGAAACTTCAAGAAAAACCCTGGAAAACACCTATTAAGCCTCTTTGTTTAATTCCAACTGCACTTAAAAAGTAATTATCTATGCATAAGGGTAGTTCGCTGTTTAAAGCTACATTATACAGGCTGTACGAACATGAAAACTAACCAATCTAGCACATTCAGTCAACCAATGGGCCATGCAAAGCCCTCTGAGCCCCCAACATGGATCTTTTGAAGTAGGCAACTAATCACTTGTGTATGGTCCCATATGGTGTGAAACGCAAGAAATGTATCTTTATATCTTTTATCTCTTTCTTTTACAGCTGCCAGATTTGAAGACCCTTTGAAATGCACAGAACTGTTGTGGTGTTGCGTTCATCTCCCAAGTCTGCAATTAAAACCCAATGCTTGCAAGCTGGCAAGAACGTAGAGGAATGCTCAATGTGGGACATCTGCAAACATCACGTTGACAATATGCAAACCCACTCCGACGTGCTGAAGAGTGAAAGTAAAAGAGCATGGCTATTTTTAATTTGTCCCTTCAATTGAGGAGCGAGTTAACTAAACACTAAACTATGTTTTAGAGCAGAAACTTGCATCTTATACACAAAACTTTTTTAACGCAAACATGCCCCCTTTCTATGCATTTTAGGGACGTTATTTTGCACTTTATAAAAAAAAAACACTATATGTTTGTCTTAATTAATGTCTATTAGGGCACTCGGACAGTAGACAGAGTAAACTAAATTTAATCTAAAAGAGATTTTTTGTGTACATTTTAAATTGATCAAGGAAGCAGTAAATCTTCAAATGATGGCGAAGAACAGTGCATCATGCAAATTTTGTGGCCGCGTTTGTGCCGCTGCATGAATTAGGCGCTAAAGCAGTGCAGACAGCAGATGCAAATAAACAGTGCCTACAGTGGCCACAGTTTTTATTTGAGTTGTTTAAAATATTTAGTTTTTATTTAAGTTTTTGTATTTTAGGGCTGCCAAAAGTTATGCGTTAACTGATTCCATTTAAATAAGTACCTGTATGGTACACATTACTGTGTGTTCTAGCGGTTGAATGATTTTTTTTCTCACTTTATTTTCTTACGTAAAATGTGTGTATACACTGGTCTCAGAACAGTTCGAAATGCACCTTATTTTAATCCTAACTCCACATCAGTTTTTGGATGAACCCGTTGATTCTCAATGTGATAATACACAGTAAATATAGGATTTACTAATGTACGTTAGCGTACATTGTGTTTAGCAGTGTGGTGTTTCGCAAAAAATAGCTAGTTTTATTGCCGTTTCTACCAAAGACAAACTCTGCTGTGATCAGCGCCATGTTGTTTGGTCACATGACTCATAATGTGGGTTAAATTTAACCCTTTACTGATAGCACAGAGCCTCCTGAACTAAGAACAGTTGGTTGAGATGAATTGAAAGCATTGTTAATATGGCACCATTAATATTTTCTCAGTTTTCTGTACAATAACATCTAATCATCAAAGATTCCGAAAAAATGTAAATAAAAATCATGATGTAGAAGAAACATACCAAAATGTGTTTAATAGACAATTTGTGTAGCACTTCAGCAGGTGTTTATGTTGCTTTAAAACAGCATATTCTTGGTTACTTTAAAAAAAACTGCCCTTTCATTTCCAACAATGCAATATGTTTTCGTTTTTTTTTCTGACATCGTGAGATAATTAAATTGTTGGTAATTGTTGCCATATGGCTACACAGTACCATAAAGGGCTAATGGCATTACATTTCTCAGGTCCGTCATGTTCATGATTTAAAAGTTTAAATTTTATAATATATTGTGTAGCAAAAACAAAACATAAAATAGTCATTTTTATTGTATTTAAATATATTTTAGTTAGTTTTGGATTCATGACAATGGATTTTAGATTAGTTTTAGTTTTTAGTTTCTTCAATCATGTCAAGTTTTAGTTTTATTTGAGTTAATGAAAAAAGAAATATTTCAGTATCCATTAATAGTATTAACACATTGTAAGAGAAAGGAGAGCATCTTATTTCTTCTCTCTGAGCTGGGAGAAAGTATGGCAATGAGCTGAGGGGGTTTCAGGGGTTAAAATTCTGCAGAGGAGCCTTTGTGCCAAGATCACAACCAGATGTGCCAAGAGCGTCCAAACAGGAATGAGTGCATGTCTGCAATTTTCAGCAATTTGTCAGATTTAAGGGTTCACCCCCAATACCACCTGATAGACAAATGAAATCCTCCCCGCGCCCATGCAATAATTTGAAACACGTGGTCACCTCCCGTAGAGCTAATATGTGGCACAGTCGCTCATTCTGTGACAAGACAAGCCCTCAGTAATAGCAAACATGTGAATAATTAAGCCTGTGCAAACTGAAACGGTCAAAATGCTCATCAATGTTTCCCTCATTCTACAGTATGTCCCAATAGAGCTGTGATGTTGAATTCTGTGCTATGTTCATACATTTTAAATCCATCACATGGGACGTACACCAAAAAAAACCTTGAACCAAAACAAACATATGAATAAATAAACATGAGCGACAGCCAGTTAATCCCTCTGTTGGCACGTCGTAAATCCAGCCTAAATTTTTTGCCATTGAAAGGTTATTTGCCCCCCACACACTCACTTTTGCACTGCTTATATTATTATTCTACATGAATATTTTATAGAAATATTGCTGTAGTCTGTAATAATGCTCATATTGTTAGGTAAACTGGGAGAAAGAGACTACATTTTTCCTGTCCATGTGTGTGAGATCCTGTTTTTGAAGCAAAAGCTCATGCAAAAATGACTGTCAGTCAAATTTGGAACAAACAACATGAGAGTCCATAAAATATGGCATCATTTTCATTTTTTGGTGAACTATACTTTTTTGATCCATTTTTTTATTATCATTTAAACAAAAGAGATGTAGACATACAATCTGCCATATGGCGTTGAGTAGAAATAATAAAACAAAACAAAACATTACATTTATAAGGACTGGTTTGTAAAGTATAACAATAAAATTCCAGATCTACACAAAGCATACAAATAAGTCACTCTGAGTAGCTGTAAATTATGCAAATGACTATACATGCCAAAACAAACATCTGGGCATATGTGTATGCCTATATGCACCTTCGCTCAACTTACCCCAACCTGCCCTTAAAAAGGTTAACATATACTCCTAGATGCTTATGCAAATACATACACACCTGCATGCATATCTGCAGCAAAGACCATAAAGTTATGACCGCAATATAAGTGTTATACCCCTGATCATCTTGCTGAAACCTGTATAAATTAAACCAGTAGTGTAGCACTGAAAGATGTCTACAGCAGTTAGAAAAACAACAGATTATAAAGCCCAACCAGGGAACAATGAATGAGGGAGAAACAAACCTCAGACGATGGTGAATCCACGAGGGTGTACTATACCTTTAAGGACAGTATGAAAATGTTTGCATACTTGAAATAAGTCAAGTCTTAGTATATTGGGATGTTGGTAATACTAATACTACCTAAGTATTAGTATTTAGATCTTTAGTACCTTAATATTTAATCTTAAAAGATCACTACTCTTTATTGTTATTAAAAACAAGAATATGCCTAACATAATATTTTAACCTAGGCTGGTTTTGAATGCCCAGGTTAGACAAGCAGTGATTCTGTCATCTAAGAACATAACAGAGCTTACACAAGTCTCCTACTCCTACAAGCACATGACGAGAATGCTGGCAAACATGTTAGGATATTGCAACATTCACAAGGTTTTTGTGTTACTTCATTTTGTTTTGGACTTTTTGTATGGTACAAACCAAATAGGAAAACTGAATTGTTCTCTAAGACACTTGGCACAATTATAATGAGCAAAAATTGTGATTGCAGTAAGGCATTTATGAATGGGGCAAGTCCATAAACATTAAAATACACCCTTTTTCAAAAGATGTAAACATGTTAACGATCAGCCATAACATTAAAACCACTTGCCTAATATTGTGTAGGTCCCCCTCGTGCCACCAAAACAGCACCAACCCGCATCTCAGAATAGCATTCTGAGATATTATTCTTCTCACTCCAGAGCGGTTATCTGAATTTCCGTAGACCTTATCATTTTGAACCATTCCTGCCATTCTCTGTTGACCTCTCTCATCAACAAGATGTTTCCATACACAGAACTGCTTCTCCCTGGATGTTTTTTGTTTTTGGCACCATTCTGCATGGAAATCCCAGAAGATCAGCAGTTACAGAAATACTCAAACCAGCCCGTCTGGCACCAACAATCATCCATGTGATTATCTAATCAGCCAATCATGTGGCAGTAGTGCAGTGCATAAAATCAAGCAGATACGGGCCAGGAGCTTCAGTGTATGTTCACATCAACCATCAGAATAGGGAAAAATGTGATCTCAAGTATTTCTGTAACTGCATCATTGCATCACTAAATCATTGCTGTGTGTTTGAAGTGTGTGTGTCAGTGTAATGATTCCAGGTGGACACATCGCAAAGGTTCCGTCCTTCCAACAAATGTTTATGCTGGTGTATGCTGTATTAACTGTAAATGCGTTAATTGCGTTTAAGGAAATGTAACGCTTTAAACCTTTTTAATTAACCGCATGCGTTAATTTTGACTGCTCTAATTTGAACATTTATGAACTGGGCCCATTCACTTCAATTGTAAGTGCCTTAATATAACTGTTTTTTTATTTTATTTTATTTTTTATACAAAGCACGGGACAAGATTTTATGGTAATCAGCATTTCTCCACAAATGTTGGAACATTCCTTTAAAATTAAGTAGAAAGTGATTAAAAAGACAGTTTCAAGCTATTATTAGAAAACAATTATCATACTAGGGGACAGAAAAGTTCCCTTTTTTGAAGAATCACCCATGTATAGAGTTTCAAGTCTTACATTTTTAAAACATTATTGTTAATACAAATGTCCTTGAGCAGCACTATGTATTCTGAATTCAGTCCCTTTACTGGATTTATTGCACTGTAAATGGAGCTGGCTGTACAGGGACGCGAGTAGGCGTGAGAATGGGTGAAAGTGGCTTACACCCATTTTCCACAGTTGTTAATGTGTGCATGTGTTCATATTTATGCCATTATGTATATGTACATATTTGTGAGCTTTGAGTCTGTGGCTGAGGGACTCAATCTTGCCTTCCTGTTTGCATAGGAAGCTTTGTGTTCTAAAGACAAGAGGACTTGTGTCCATAGGTTTTGACCAAGCATGACTTCACAAGTTGTGTGTGGTCATATTGTATGTCCATGTGTATGTGTCTGTACTTGCTGGGCAAATTGTGAAGAACATGCCTTCATTTGTTTGACTTTGCATGTTTACAAAAGCAGCATACCACTAGGTCCATGAGGACCGAGAGCAGCTGACTGGTAGCATCTGTGGCGTAAGCCTCACGCCACCCACTGTTACCTCAAGGCCCGTCTAATTGCCTCACGGGGCTGAGGTTTCATCCCATCGGCCCCAGTGCCCATTCACTACCCCACTCACCCCGTTGAATCTTATGCTGTGTCTATCTGATGGTGAGCCCGTTGTCACTCTCGAAACGGCAAACATTCAAAATGAAAGACCTGTGTGACCGGTATCTTTGTCAATAGTGGGCTTCCTGAATCCAACAGTAAAATGGTTGTCTCTCAGCCCCCACAAGTTTGTTTTTCTTTGGTTTTGCTTCCCCCATGCTGGCTGACAGACATCTCTCAGCCTCATTGGTTTACCCCAATTCAAAACCGCCTCGTATTTTATGGCCAACACAGAGGCGTTTTGTAGATGGACAATCTGAGCGGTTTATGCTCTCGAGAACATGAGTGGTCGTCATTATTTCACCAGTTGTTCCAGTAAACAAGCAATTTCTACAGATAAACAATGGTTATGTTTACATGCATGCTTATAATGCAATTAAAGCAGTGCTTGGTGCTTGTGCAAATGGAATACTGTAATTCTGTTAAATGGATTGTTCACCCAAAAATGAAAATTCGATATTAATTTAGATTTACGCAAATAAGGTTTATGCTCTTTCGAGTTTTAAATCTACAAACCCTAACCTCCATACCATAAACCTTAAACCTAAATCTAACCAATAATGTCAGAAAAAAAGCAGATTTAACATGAAAAACACAATTGCTGAAACATGTTATTTTGTGGTGCTTCTACAACACTTTTGGCTCACATGTCGTCTTGCTCACTCTTCAGGACTCATACACTGGTCTTTAGCATCGCAAATGCAACGCTCTATCAGTTGAGCTGCTACTTAATTTGATTGCGTCTGAACAAGCTTGTAAATGCAGTTTTATTGATGGTTGGAAACACCAGAATGGAGACATATCTTGTTTCTGACAAAATGAGGGAAGCAACCACAATTTTGGTAAATAAATGGTGTCATGTAAACATCTTAATCTGCGTAATTCCGTACTCTGAAGATTGACAATAATCATACTATTGATGTACATGTAAACATAGCTACATTGCAACAGATATCTTGACCTTTTCCTTGTCTTGAGTATTGCAACATATTGCCATGTCATTTCTTCATGATCTCATTAGCATCACAACCAGCGAGTCTGTATTAGCATTCCGGCCTCCACCTCTCAGTCTGAAAAGCATAACAGACAGCCATAACGAGAGGGTATGATTACTAATAACAGTTGATTAGCCTAGTCAGAGAGTTTCACAGAAAAACAGGAAGGGGGAAGGGATAGTAACAGAAACAAAGACCTACTATGGTCGATGTCTTTGCTCTTTTACTAGATATTTACATAGAATCTGTGAACATTTCTACATATCTGTTTATCAATTTTTCAAGGGCATAATGTAACCACCTAGTTAAGACAGACAATAAATCTTCTATTTTATCATTTTTATCATTTCACCTATTAATACTGATACTAGCATTCTATATATAGGCCTAGCCAGTGATCATTAAGATGTTCAGAGCAACTTAGCTGTGGATGTCTATAAAGAAGTGATTTTAGGCAGCTCCAATTGGTTGATAATACATAGGCTGTATATGTTAGTAATTTTAAAGTTGTGGGGGTATAACTCCCACAATGCACTGGCAAATTCCTTTAACATATGGCACATCAGGAAAGGGGTAGTTGACCTCTGACCTCCCGAGAGTCTCCTGAGCCAAGCTGCATAAGAGATCTACCATCAACTGTGCACTGCGAGACAGTCTGTGACTGGTATAGCAATCACCTTCCATCTTCTTACCTTTCCTCTAAAATTCCAACCAATGTCTTCATGGCTCTCACAAAGAAGGATCTTTTTCTGCCTTTTGTTGTCATTGTGTAGTTTTCGACACTTTGCTCCTCTGTATGGTACATCATTTCAACACATGTGATCCATTAATGTAGAGCCAGGAGAAAGCATACGAAACACTCCTTTTGCAAACGTGTCTGTTACCAGAGGCTGAGTATCCCCACTGCCCCCCTCTGCTTCCTCGCAATAGGATATTTGAGCATTTTTAAAACCCCAAAGGTTCCATATCAAGGAATGGCAGGGAAAGATGACTGCTCTCTGATTTGTTTTTGATATAAACAAATCAAGCATCTAATGATTTCAAATTGCTCTGCAAGCTATTTTGTTTTGGAATTCTTTGTGGTCCCAGATGCTTATTATAAGACCTTTCTGTCTATTCGATTGTGGTTCTTCGAGTTCCAAATAACATTTCAAGAGATAATTCACCCAAACATTTCATAATTTACTCACTCTCATGTCGTTTTCAAACCTGTGCGGCATTCATTTTGTCTGTGGAAGGGTACATTTGGTAATCAACTGAATCATAAATAGTCATATGTGTTTTCCCATCAAGATCCTAACTTCAGATAGTGGGACAAGACATATAAAGATTTGTTGTGCATATTAAAAGACAATGAAAAATGATAATAATATTTGACTCTAATTTATAAATTTGGAGAAGGACTTCGATGGCAATTACAGTTAACAAGCAAAGACTTTGCAAGGCTTGGCAACAAATGTTATTTTTTTGCATTTAGTTCACTGAAACGTTTGTAGGAAGATTTTTAGCAGTAAGTCTTTGTGATCGGTCAGACTCTAACCTATTGCTGTAATTCGAGATGCGTTGTCAACAATGGATTCTTGATTTAGATGCCTTTTTTTAACCTAACAAGCAACTTTTTCAAGAGAAGTCCACAATTCTCAGATTTTACTCTGAATTCAGCAACTGTGGTTGAACATTTTTCAGCTGAAATCGGTCTGTGCTAATCGAAATTTGAACCACTGCCCCCAGTGGTCGAAGCTGGAAGTGTTGTTGAACGTATGGGCAGTTTCTGGCTGATATTTCCAAAGAGTTGTAACGCTAGTTGTATTTTTAGTTGTAAATTATGTAATACAGTCAACATCAATGCAATATTTTATTAACCATACACCCTGACCCAAACCACAACCCTAAACCTAACTGTAATTTTAGAGGGAAAATGAAGCCTCCAACTTTTGTTCAACTTTAGTCATGTGAACGAGATTACTTTCTGGTTTCCATGGGACCAAAACCCGTATCTTTGAGGCTGCTTAGTAGCGACACAGAGGTAAACACATTTGAGATGATGCAAATATGTCTGATTTGGGATGCTGCTTGTCAGTAACTAGGCACAATGAGCTCGATTTCAGAGTACCAGAACATTCGGTAGCAATATCAATTTTCTGTGTGACCGTGTTGCAAATATCTGGATCAGAATTCTTTTAGAAATGGACAACTATGTTGCAAAATTTTAGGAGCTCCATTTAAAAACACTTCAACAGTCATGCTTCCACCACACATATAATCAAGTCAACACAACCCTTGTCACCAACAGGCATAGATCGAATTTCTCCAACAGGTGCAGCTCCAAAGAACAACCCGGGATCTCTAATTGATAGCTCTCCTGATATCAAAGGGTGGACAAATAGTAGCTCAGGGCAGTGGAAGCTGATAGATCAACAGGGCAGTAGAGGAAGGGTCAGGGTCAGGAGAAGGGGATGCATCCAAGGCCTTCATTGTGAAAATGAAAGGGGCCGTGTTGGACGCCTGGAAGGCTTAGTTTGTGCAAACCCTGCGGGGAGAAGTTGCATAGGAGGTCGGTTGTGGGGTGTAAATGGGACAGCTGCGTCGGGGCGAATAGGAGGTCCCTTTATCTGTGTCTGTCCCTCAAGTGGAATTCCTGAACACTTCTTGAAAAGCAGTTTGGCTGGGGGAGGGGGAGATTTTGGTTTGAGAAAAGCACAGATGGTGGGAATCCTTGCTAGTGAAGTCCCCTTTCTTTCCTTTAACACCTTTCCCATCTTGTGGCTTTATGGAGAGCTTGAATGACATTGTCTCATGACAAATGAGATGACGTAATCGTAGCATATTGTATCACTTGGCTCATACGAAAAGTTGTATTACCATAGAGACCAGCCAATCAACAAACTTAATTTCAAATCTATCCAATACAGGCATCAAATTGTTGCTAGCCTAGTTTCAAACAATTTACATAGGTTTAGGGTTTGGGTAAGGGGTTAGACTTTATGGTTAGGTTTAGTTTTGGTTTAGGGGTTAAACTTTGTCATATTATTCTCTATCAGAGTAAAAGTTTTTGAGCAAACTCATACTAAATATCTATCTATCAAATAATACATGAGTTTTAACAGAAGAATTAATGTAAGTGCTTTTATAAAATTATAAGCTTCTTATTTCTGCCTTTAAACCCTCCATTGCCCCCATTCACTTCTTTTGTAAGTGCCTCACTGTAACCTTGACTTTTGCTTATTTTAAAGAAAAGGAGGGGCAAGTCGAAATTAGTTTTCTATTAATCAAGATTTAGCCACAAATGCTGTAGATTGAGCTTAACTTGTTTTGAACCCTGAATATTCCTTTAACTGCTACTTATTATGCTGTGTGGATCAGCCACACAATAATGCACTAAGCAAGGTGAAACTACATTCCAGTCTCCTTTGTGATGTCATAAAAGAACTTTAAGCACCTTGAATAAAATATATAGATTATTTATTCAAGCATGTGCTTCACAGCATCTCCACAATGCAGTCACGAACAGTACAGATTGAATTCTTAGTTGTATGTGTTATCTGGTCTTGAAAGCTTGTCATTGAGGAAAGCTATGGACAAAGTGGCTGGGCAGGATGATGTGTGTTCACCCATGTGCTAGGCATTAAGTGATAATTGCTGCTAACAGCCTTGTGATTAGTACAGCCTTGTTAAGTATACTTTACTTTCTCAGATGATATTTTTCATCTTTGACAGGCAAAATTGGTTATTTCAATTCTTATTATGTTGCCCAGGAATTCACATACTTTAGTTTATCAAATTTTCTACTTTGTTCCTGTTATTAAAATTGACTTATTATAATTGTATCCTACCAAATTTTACATTTTGCATCTGATTGACTCTGCTTGGCAAACTAAGGAAAGTTCATAAAAGTTCTGTTTCAGTCACCTGCCTAATAAAGTTAGTCACTTGTAAATAGCTTACTGTGACATCAGAACCTCTCTCTGAGCAATGATGCTCTTATTATTTGATAAATATAGGAAGTCCAGCATGAATTTCTTTTATCTCTGCTCACTTTGTGAATTTAGTGTCCATACTGTGATCCAAGGTTAATTGGAAAACTTCGGGTAAGGTATGTTGTGTGTGACCTTTGACCCTTTGTGGGTTGGGCATATTATTGTATAGGTATAGAATGACTGCGCCTCCGGTGACCCTGCTCTGACCTTTTACCTTTGGTCCCACACGGTTGCCAATAGTGATGACTCCGGTTGATCTTCACCTGTCAAAGCAACACTTTGACTAAAGACTTTCAGCTTGGGAAGAGGAAACCAAAACAAAAAAAGGAGGGAAAGGAAAAACAAAGCATATAAACTGGCCTCACACTGGCATGTTGAAGAAAGTGTCTTTTCAAAACAGAAATGCATGACTGACCTTCAGAGCTAGCCAAGGGTAAAACACATTCATTACACATGTGCACTTTCATGCCCGTTCACTTTCTATGAAGTTGTTTTAGCGCTTTTGATTTCAGAGTTTGTTTTTAAGCTGCTGTGTCATCTCTTTTTGAGCTAAAATACATGTTCTGCATCAGTAGATATGCATAGTCGATAAAAGCCCCAATGCCAGGAGTTCTAAAGAGCAAAAACCGAAGGTGGTGAGTCCAACAACTGTTTGGTGTTGTAATGGTATGGCATATCTTTCACTAGCTTCTAGCGTGTTTTTAAAAGGGGTGTTCTTTCAAAACATGAGCAGTTGAATGATCCTCTCACCTCCATGATTTCATGACAGTCTTTGTTCTCGAACTTTTCGTAACCTACAATGCATCTTAAAGACACCACAATTGAGTATCTTTCTAATTGACTATGAAAAATTATAAGGAACCATTCAGGCTGAACGCATTCTTTCACTAAAAAAAGTTAGACACAGCGCAACAAATGGAAAAGAACAGAGGAGTGTCAATATGCATTTTTTTAAAAGTTGATGTTCTTTTTAACTTGATATGGTCTCTAAAACATGCCGCTCATGCCATTGTTGTTGAAATAATATCAGGCAACATTTAATGACCCCTTTACATTGAAAAATAATTTCAATAATTTAAATGTGAAAGGCCTCTTAAAAGTTTCCTTTATTGGTCTATGGTGAAAAGTGCTCTTGACAATTTTGCACAAAGGAATGATTCCAAACAAAGCAATGCAACTCTTGGAAAGCATGGCTTTTTGGACATGAGAGTAGACGAGGAAGCTAACAAGCTCAGTCTTTTGAATAACATAAGTGGCTTCCTTGTAAAAAGCCAATAATCCTTACAGTTCTGGTTGAGTAGCCTAAGACCCCCCTTGATCTTTGGGAGGATGGGAGTCAAACATTCCAATCCCAACTATTCCCTTTGGCGATCGCTGTCGAAGTAAAAGACAAATTTGGCCCAGATACTTTTCCCTGGGAGTTCTATTTGTATTAAAATGAGGTTATGAAAATAACTTTCTGTCTTACCCTTGTCGAAATTAAGGCTGGGCTTGAGGAAGATTGGGGGACTGATTTGCACAGCCTAAGGACTGAGCTTGAGAAGAATGTTTGAGTCTCTTCAAAAAGAAGTTGACATTGTTTCTCATCTGCTTCTTTGTTTCAGCAGTCTTCAACAATTCAGTCTTATGTGAAGTCCAGGGACTCTAAGGGAGATAGAAATGGTGGGGGCTACCTGTTAACAGTTGTGCGTTTATTTGAGCCACCCCAGAGAGGCAGAGAGCACGGTCCGCTGCTGCTTAAAGACTTGGCTGTGGAGCCAAAGACACATCTGGTCTGTTTGAGAGGTGCAGATGCTACTTGGAACAATCTCCTCCACAAACTTTTCTTGAAATGGTCTCATCGTCAGAGCATTTGGATTGAGATGTGGCAGCAATATATGCTTTCATGTGTAGTTTCAACAGGAATTTGATCTGGAACGAATTGAGCAAATTGTAACTCTTTCTGATAGGTCTCAAGTTCCCACTATCTTTTCATGCACACTAGCTGAAGTAACATGAAAGACCACAGTTCACTGTATATACATGACTAAAATCCAATATCTGTCTAATAACAAATTGGGGGAGATTGTATGCCACTATAAGACATTGTGTTCCTTGCTCATAAGACCAGTTTAGACCAGAATTCATTTCTATGCTGGTCCAAGGTGATTCATGCATAAATCTGGTTTGGTGGTTTTAGCTACAGCTATTCTGCCCTGCAAAGCTAAAACGCATTAAAAATGTGAAGAATCTCTAAAAAAATCTCTAACAAAAAGTCTAAACTAGCTGCAAATTTGCCTATCATTATTTTCACATGCAAATTAGCTTTTGATACGCACGATTTTCGTAAGGGTGTCCAGCCAAATGTGGATTATAAATTTGTTCTGCTATGTTTTATCTGAATCTGAGCATAGTCAAGCCAAGCCCATCTGTCACAAAACAGATTGCAGTCATAACTTTGATCAAAATATGTAGTTACTGTGTTTTCCCTTTGTAGATCAATATGCTGTTCACTATCAAAAACAGGGTTAAACTGGTTGACCGGTTTGGTTAGGTTTTTCTGGTGAAGCTGGAGACCAAAGAAGTCCTGTGCTTTTTTTTGTAAACATGAGCTACACTGGCCATTGCACACATCTTACTGTTTTTCTCCAATCCAATTTTTAACAAAAGAAGAAAATGTTTGATGGTTTGATATAAATTACAGAATATATTACAACAACTTTTAATGATTTGACTTCATATTTTAAATAGACAATAGAGTCCAACCAGCCAAAACATATACTAAAATCTCCCAGCCTGTCATTAATATCCCGATTCACCCAGCTGAGCTTCACTCAACAAAGTCATCTGCAAGCCATCACTGTGTCATTCAACAAGTACACTCAAAACCACAACTTTACCAAGAGCTTTTTATTTTATGAAATTTTATGACTGTGTCTATGACCATGTGACTATGTTTTCACCAGCCTTTACACTTAAATAATCAGACCATAAACAGTTGGTTTCTAAGCAACACTGTGAAGTGCGTACAAACTTGTATGATGAAGGTGCAACTTGAAGTCTACAGACCTGTTCCACTGAAGATGGAAAAACAAGACCGTGATGAAGTGCTCCAAAACCTAGTGAGAATAATAAGAGATAATTTTTTTTTATAAATATCCTTATATTTAATTTAATACTGAAAAGTATTAACTAAAAATAGTTCAGTGAAATTAAACCCAATATTTTTGGATTTTATGTATTGTTTTAGCTTATTATAGTACCATGCTGTTTGCTTAGCAACATGCTAACATCAAACTCAATAGCGAGCTGGGTCTCCTTTGAGGAACGATATTTCTATGGCACACAGAGTTACTACCTACAGTAAAAATGTAAACTGTAAAGAGGATTTCAGATTGGTCACTAATAAGCTTTCATGATGGTTAGGATTCTGCCTTAAAACCCAGAGAAAAATGCTGGTGTTGCTAGAGAGAGAGACCCAAATCCATTTAGCTCCTAGAGATCCATGAAGGAGAGAATGGTGCTGTTCCTGGTCCAGGCCAGACAGAAGGGCCTGTTTGGAATGCAATGTGTTGGACATCTGCAGACGGATGTTCAAAGCTGCTCTCCAAAGACCAAACACTCGTCTAAGAAACATTGGCATCAGAACATTGGATGTGGCAGCTGCCAAATTTGTCATCTTCTTGCTTTGTCTAGTCTTCAAAGAGCCTAAAAGGCGTAAACTCGTTCTTTTGTTAATTTATTGATTCAGTAATCATTCCGAACCATCTGCTTACATGAAAACTAGGTCACGGAGAAAGTCAGCAACAGCAAAAATTACAGTTTTCTCTAAGACTAAGGTGAGAATATGTGTTCAAGAGTTGCACTGTACTTATTAACTTCATGTATCTGGATTAGGGCTGCCACTTTTGAAGTTGTAAAATAAGAGACACTTAAATGGGGGGCACAATGTGTGGACTTTTCAGATGGTTCCTTACCCACCATAGGCAAATTTTTCAACTTGCATCAATGTTAAATTAGCAATCTGGAACAATTTCACCGTGATGCCATCTGATCAGCTTAAATACAGGACAAATTGTGTCACATATTGATTCGATACAGGACGCATCATTTTATCTTTAAATACATTGTATTTTACAGGACAATCCCATATTTTATGGGACAATCTCTATTTTACAGGATGGGTGGCAACCCTAGGGATTGATCCATTTACAATTTGCCACATTAAGGTGTCTCCACAAAACGAATATAAATCCGGTGCTATATGCAGGCAACATCATTTTGCTGCACCTAATGTGTCTTAAAACATGAGGCGGATAAAAAAGCATTTTTGCAAGCAATCTTTATTTGGTCATTTCATCAATCTAAGATGGTGGACAAAGTGAGGGAAATGTCAATATTAAATATATTTAATTGAAAACAGAAAAGTCTTGATTAAAAAATGTTCCTTAATTATTTTACCCAATATTTGTGTCTATTTATTTTTGTGCTTATTAGAGTACCATACTGTTAGCTTAGCAACATGCTAACATCAAACTCCGTAGAAGTAGGAGTCTTGTATGTATCTCAAACCAGTAGACAAACGTAAATCACCTTCCTTTGTGTAAAACGCAATAAATACGCATGAAGTGACCAAACATAAGTACTCCCTGAGACATATGTGACTTTTATCAATACAGACTTCATCAGGACACGATTGATTGATGGATCGAGCATGGAAAAAGATGAAAGACTCACACTTTCTCTCTGATCCTTTCTTTCGCTCTCATTGTCTCCCCCATCTCTCCTCTGAGTTCTCCTGAGATGAGGGTAATGGACTACAGAGAGCCTGAATCTGGCTGCACTCCAGCCACATCTGTTCTACTGCTGTTGAGTTTTCTCTCCTGTATTTTAACACTTACTGTACTCTTTTTTTACAGTGTGCACATACATATTTTTCAGGTTTTAGCGAGACAGTAATGGCATGCTGTAGAATATGGATTGTAATTAAAACTAAGGCATTACTTCATATATTGTCCTTTGGGAAAGTTGAAAACTTTCAAACTTTCCTTATTGTCCTTTTATGTTTGAGCCGTTAACCTAGCATGTGTAGAGTAATGCAATAATGAAACATATTACTTTTAAAAGTAATGTTCCATAACACTGGTATCATCTACTTTTGTCCTTTTGCAAAGGTTGAAAATGTTAAAAGTTGTATTATTGTCTTTTTATATTGGAGCCATTAGCCTAGCAGTTAGCACACATGCTTCATGAGCTGTAGTTCTAATATGGGTGGCTCAAGGGCCAGTCTCTCCACTATCCATATCAAATAAAGTGGCAAAAAAAAAAACATTTAATAGTTCCTTCCGAGATCTTGTAAAAAGTTATTTGACGGCAGGTGTTGTTAGCAGACACAATTATATGGTTAGATGATTTAGACACAGTGAACCACCAGATTCTTCTTTCCACTCTCTCCAACCTGGGCATCACAGAAACTGCACTTGGAATGTTTCAGTCATACCTCACAGGCAGATCCTTCAAGGTCTCCTGGAGAGGAGAGGTGTTCAAGTCACACCAGCTAGCCACTGGGTTTCCTTAGGTATCAGTGTTTAGACCCCTCCTCTTCTCGGTCTACACTACATAACTCAGATGATCATTAAGGCACATTACCTTTCTACCATTGCTGCACAGATGATATGCAGCTCTTCCTGTCGGTCCAGCCTGAAAACCCCACCGTCTCAGCTCGTATCTCTGCCTGCTTCTTGGAGATCTTGGCCAAAGAAGGAATGCCACCTTCAGCTCAACCTTGCCAATACAGAACTCCTTGTGATCCAACCTGTTGTTGACCACAACCTCACAATTCATATTGGTTTAACTACACTAAAGCCAACCAGGGCAGCCTGGAACCTGGGAGTGGTGGTTGATGACCAGCTTAACTTCACCGCCCGCATCTCATCAACCACCCGCTCTTGCAGGTTCGTGATTTACAACATATGGAAGATTAGACCATTCCTGTCTGAACATGCTGGGCAGCTTCTGGTCCAAGCTCTGGTCATTTCAAGACTGGACTACTGAAACGCTCTGTTGGCTGACCTTCCAGCTAGCAGGGTTAAGCCACTGCAGATGGTCTAGTATGCAGCAGCGCTTCTGAGCTTCAATTAACCAAAGATGGCTCAAATCATACTCCTTTTGATTTCACTCCTCTGGCTAAATGTAGTTGCCCACATCTAATTCAAGGCTTTGACTCTGGCCTTCAGGACAGCCAATGGAACAACACCCTCTTACTTTAATTCACTGCTCAATGTCTATGTCCCCATTCGCTTTCTGCAGTTAGTGATCGAGCAGTGCCTGGTGGTCCCATGGCAAAAAGGCACAAAGTCCATTTCACAATCTTTCACTTTCTCTGTTTCTCTATCGTGGAATGAGCTTCCAACCTCCACACGATCTGCTAAAACCATCTCAACATTCAAGAACCAGCTGAAAACACATCTGTTCCACAAGTACTTAAGCAATCCACAGTAATTGCACTTTTAATAATTACAACAAAAGTAAAACCCTTTCCTTGTCTGTCTCTTTCTTCTGTGCTAGCTTCTATCCTACTCCAGCTACTCTGAGAACATGGCATTACAAAGAAAAATTGTTTGCTGTGTTTTTTTATTTGTAAGTCGCTTTGGACAAAAGCGTCCGCTAAATGACTACATTTAAAAAATGTAAATGGTTACAGTTGACCACAACCAATATACACAGATGTACCATAATGGAGGTATAAAAGTGCTGGCTCACCTACAGTATAGATAATTCAGCAGATCCACGTAAATGTTCATATGACACATTAAAAGCCACATTAAACAGAGGGTAGTGTGTATGTGTGTGTTGGGGAGGGGAGGGGGCTAGCTCGAAAAAGGAGAGTAAAACATGGTACTGTCAATTAGTTGCATCTAATGAGCGAATATTCAATAAGACATATCTCTCTCTCTCTCTCTCTCTCTCTCTCTCTCTCTCTCTCTCTCTCTCTCTCTCTCTCTCTCTCTCTCCACTAAAGCTTGTGCCAGCTCTGCACTGTGCTTGAACTTGCCCTGGATGCCAACAGCAGATAATTATAAACCTCGTGAGCACTCCTCTCTGCACAAAGAGGGGGGCGGATGGAGTCGTGGACTGAACTCCTGACCCTCTTCACACACCAAGCGTCTGTTGTGGATTCCAGGAGGTGCAAGATGGGTCACAGCAAGCTGTGAAGGGGAGAACATGGCTGGGGGAGGTTAGGGCATTGGAGGGAGGCATAGAAAGTTGGGTTTTGGGTGGGGGTGGATGGATGGGAACAGTGGCTACTGTGTAGAGAGACTACAGTGCTACAGTGCCACCATGAAAAGCACAGCCTGATGGAGGACCCAAATTTCATTATTTGTCATGTCATAACCAAATAAGTTGCAATCCCTGCTGAAAAGACCAGCATTGCTGGTCACCAACTTATGTTGAGGGTGCTGGTACCTCAGTATGGAATGCTGGTTTGCAAGTGTCCCCACCAACCTTTTAAACTAGATTAAACAGCTTCAGCAGAAAGACCATGCCGGTCAGCTAGCTTCCTTAGCTACAGTATGTTTTGCTGTTAAAAAAGCATGGCTATGTTGGTTGTCCAGCTAGAACAGCACCAAACCAGCACTATCCAGCCTAGACCCGCATGGAAATTGCATGATGATTAAGCTGGTCTTTTCAGGAGGGATGTTATCATTTCCTGATAGTTTGTACTTTTAAAAATAATGGTTCTTCTGTGGGGCTATGCACCATTATTAAGAACCTAATAACCCTTTTCTTCACTATATAGGGTTCTTGATTTGGCTATATGTTTTTTGCAGATTATAGAAGTTCTTGAAGTTATATCTAGATTCTTCAGGGGGGCATATTGGTTTCAATGGTCCTTGAAGGGATAATTCATTTCCTGTGGATGCCAACAATCACTTTTAGGTGGAATATTGGAATGGAATATTTCTTATTTATTGGCCTAATCACCTTTACATGGTCATGACATGAGTTGAAAGATTGGACATAACTAAGTAAGATTAATAAGCGTTTTCGAAACAGGGTGTATTTGATTGTTTATCCCAGTGCAATGCCTTGCTTCGTATACTTCCATTGCAAGTGAAGCATTGTACGTACAATTTTTGCTTGAAATTCATGTTGAAATCATATTCAACAGCATGTCACACTGTAACTTGTATTAATCCTGGAACCGTCCTTTAATATAAATTGTAGATGACCTCTTCCACTATTTATTTAGACTTCCACAAAGATCAGAGAAATACTAATCATATCTGATACATAATTAATCATGAATCAGTTCACAGCTGGTCATTGTGGAAGTCCAAAAGCAATGGCAGTGGATGCAGAGTTGTCTAAACAATTCAAGGGTCATCATTAACAAAACATTGTGCCTTCATGCATAAATGTATTAAAACAGGAGGTCAGAAGTAACTGAACAAGATTCAGATACCAAATTGGTAGATCCTGTGCAATTGCTTTTTTATGCTGTTGTTTGCATAGACTTTGAATCTCAACTTCTGGGGCAATATCTTCCAGATGTGAAAAATTTCCTCTAATACTTTCTATTGGTCCATTCACTCACTCGGAGTTAGATGACATGCTGTCTTCTTCAACCGACTGTCTCTATGATTGCCTCTATCCAAGTTATAGGTGAAGATTAAACTATGGATAATTATTTCAGTAATTAAATAAATTATATATTGTATAGTATAGCATAATTAGATAATGTTGTATATACTGTATATATATATATATATATATATATATATATATATATATATATATATATATATATATATATATATATATATATATATATATATATATATATATATATATATGTTTTAGGCACTTGTGAAAAATGTTGCATAGTGAGGATGTCTTTAAAAATAATGCCATAAATAGTTTTCATTTATCAATTAACATGAAGAAAGCTAAATCAATATTTCATCAATATTATATCACATTTGCCTTCAAAACAGCACCCATTCTCCTAGGTACACTTGGAAACAGTTTTTCTTGGTTGTAGGCAGATAGGATGTTCCAAGCTTCTTGGAGAATTTGCAACAGTTCTTCTATCTATTTCGGCTGTCTCAATTCCTTCTGTCTCTTCTTGTAATCCCAGACTGACTCAGTATTCAGTGGAGGGCTCTGTGGGGACCATGCCATCTGTTGCAGGGCTCCATGTTCTATTCTATTCTGTTTGCAAAATAAATATTTGGGAGTCTAAAATGTATATTTTCTGTTGACACACTACAACTGAAAATATTAAAAACCATCTTAAGACAAATGTTTTTGTGAAGCATCTAATGTGCCTAAGAATTTAGAATTTTAACTATATATATACACTGTATATAGTTTCTGCTCTGAAATCTGATTGAATGAGTCACATTTGAAGCAGTTGGTTTTGCAATTGGCATCAGGATAAAATCACCGTTATGCACAGCCTCTCGTGATTTATTGCTTTAATTGGCCCTTTTGATATGGTTTTGTCTGGATATCACATACTAAATAAGCTGTATGGCAACATGTAAATGACTACATGACAGCATAAATCATATGCATCATCCAGAAAATATTCATATGTGTTTTAGGATTTGTAAGTGATGCATGAAAATTATGCATTGTTAACGATAGGTAAAAGGAAATACATTTACTGTCTACATTTACATACTCTAGCTACGCTACCCACTGAATCCTCCTCTTGTAAATTGTTTTTATTAAAATCGGCATAAATTACACTGGCAGAATAATATTAATAGGGTAATAATAGGGTTGGAATTATATACAGATTTTGCTCTTATGGAAAATAATTGGTACTTTTATTCACCAAAGTGGCTTTCAACTGTTCACAATGTATAGTCAGGACATTAATAACTTGAAAAATTACTATTACAATTAGATTTTTGTTTTTAGAAATTCTTAAACTACTTCAAAGAGTTCTCATCAAAAAAATCCTCCACGTGCAGCAATGACAGCTTTGCAGATCCTTGGCATTCTAGCTGTCAGTTTATCCAGATACTCAGGTGACATTTCACACCACACTTCCTGTAGCACTCTTGTCGGGCACTTCTCACGCACCTTACAGTCTAGCTGATCCCACGAAAGCTCAATGGGTTTAGATCCATACCACTTTTTTCCAATTATCTGTTGTCCAATGTCTGTGTTTCTTTGCTCACTCGAACCTTTTCTTTTTGTTTTCTGTTTCAAAAGTGTTTTTTTCTTTGCTATTCTTCCCATAAGGCCTGCACCCCTGAGTCTTCTTTACTGTTGTACATGAAACTGGTGTTGAGCGTGTAGAATTCAATGAAGCTGTCAGCTGAGGACATGTGAGGCATCTATTCCTCCTTGTTTAGTTGTACATCTGGCCTTCCACATCTCTTTCTGTCCTTGTTAGAGCCAGTTGTCCTTTGTCTTTCAAGACTGTAGTGTACAGCTTTTTATGAAATTTTATTTAAGTTTTTGGCAATTTTGAGTATTGTATAACCTTCATTCCTCAAAACAATGATTGACTGATGAGTTTCTAGAGAAAACTGTTTCTTTTTTGACATGTTTGACATTTTTGACCTAATATTGACCTTAAAACATGCCAGTCTATTGCATACTGTGGCAAATCAAACACAAAGACAAAGACAATGTTAAGCTTCATTTAACAAATCAAATAGCTTTCAACTGTGTTTGATATAATGGCAAGTGATTTTCTCATGATTACTCAAGGATAAGGTGTTGGAGTGATGGCTGCTGAAATGGGGCCGTCTAGATTTAATCAAATATTACATTTTTCAAATAGTGATGGTGCTGTTTTTTACATCAGTAATGTCCTGACTATAATTTGTGATCAGTTGAATTCCACTTTGGTGAATTAAAATATCAATTTCCTTCCAAAACAGCAAAATCTGCACATTATTCCAAACTTTTGGCCGCCGGTTTATATTCAGACAACAAATGCTTCCATGATATATAAATACTTATACTTATGGTAATGATCATTTTAATTGTTACATTACAATAGCTTATGAGAATTAGATTTTTTTGCATTAAAGTCATGAGAATTGGGGGGTTTTCACAAAGAAAAAATCGATCAAATTTCAGTAAACTGCCAGTTTAATAATATATTGCACTTGTTTACATTTATTAATTTGGCATATATTTTTTATACAACTTAAAGTGTATTTAGAGCACTTTATGCAGCATGTGTGCCAGTTCATAGTCATAGTTGTTTCTATCACTATATAAAAAAAATTCTTAAGTCCAATTTGTGAACCACAACAAATCAGAAATCACTATGACTTGCAAGCAGGTTTTACTCAACACAAAAGCAATATCCACCAAATTAAATATTTTAGAGCAGCCAAACTAGAAAAATACCTTATAAAGTCATTTCCATGAATTTTCCAGGCTTGGAAAAAGCCTTCATTTTTAGTCATGGCCATCACAATAACCAATTCATCTGTAAAGCTCTTTAAGAGTTCACTGTCATCAGCAAAGATGCTATTAGTCACGGACTAGACAAGGTTAATTGGAGGTCAGAAGTTCCTTTTATTCTATGATATTCACTCATGATCAACTGATCCCACGTTGGTTGTGAAGGATTTCTAGGCTGGATACATGGGCATGTTTAAGGGTTTAACCCCATTTGCCCTCTCTTTTATTTAACTGTCTGATTTATGATTCCAGGCAAAGAGGAGAAACAACTGTGTAACCACTATACAATTACGAAATGGCCAAAACCAGCATGATGACCCTCCGGTGGGAGTGAGTCTGTGCACTTTTGCATATTTTCATTTGAAATACACAAAAAAAAAAAACATTTAAAGTGTGCTGAAAGTACAGTTTGTTTGTTTGTTGTTATTGTATGCTGTTATTGGTGGCATAACGCTGATAACTGAATAGTAATCCATGTCAACTTATGGTGACACACAATTTCGCTTCACTTTTGTTTATAAATTCGCTGGACCATTTGACATAATCAAAATTACAAATCTCAACTAGTTTTTTTACATTTGTCAAATGTTTGCAAAACTTGCCTCCATGATAGGTAGTTGCTAGGGTGTTGATATGTGGTTGTTAAGGTTTTTAATGGTTTTTAAATTGTGATTCCATTGTGATTCCACTGTGATTCTCTGAAGTTGCTAGGGCATTGTTAGGTAGTTCCTAGGATGTTGTGGGTTATTGCCAGGGCGTTGCTATGCAGTTGCTAGAATGTTCTGGGTGGTTACTAAGGTGTTGCTGTGCAGTTCCTATGGTGTTCAGATTGGTTTTAGGTTGCTATGCAGTTGCTAGGGTGTTTTTTTCCTAGATGGTTGCTAGAGTGTTGAAATGTGGTTGATAACATGTTTTAAGTGTTTTTAGCATGTTATTATGTGGCTCCAGGACAGGTGGTTGTGGTGTGTTGTGATTGATTGCCAAGGCATTGCTATGGAGTTGCTAGGGTGTTCTGGGTGGTTTTAGCATTTTTCTGTGCGGTTGCTAGGGTGTACTGCTTCTGGATGGTTTATATGCTGTTGCTAAGGTGTTTTAAGTGGTCTTTAGCTTGTTGCTAGGCTGTTTTGGGTGGTTGCTCAGGAATAAGTTAGTTCCTAGGGTATTGTGAGGGATTGCCAGGGCATTGCTATGCAGTTGCAAGGACGTTGCTATGTGGTTGCTATTGTTGTTGTTCTATTGGATGGTTGCTAGGCTGTTGATGTGTTGTTGCTAAGGTGTTCTTAGAGGTTTTTAGCCCATTCTTGGTGGTTTCTAGGGTGCTCTTCTTCTGGTTGGTTGATAGGCTGCTGATAAATGTTTGCTAAAGTGTTCTAAAAGGATTTTTATCATGTTGCTGTGCAGTTCTGGGTGGTTGCTAAGGTGTTTAGAGTGGTTTTTAGTTCGTTGCAATGCTGTTTCTAGGGTGTTCTTCTTCTAGATGATTGATAGACTGCAGATATACACTGATGAGCCAAAACATTATGACCTAATATGCTTTTGGTCGTTCACGTGCTGCCAAAACTGTGCTGACCCCTGAAGGTGTCCTGTGGTATCGGGCACCAAGACATTAGCTGCAGATGCTTCAAGTCCTGTAAGTTGCAAGGTGGAGCCACCGTGGATCAGACTTGTTGGTTCAGCACATCCCACAGATGCTCATTTGGTGGATGGGTACTCTGACCGTTCTGTAACTACGCAGCCCCATACGCAGTAGGGTGTGATGCACTGTGTGACACATTCCTCCTGTAACAATCATTACAATTTTCTGTGACCTTCTGTCAGTTTGGACCAGATGGGACAGCCTTCGTTGCTCTCATTCATCGATGAGCCTTGGGCACCCAACACCCTGTCGCCGGTTTGTGGCTCCTCAGACCACTGTCGTAGGTACTCACCACTGCTGTCTGAGAGCACCCCACAAGCCTTGCCGTTGTGTCTCTGACACAGTCGTCTGGCCATAACAATTTGGCCCTTGTCAAAGTCGCTCGGGTCTTTACTTCTGCTCATTTTTCCTGTATCCAACAAAGTAGAACTGATTGTTCACTTACCATCAAATCTACCCAGACCTTGACATGTGGCCTTGCTAGGAGATGATCAACATTATTCCCTTCATGTGTGAGTGGTCATAATGTTTTGGCTCATCAGTGTATGATTGCTAAGGCATTCTAAAAGTTTTTTTAGCATGTTTCTGAGTGGTTCTGGTAGGTTGCTTACTGGCCAAAGTGAAAGAGCCCACCCTTAAGTCTCTATGCTATTAGCCGCACAATTTGAGGTATCATTCATGTCGGTAGCACAAACAGTGCAGGTCACATTTAGAACAGATATTTAATACTAATTCTAAAAATAAACAATAATAATAGTGCCTTAGCAAACACCTGTCTGCCCTTTTTTTATTATTTACTGTCTTTTAACTGATCTCCCCACTGCAATGGCAACCTCAACCCCCATACAGATCTTCCCCTCCAAATGAAATTCTTTGGAAAGTCATCTTATATCACCCTTTGAATGTGCATTGAACTGTAAAACCACCCCATTGGAAACAAAATAAAGGGATTGGGGATGGGAGAAGAGAAAAAGGGAGGGAAGGATGGATGGGGGAGGGAGGAGGAAGCAGGAGAATTATAATTCTTTGCAGGCCTTTGGTATTAACCCAAACACCATCGCTGTCAGTGGCTTGGGGAGAGAAGCATAAGGGCCAAACATTGAGTGTTAATTGCCACTTTGTAAGCTCTGAGCCTTCCTTTTGTGAAAGGTGAAGGGGATAGAAGATGGGGAAGAGAGAGAGAGAGAGAGAGAGAGAGAGAGAGAGAGAGAGAGAGAGAGAGAGAAAGAGTTGGAGAGAGAGAAAAAGCCAGTTCTTGTTCTGGCTGTGCCTTGTTGATGGTATTTACGGTTCACTTCTTATCCTTTGTTAATTGGTCATTCTCTCCTTTATGGAAGAGAGAGAGAGAGAAAGAAGAATTCATCTAACCCCCACCCTGCCACCCGTGAGCCCTCCAAACAGGAGAGGCGAAGAAGAGAGCTAAAGCACAAAAAGAAGCACAGCATCAAGCTCAGATACAGGGCAAAAACAGGTCATGTCGAAATAATGCCAGCAAACACATTCAGATGACCCCTAATTATTTCATCAATATATCACTGCAATGGAAAACCACACAAATGATTGAACTCCAAAAAGGGGTAACAAGCAATTAGTTACCTTATAAATCAAGTTACCTTCAAATCTATTTCCACTTGACTGAACTCTTAAAAATGACTTTTTGTTGCTGTAACCTAACGTATTCAGGTTGATTTAGTGAAATTTTAACTTTGTATGAATGTTCCGGTTTCTATACAATTTAAGCCTAATCGACAGCATTTGTGGCATCATGCTGATATAAAAAATATATATAATTATTTCGATTCATCCCTCATTTATTATAGAAAAAAAAAACACATTTATAGTAAGGCTCTTACAATGGAAGTGAATGGGTCCAGTTCATAAACATTAAAATGCACACTGTTTCAAAAATATAGTCACAAGATATAAACATTAAGCATCTAAACATGATTTTAATGTTATTAAATTGCTTACTAAACTTTTCTGTCATGACAAAAAACAACAATAAAACCTGTAATCTGGTTAATGCAGTAATGATGATAAATCCCTAATTTTATCATGCTAAAATCATATTTACAGTTTTTCTCCATCGCTTTGGCTAATCTTTTGAAAAAGTCTTTTGTCACAGCTGTTTTATGAGACATCACAACTCTATTGCATGTCTGTAAAATGTAGTAACTTACCCAAAACATTTAATTCATGCTTCAAAACCTTGTCATTGCATCAGTATCAGGCCAATGCCACCAAAATGATTTTTTTATTTTTTATTTATTTTTGTCGTCATCATGTGAGCCGTACCGGTCAAAATGTTTAGATGTTTTTTCACCATGTAGTCAACCTTGGAAATGTATATACAAAGTTTTTTGTTGACACTGACTGCTTACTGTACTATACAAGAATATACAGTTTTGTCTAGCTGAATGCTATTGTGTATCACACTGAGCTTTTTAGATACTGATTACTGCAGGTAAACGTTTAATGGGAAAAGTCAATACTGTACAATACTGTAGTACACAGAAAAAGGATGTACACATTTGTATGTATACAGTAATTTTTTTTTATTTAAAAATGTGATTCATGTAAACAGAAGATTCACATTTGCATGTTAAGTCATATAGGGTGAACAGAAAATTGCCACAAAATGACATCTATGCAAAAACAAAACAAAAGCAAAAAAAAAAACACTTTCCATGTTATAGAAATGTATGTAATATCAGAGATTTTGATCATTTAATGGATAATTTTGCATGTGATGGCTCACATGATGAAAGAATGTTTAGAAGTTGTGAAGAGTATGACAGTTTCTCTGAGAATCCACACATCAGTTTTGATCTTCAAGCCATGTGCATTTAGTTATTGTGCACACATGTGCCAAAACACGCACAATTTGCTTAAATTAAAAAGAAATTCAAATCTGGTGTGAACAAGAAACTAACTGTTCAGAGAATTGAATTTAATGTTTTGAAAAAAAATAATTCTCATTCGAGAATTGAGCCAAAGCAATTGAGAAAAACTGAAACACACATAATTTAAAATATAAATTCTTGTGACAATACTTTTGAAGTAGTATGTAATTTAATGTGTATGGACTGGCCATTAACTTAAAGGAATAGTTCACCCCAAAATTAAAAATCTCTCATAATTTACTCACTTTCATGCCATACCAGATGTTTATGAACTTCAGCAGAACACAAACAAAGATTTTTAGAAGAATATTTCAGCTCTGTAGGTCCATACAATGTAAGTCAATGGTGACCAAAACGTTGAAGCTTCAGAAGTGTATAAAGGCAGCATAAAAGTAATCCATACAACTCCAGTGGTTTAATCGATGTCTTCTGAAGCGATCCAGAGGGTTCTGGGTGAGAACAGACAAAAATATATCTTCTTTTGATAGCAGTCTCCTTGTTGATCATGATTTTTCATTTTTTTATTTTATTGATGCTCAAAACAGTACAGTAAAAATCATAATTTGAAGCTTGATAACACTTCCTAGCGCCATCAAGCGCTCAGCATGCATCAAGCACTAGGAAGTGTAATCGAGCTTGAAATCATGATCGTGCTTAGAGACAGCAATGACAAGATGTACAGTAAAAAATGATTTATTATTGGTCTGTTCTCACCCAAAACCAATCATATCTTTTCAGAAGAAATGGATTAAACACCTGGAGTCATATGGATTACATTTATGCTGCCTTTATCTCCTTTTTGGAGATATTGGAGGTCTGGTCACCATTCACATACATTGTATGGACCTACAGAGCTGAAATATTCTTCTAAAAATCTTCATTTGTGTTCAGCAGAAGAAAATTCATACAAATCTGGGTTGGCATGAGGGTGAGTAAATAATTCATTTTTGGATGAACTATTCCTTTAAAGTTTATCGTCTGGCCCCATTCACTTCCACTGTAAGTGTCTAACTGTGCCTTTTTTCTCTTTTTTTTTAATAAACAAAGGATGAGTCTAAATAATTTGTTTTGGTAATCAAAGTTATGCAATGAATTCTGACTTTATTTCTTTTTGTAGTATGCAACAAGCTGTAAAAAAGTAAACAAATAAACCCAAACAACATTTGTTTGCAACATCCACCGAAGAACAATTACGGCCAAAAACTTGCCCAGAAATATGTTGTAGCGGATAAACTCAACTTAACATGAATTTCTTCTGGTGTAACAATGAAAATACACAATTACTCACACACTAACTCAGTGTGTGTTTGTGCCCTGGTGAGCTGGCCTAATTAGATGGAAGATGGCTGCAGCTTTGGACCGCTTGACAGCTCTTGTGGCCTCTTCCTCCCCTCTGCTGACTGTGTAAACAATAACAGTGGCTGTTCTGAAAGGACACAGGTGTCAGCCATTGTGTGCTTTTTGAAAAGCATGGAGAGGGGGAGGCTAGAGGGTGGGCTAACACAGCCTTTTCATTTCCCTCGAACTACAATGCCCCCACCCCCAACTTATCACCCACCTACTAGTACTGTCTCTCAGTGAACAGTACTGCTGTTATTCCAGACCCACATTTCCAGTTTAAATTCACATGTGGGAAGCTGTTTGAAATAGTTGACACAGGGAGTCTTGATAGATAGATAGATAGATAGATAGATAGATAGATAGATAGATAGATAGATAGATAGATAGATAGATAGATAGATAGATAGATAGATAGATAGGTAGATAGATAGATAGTCGACAAACAGACAGACAGACAGACAGACAGACAGATAGATAGATAGATAGATAGATAGATAGATAGATAGATAGATAGATAGATAGATAGATAGATAGATAGATAGATAGATAGATAGATAGATAGTTGACAGACAGACAGACAGATAGATAGATAGATAGATAGATAGATAGTCGACAAACAGATAGATAGATAGATAGATAGATAGATAGATAGATAGATAGATAGATAGATAGATAGTCGACAAACAGACAGACAGATAGATAGATAGATAGATAGATAGATAGATAGATAGATAGATAGATAGATAGATAGATAGATAGATAGATAGATAGATAGATAGATAGTTGACAGACAGACAGACAGACAGACAGATAGATAGATAGATAGATAGTCGACAGACAGACAGACAGACAGACAGACAGACAGACAGACAGACAGATAGATAGATAGATAGATAGATAGATAGATAGATAGATAGATAGATAGATAGATAGATAGATAGATAGATAGTCAACAGACAGACAGACAGACAGTTAGTTAGTTAGTTAGTTAGTTAGTTAGTTAGTTAGTTAGTTAGTTAGTTAGTTAGTTAGTTAGTTAGTTAGTTAGTTAGTTAGTTAGTTAGTTAGTTTGTTTGCAGTGCTCTGCTCATAGTGATGCTGGTAGAGGGGTGGGGGGATTTATTGCTCAGCATTAGGAGCACTAATCTTTTGCAGGTGTTACTGGCTGCTGTCCCAGGCAGCCAGGCCCGCTCCTTTCCCCCAGGAGGCCCCATAACCCCACCATGAGTGTGTATTTGTCCATGTGTGGGTGTGTGTGTCTCAGAAAGAAGGGGAAAGTGTGAGTAAAAGAGACAGAGAGTGTATGCGTAATGCAAAAGAGTGTGCTTAAAGCAGGAGAGGTTCTGGCTTTGATTTCTCCTCATAAACCCAGTCAAATACATGAAACAGATTGGCATAATTTCAGTTTATCTGGCTCTTCAGTGATGAACTCTGAATATGATGATCCATCCTTGGTAATTATAGTGAATTAATGTGGAGCATTTCCCTAATGAAGGACTGTCACTTGTAATACTCAGAAGAGAAAAAAAATACTGATTTCGGGGGCACAAAATCAAACCACCTACTGGTCAAACTTTTGAGAACATGTGCACTTTCAAGGGTTTTTGAGCCTATCATCAAGGAACTGCTGCACTCTTGAGGACATATTTGGTTACGACATCCAAAGGATAGGCTAAAGAGAATAGTATATGAATTTCCCAAAGGGGTTAAAGTTAATGTTGGGGTTATACTTCTGAAACTGTGATAATTTAATATTGCATGTCAATCCGTTTTGACATATTTCTGAGTGAAACCGGATGTTTCATTGTTAAAAAGAAAGGCAGGGGTTGATTATATCCATAGAGATTGAAAAGTGGTCTTTAGTCTTCTGGTTGGTGGGGACTGTTTGAAAAAATATGCCTGGTGATGTCACCTGAAAAAGAAAGTAGTTTCAGTCCGTTCACACCAAACACATTCTTATAATAATACATCTAGACGCAGCTTTAGCCCGAGACGGAGCATTTAATAAGATTAATATTAGACATTAGAAAACCCAATATGGTGGATATAGGAACTAAAATCCCGCCTTACAGGTAAAAGAGCCAATCATCTTTTAGATACAGACATCGCCTATCAGTTAACTAGAGAATGCACATTCGGGTTTGAAATAGAGCTTTTTGTTTGTGTGATTTGGGATAAAAATGCACAATTTATGATACCATTGTTTTTATATTTCATTGCTGATTTGAAATATGTTCTTTGATCATAATCTTGGCCAACCATTTAGTAGATGCGACCCATCTCATAAACAGTTAAAGCCGCCCCATTGAGCAATAATTATGTGCAATACACAGTTTAAGTCTATATTATCTAACATATCCACTTCTTCCATTGCATACAATGCACTGTACATAATATAGCCTACTGTAATTTAGTTCTTTATATAACAGATTTTAATTAGGTTTGCATTATGTGTACGTGTATGTGGGTATGTATGTAGGTGTGTGTCTGAGTGTATGTACGTATATGTATCATTCTTTTTTTTTTTTTTTTTTTATCTATGTCTTGCTGCTGTTTTTGTATTGTTTGTAGGCCTATTGTTGTGCACTGGGAAGCTCCTGTCACTAACACAAATTCCTTGTATGTGCAAGCATACTTGGCAATAAAGCTGATTCTGATTTCACTATTTCCCTTATCAAGTAGACTGGAGCTGTACTATTATGCCTCTTGTTTACATAAAATAGCTGCCTGGGAGCGTTCTCAAGATGGCCGCCGAGTGAACTGACTTGCCTTGAAAGGGAGTTTGGTTGATGTTCAAACACCTAGAAAAACGTGGGAGTCAGTAGTAAAAATCCCATTATTATAATTTTTTTCATAGACGAATTGATTATCACAGATAACTTATAAGCCTTTAATGACAGACCTTCCGTGAACAGTTCGAGTTATTTCAACATTGTTGAAAAATCGTGTTTCAAGTCATGACCAATGCTTCATGGGATTGTAGTCCTTACCCTCTGTACCTGTACCTTTGTCTTTTTGGACGATTTTCAAAAACATTATTTGTATTTGTGTGTGTGTGTGTGTGTGTGTGTGTGTGTGTGTGTGTGTGTGTGTGTGTGAGCGTGTATTTATCACTTTGTGGGGACCAAATGTCCCCATAAGGATAATAAAACCCGAAATTTTTGACCTTGTGGGGACATTTTGTCAGTCCCCATGAGGAAAACAGCTTATAAATCATACTAAATTATGTTTTTTGAAAATCTAAAAATGCAGAAAGTTTTCTGTGATGGTTAGGTTTAGGGATAGGGTTAGGGTCATGGGATAGAATATATAGTTTGTACAGTATAAAAACCATTATGTCTATGGAAAGTCCCCATAAAACATGGAAACACAACATGTGTGTGTGTGTGTGTGTGTGTGTGTGTGCGTGTGTGTGTGTGAGCGTGTATTTATCACTTTGTGGGGAACAAATGTCCCCATAAGGATAGTAAAACCCGAAATTTTTGACCTTGTGGGAACATTTTGTCGGTCCCCATGAGGAAAACAGCTTATAAATCATACTAAATTATGTTTTTTGAAAATGTAAAAATGCAGAAAGTTTTCTGTGAGGGTTAGGTTTAGGGGTAGGGTTAGGTTTAGGGGATAGAATATAAAGTTTGTACAGTATAAAAACCATTATGTCTATGGAAAGTCCCCATAAAACATGGAAACACAACATGATTGTGTGTGTGTGTGTGTGTGTGTGTGTGTGTGTGTGTGTGTGTGTGTGTGTGTGTGTTTAAATGTTATGTTTGTAATGTTATGTTTAATCTCGGAACTGGTTGGTTTGGTTCATGACTTACAACTCCTTTGCCAAGGATTTTATGAAAAGCCTATGGATATTAATGAATGGGAAAAATACTTCCGGAACCAAGACAAAGTCTTTAGAGATCTGCACGTATATCTATCACAAATGGATTTATAAAATGCCTAGGTAGTGGCAACATTTCTAAACATTTTCAGGACAATTAGAATGTAATAGAATAGAATATATTCTGAAATATTTTTATGTTTTTATTTTTAATATATCATAGAGATGTTGCAACAAATGTAGAACAGGTTTCATTACTTCCACACTGAAATTCCATGAGATGCAACTGGCAGTCAAACACACATAATTTCAGTAGTAAACCCAACTGATAATAGTCATATACTATTCATATGTTACACTTGCTATAGTTTACTTCCACATTGCTTTTTGTCAAATCGCAATGTCAACTATAAATCCAGTCAATCACTGACACATCATCGTCACTGAATAAGAAATATCATGTATAATATGTATGTGTACACATATGCAAACTGATAACTTTATAATTCACCATTGTCACTGAAAATACTGTAGATACAAGGTGCAAAGTGCAAAAATATATACGTTTAATGAGCCTATAAACTTTTGGTAATTAAAAATAATTGTAGCAATTTTGCCATTTTGATTTGTTACACTATTCAGAAGAGAAAGGTTGAGGAATACTAATGAGGTGTGAGCATTTCTCATAAAATTGATGAGGTACAGGGGGTGGAATGAGGTCCCGGATCACTAAAGACCCGAAGTATGCTTTTAAGGGTTAAGTGTTAACCGTGTGTTTTGTGTATATGAGAGAATGTTGTTAAGTTTATGTAGTACATGTTTAAGAGACTTTCTCAAGGAATCCAGTTTGACTGGTTTGCAGGTAGGTAAAAGGAAGGGGAGTCTCACTGAGGCAGTACAGTAGCCTTGCGGCCTGAGGGTAAAAAATGTTCGGTGTGAAGGACACTTAAGTAAATATTAAGAAAGTTAATAGGTCAATTTTATTATATGTTGACTTTAAACATTTATTTGCAGTTCTCTGATTCTATTACAGGTGTATATTTATTGCAAACACATGATTTACATATAAAGATGCATCTAAATATCGTCAGTGACAATCGACAGCATGGTACAGATGGTTAAAAATAAAAATCCTTTAAAATAAACATTAAAGCCTTTAATCTGATCTACCCGACACTATTTCGAAATAGTCCGAAGAATGAGGCTGGTATGTCAAAAGTCACTGATAAGAAAAAAATATATATAAGTTCAGAGTCCTGTACACACTGCTAGAAGGAGAAAAGTAATTCAGTTCAAAGCTTTTTCAGGCTAACTGAAGAATTTCAATAATTTTAGTGAGTTTTGCAAACTTTTCAAACATTCAGCCTGAGCTGCTTCCAAAAAACTGTAATATCATATCAGATATCTGAATATCTATCAATAAAACATGCTATGACATTTAAACTTTTAAAATAACATAAACTAAATTTACTTTTGAGTAGTTGTTTACATGCTTGCAGAAAGGACAATCCCGATACCATTTTTTTTGGAGAACGAGTATGAGTACCGATACTTGCTTTTCGGCACTCACCGATACCGATACCTGCTTATATATATATTTATTTTACTTTTTTTTCTTCAGAATTTCATATTCAACAGTTTATTTCAATTTAATCATCAAAATGGGGTCTAACTAAATACATTTATTTAATTAAAGTATAACCAAGTCAAAATAGAACATTTAATTTTGTACATTTATATTTTATGTAACTTCACAGCACAATTCAAAACACATAACTGAAGTTATTTTTGTCAAATAAAGTGCAGCACAACAGAGCATCACAGATGTGAGATATTGCTTAAATATAAGACAAGGGTGATTGATTTATTATTATTGTAGTAATATTATTACAGTGAATATTACATAACTATACAGTAGTGATATATTTCTATCATAATTTTTTTCCATTCAAATGGAACTTTTATTTTGGAGGAAGCTTTTATTTTGGTCCTTTCCACTTCTGTGTGTTTTTGACAGTAGCTTCTCATCTCCGAAAAATCAGCTTGCTACGTGTCCCAGTGTGATTATTAAACCGCAAAAGGCTGCTATTTAGTTAAATTATGTGCTGCACGCTACATATTGAATTAGCACTCTGCTCGCTGTCATCTACTACAAACAGAGCGTATAATGCTCATGATGGTGATTTAGAGCTCCTTGGTATGAGCAGCCGACTTCATATTTACATTTAAACATTCTTAAAACAAGATCTATTTACTCTGAAGCATACAGCACATGCAAACTATATATTTATCTCATTAAATCACAGTCTTTGCGGTTTAATAACTACACTAGGACGTAAATTTAATTTGTGCGCTTAATGTTTACGCAATGACATTCGTACATTAGATGGTATGAGAATTATATATCAGCAGGTCCAAACTACCAACAAAGATATATGCAGCCCTTAACCTAACCTAACCTAACTCTTTCCCTAACCCTAACTGTGAGTGAAAGTGACGCAACCTTTTGGAGATCGGACAACCCCCTTTTGGAGTAAACCCGTCCCCTTCTGGAGTAACTCCGCACTCTTTTGGAGATACCACTCCCATTTGGAGATCTCTGGCCTGCAGCTATACCTACTTGGATGGTATCGGTTTTTGGTATTGTTACATTTTTGCAAGCATGAGTAGAAGAAGTACATAAGCACAGTATCGGATCCGATTCTGATGTCAGTATTGATATCGAGACATCCCAACTAAAAACATTTCATCTTCACAGCAGGAATACCTTCTTGATAATGCACTATAAAATTACTTGAATACATTTTTTATGTAAAAAAAATTACAACATACTCCATGTTTATCAAGTTTTATTTTTGGCCTTTTTGCCATTTTAATATTATAGAGAGTACAGGAAACAACAAGAAGAAGAGGGAGAGATGGGATTGGGAAAAGACTCAAACTACCCATAAAACCTGCATGAGCACCATGGCTCAGTGTGTCTGAGCACATTTTCTAACCGCTAGGCCGTGGCTCCAGCGGCTTATTCCATGTTGATGTCGCTGCACATACAAGGATTCCCACAAGGCTTAACTGGTTGCACAATTTATGGATTATATGTGTAGGAATTTCGAATTGCCAGATCCCTGTAGTAGGGGAACCAATCTCTGAAGAGAGTGGCGTAGTAGGTGTAAAAGGGGTAAAAGGACTCCGACTGCCGCAATGCTCCAGCTTCGATAATGTGCCAGGCGGCATCGTGTGCAGGGTAGGCGGTCATATTGATATAACCTCTGCATTAAACACATCAGAGATATGAGATATGTTAGCCTTTTATAAGTGTCATAAATACTTCGTTTTGAAGAACCATATGTAATTAACAGGTCATGTGAGATATGTAAATGAGAGAACAATTGCTATTTATGACAGAGACAGACTTTGTCCAACCTTTTGCACTTTCTAATCACAGCATGACTGTGATTTGTGAACCTGCAGGAACTTCTAAACTAGGCAACAGTTTAGACACATAGGCCGTATTCATGAAGTAAAACAAAGTAGAACAAATTTCAGTTTCAGTTGATTGTAAATGCATTCTTACATACATTTTTGCACCGAAGTGAAAAGGTCAATTTCGTCAAAATGGTTTTACTAGTTTTGCTTGTGTTTCATGAATGAGGCCCACTAAATTTACTCATATATAAACTGACATACATGTTTAAAAGGTTTATCAATTGTTAACTTACAACACCTCCCAGTTTTAGTCATAGTGATTGTTAACATATAGAACCCAGACATATGTATTGTTAATTCATCTTTAAAAAACTGGCACTTAATCGTTGACCGTTAAAAAAAAACGTTGTTGGAAATTCTGACATATGCACTCACTTGATTTTCTCCATGGCAGACTCTGTATCGATCAGGCCGAGTATACATATGGTCACAGACACATTGCTCCCCTGCATAGCTAGCTCATGCTGGAGAGTTCCAAAGAAACCATTCAGCGCAAACTTAGTTGTAGCATACGGTACAGCATAGGGGTTGCACATTTTTCCTGATGAAAACAGTTTGAAATTATTCAATTGTCTGTTTCATTGTGGCATCAGATCCAATTGTTGGAAAAGTTTATATTTTAATCACCTAACAGGGAAGAAACTACGACTATGGATCCTTTACTCTTTTCAAGTGTTGGCAAAGCTTTCTTCGCCATCTGGGCGTAACTGAGAAAATTCACCTAAAAGAAGGTATAAAATGGAGGAATGAATACAAATGTCATGGATTCAGGTCATACACTTCAGTTATACTCAATAAATAAATTTTTCTTATATGGGATCAAAAGTAACAATAAAGGTATAGTCCACACAAAATGTTCCATAAATTGAATTAAATTTGAGTTGAGGGAAACTTCAACTTTAAAATTTTAAGTCCAGACCGACCTGAAATTTTTGAGTGTAAAACAATCTGGAATCTTGTATAAAGGCTGAAACATAATGAAAGCAGATGCGGGCGACTGGCCACCACATTGCCAACGCATGGTCCGGCTGAACGTGCATTTTGCATTACCAGGAACAAACCTCAGTACTCAGTGTAGTGAATTAATGTCTGTCCCATTAAACTAAGTGTTATTATTCTGGTAAGTTACTATAAAAATATTGACTTTAACTTACTTAGCAAGTATTCTTTTCAGACTGCTGCTTCACCATGACAGTAGTTGACTTGAAAGAGAAAAATCACTGTAGAAGCGAAACTTTCACACTAATCCTGCTATTGCGCCTCTATTGGCAATGTTAAGCATGCAACGCGTACTTACGTTGTGTTATGAATTGCGCTCTGACATATTTCAGAACACTTGCTTGAAATCGAGCTTGCATTTCAAGATGTGTCTGCGTTCATATACTTGCGTAAAGAATGTATCAGCCTTAAAACTAACATGAAGTCCTCTTTGCAACCTGAATGTCTTCAGAACATCCAATGTTTGTGACACTTAAGCTAGCGCCATGACTGAACTAGAACGCAGGTGTTATGAGATGCGTTTCTTTTTTATCGTTTCAGTTAATTTTAGCTTGTGTAGAAAAAAGGTGGTCCTGCTTGAGATGTTACACAACAGTCAAAGACATCTGTCCAGCGCGTGTTTACATAGAAAAACGATTGAAAAACAGCACAGATGCACACAAAAACACGTTCGATGTAAACAACCTCTTGCTTGCCTGTTTAGACTGATCTCACAGTGAAATCGGAAATAGTAGGTTGATTTTTCTTTAGCTAAAATCGGTCTGTGCTTCTTGAAATTCAAAACAATGCCCCCCAGTGGCCAAAGTGGCAAGTGTTGTTGGGCGTAATGGCACATGTGTGTTTCGTTTTTCGTGTTTAATGTCCATGGAGGGGTGCTCCAACTAACATTGCACTCAAAGTGAGTTGTAAATTGAGTTGCTTTCAGCTCTACAGGATATATAATACAGTGAAGAGGAATACATATTTTATGAATTTTATTTTACTCCCAAACCCCAAACTTAAACCTAACCATCAGTGGAGTGAAAATGCAATGTTAGTGTTTACTGATTATATTACTGATTATACGAGCTTCCAGTTGCACAACAAGGGAAGGTAATCATGCTTGAACCGATGCAAAAGTGTGTGATGGGAGATGCCGCTTGTCAGTGAGTTGATATAATGTGTCCGATTCTAGGGTATTGGAACTCTCGGAAACAACATGGCGACTTCCCATGTGATCATACTGGTCTGTTCGAGCACATTGTTTTCATAAATTACAAATACAAACTCGTCCCTTCCCAAAGTTATACTAAAAAAACTGACCCTATCCTGGCTTGGGTAACAGACCTTGACTTTGACAGTCCCCATCCCTGTTCACTTTCATAATAATTTTGAATAAAAGAGTAATCAGAACAGTATGCAAAATATCTTCTGTGTTCCACCCAAAAAAAAAATAATAATACTGGCTTTGACCAACATGAGGGTGAGTAAATGAAGAAGAAATGAATCATCATCTAAAAACATTTGAGCATCTTCTGTATGATTCTATACCTGTAGCAACCATCTAATATGCTCTATGTCTCCATCCCACATTTTATATGGACTGGGCCCAATATGGTTCAGGACCAGGAAATCCAGTCCCCCAAGCTTTTCAATGGCATTCTGCACCACCATCTCAGCATCGGAGGGGTTGGACATGTCTGCTGGGATGAACAAGGCTTTTTGTGCCCCAAGTTCCAGGCACTTGTTCACAACCTGCAGTCAGATTTAAATCAAATTTGTTGCATATGATGGAAACATGAATTTTGTCATGAAAAGAATATAACACAAAGATTTTGCAGAGAAATTGTGTGTATTCCTATAAAAGCATTATTGTAGATTAAGGTTTGTGGCTTTAATGTCTGTTAGCTTTGCAGCCATCTACAGTATGGTAGTATGCTTTATACTTTTTCTCTAACAGGAAAACAGACAAAAAATGTGTGATGGCTCACCTTGCACTCAGGGGCATGTTCAAATTTTGTACAATAAAATGCACTTTAGTATGAGAGTGTCCCTCTCCCTAATACTACATGACACAAACTAAATGCGTAGACATGAAAAAAAGGCTATTGTATATATAATTATTGTTATTATTATTTTAATTTAATAGGAAATTCGTCAATTCGAGTTATTCATGGGGTCTTTGAAGAAACAAAAGCCATTTTTAAGTCTCTGTCAAGATGAAAATGTCAACGAATAAGGAATAATGAAAGAAGGAAAGCCCATTTACCTGTTCTAAGACATTTGCTCTCCTTGCCGTGATAACTAGTTGGGCTCCTAAACGGGCATAGTGGTATGACAACTGCTCACCAATACCAGTACTAGCACCAGTCACCAGCACTCGGGCACCCTTTAAGGACTCTGAAAAAGACACAGATCATGGTATTCATGAGTTCAACCTACCACAGCTGGTGTCAGAAGTGGGATAGTACAAACAGCCATTGATCCTCATGACAGACTCAACCTAGATATGGTCCCTGGAAGCCTTGATAGGCAATAAAACGCTACCATTGGTAATTTGAAGGATGCAGTCTTAAGGTTCATCAATTACACTGAGTATGTCTAAAAGTCCTGCATTCCCAAACTCCAATGATGAGGCCCAGACATTCCGCACGAAGAATGGGTGGACTGATCCCGAAACATTGGGATTGTCCAGTGAGGACGAAGGTCCTGTCTCGAGCTACTCTTGCGACTGGAACAACCCGTCTTTACTGGCCTCATTGACAATGAGGCTGAAGAAGGTGGACTCTGCACATAGTTTTCCTATGGACAAAACTCCAAGTTCTACACCCCCAAACCCCTGGACGAGGTCAGAGACAATGGATCTCGGACCAGATATCACACAGATTCACAGTTCGTCAAAGGGAGAACTAAGTCAGTTATTTCAAGCGGTTGAGATGGTCCTCAACACCGCTCACACTACTGGGGAGGCCAGGAGGAAGGAAGAGACAGGTCTAGCACAGAGGCCGGTCCGATAGATCTACAGAAGACTAACCAGGGTCTCCACAACCAAGTACAGTACACAGAGGAGGGCGAATAAATCACCCCCAGGCTGGGTTGTCGAGCCCCCAATTCCACGGCTAGTTCCCCGCCACCCGCACCAAACCCCCTTGTCACCATGAGCGAACCCAGTTTCCCTAACTTGCTGGACAACGCTCTTATCTTCGACCCACCCTCTCCGCAGTCATGGGCCAATATCATTGAGAATGTTGAAGGATCATACTGACCAGGTGTCCATGGTGTGACAGATTCGGATGATCGAAAATTGTAATCTGAACATTGCACATTGGAGTGAGCTGTTTTCATCGTGTGAATCCCGTTAGATTTGCTTCTTTTCTGCAGGTGTCGTTTAGCTATAAATCTTGTGTCTGCATCCACTACTTGTCTTTGCATAGACCTGGCTATGTTGCATGCATGTCTATAAATCTAATCCTCATGAATCTTGGTCTTGTCTTTGTCTCTGACTAACCTACAATAGACGTCTTAATAGACTAAAGGTTACAACTCATCAGCAGAGCACTGTCACTACGTTATTCAGATCAAGTATATAGAAGAATAAGAATGAAATAATATAATGAGTCAAAGAAATGACAATTCATACAAAACCCTTCAGAGTGGGAAGAAAACCCTTGAAGACCCTCTTTTGACTAATTCTCAGATTTGTTTCACTCAATAGGCCTACTGTCTGGTAAAGTGGGACACTTGCACGGTATATTATAAAGTGGGACACTTCATTTTTCCACTCTTAATAATTTTTGTTATTTTTTTCAGTGTTATTGTAAAACATTTTGTAAACTTGGAAAATTTCCATTTGAATTAAAGAAAGAAAAAAAACTACTGTTCAGAATTTTTAGATATTATAATTTTGCTTGCAACTGTGTCAGCTCTAATACTAATATAGAACATTAGCAAGCACTAAAACAAATTATAAAAAATAAAAAAAGGAAAAAATATATAGGCTATATAATTTTTAGTTCATATTCATGCTACCTAAAAAGTATACGATCAATAGAACAAATTGAAATAATTATATACACATTACATACATGTAAATACACTGTACTGTGCACTGAACTGCATTGCACTGTCCATTTAATCTTACACATGAGTTTAATCAGCGGACATTATACATTTTATTAAACGACTGTGCAATGACAACAACACTCACCCTCGTTAAAAGACGGACCTCTCCATAGAAATGAAACGAAAGCGACGCTTATGCTGCAGAATAAAAAAAACTTGGCATAAAACTTCATTGTTGGAATGTGGAAGTGGACTGCGCAGATTACGAAAATATGAACATCAATCTAAGTCAGTTACGTTTGTAAGCAAAGAAGAAGAAAACAAAGAGAAAAAAGAAGAAGAAGAAAAAAAACACGGCAGAACCGAATCACTCTGAGGTGTGTCGAAAATGGGTGAAATAATCAGACAGAGGCGGAGCCATGCTGCAGTTCAAAAGCTTGGGAGTGATAAATGCACTTTCCAATTAACTAATATTAGTATTTTTATCAATGTAACAATCATATATATATATGATTTTGTATGTATATATATATATATATATATATATATATATATATATATATATATATATATATATATATATATATACATATATATATATATACACACACACACACCGATCAGCCACAACATTAAAACCACCTGCCTGATATTGTGTAAGTACCTCTCATGCAGCCAAAACAGCACCAACCTGCATCACAGAATAGCATTCATCTCACCAAAATTGTCCAGAGTGGTTATCCGAGTTACTGTAGACTTTGTCAGTTCAATCTGGCCATTCTCCGTTGACCTTTCATCAACAAGGTATTTCCATCCACAGAACTGCCGCTCACTGGATGTTTTTGTTTTTGGTACCATTCAGAGTTTAATTCTAGAATCCCAGGAGATCGGCAGTTACAGAAATACTCAAACCAGCCCATCTGGCACCAACAATCATGCCACAGTCCAAATGATGTGATTGTCTACCTATCATTATGAGGACTTTCCATAGACATAATGATTTTTATACTGTACAAACTATAGATTATATCCCTTAAACCTAACCCTCACATAAAACGTTCTGCATTTTTACAATTTTAATAAAACATTGTTTAATATGTTTTTTAAGCTATTTAAATTATGGGGACACTAGAAATGTCCTCATAAACCACATTTATAGCATAATACCCTTGTAATGACCAGTTTGTAACCTAAAAATGTGTCCTCGTAAACCACATAAACATGTTGTGTTTCCATGTTTATGGGGACTTCCCATAGACATAATGGTTTTTATACTGTACAAACTTTATATTCTATCCCCTAAACCTAACCCTTACAGAAAACTTTCTGCATTTTTACATTTTCAAAAACATAATTTAGTTTGATTTATAAGCTGTTTTCCTCATGGGGACCGAAAAAATGTCCCCACAAGGTCAAACATTTCGGGTTTTACTATCCTTATTGTGACATTTGGTACCCACAAAGTGATAAATACATACACACACACACACACACACACACACACACACATTAGTCACCCCTCCTTTTCTTATTAAAAAATAAAATAAAAAATAAGAAATTACAATAGAAGTGAATGTGGCCATATTAAGTACCTCACTGTAACCTCTAGGAGGTACTAGTCCAAATATTTTTTTCTTAGTAATTAACAGGCCACAAATGCTGTCAATTGAGCTTAACTTGTATTGAACCCGGAATATTTCTTTAAATTAATTAAAACAATAAAATTGCAGCATTTTCTGACTGCAAAGATGGAGCACTTGTATTATTGTAAAATGAATGAGAGAAATGAGAACACCAAATGGCAAATATAGAAAAGAAAATCTCACCTTACAGGTAAAAGAGCCAAAAATCCTTTAGTTACAGACAGACATCGCCTGTCAGTCAACATGGGAAAAATTGTGTTTTAGCATTTTGGAGATTTCAGTCTTTTACCATTCAAATAGATAGGAGTTGTACATTTATGCTGCTTGTACCTATAGAAATAGAGCACAACAGTCTTGTCCCATTAGTAAAAATGTAATTCATAGATGAATTGATTTCCAAGGATAACTTATAAACCTTTAAATACAGAATTATCATGAGCTTCAAGGTTGTTAATTGATGGTATATGCTTCAGTTGAAGCCATCAGTCTGCATTATATCAACTTTATTGATTAAAAATCATGTTTGATAGTGGAATTCATGGTAAATAACTACATTAACCATGATCCAGAAGAGGAAGCTTGACCAGTCAGAGAACAGCGGCCAATAAAGCCCGCAAAACGAGCCCTGTAGCAACCGCACACACTAATGGCACACTACGAATGACGCAACCAAGTTGTTCTCCCATCACTCCCAATAAATGCAAAATATATGGTTTCTATACTTATAATCAACAACCTAAAATCAATAGTTTTATATATTCCCATATTTTTTAAATATGTCATTCGCAATGCTTCATGGAATTGTTTATGCCCTCGTGAAATAAGGTAAGTACAAAGTCTTGTCCGTTGTCTTTTTGTCCAGTTTTCAAACACTTTTTTGACCCCAAATTTGTTTTGCAATGTTGTGATTCACCTCGGAGCTGGTTGGTTTGTCTCCAAGGCCGTAACCAGGATTTTTCAAATACCGAGGTAAAAAATAACAACATATTTATTTTCCATACCAACATGTGCAAACTGTGCACCGTGTGTGTGTGTGTGTTTTCCTGTATCTGGGTGTGTGTAGTATCTTCAGTAATGTAGGAACTGAATTAGCTACACACAATAACTGGAATAGCACTTTATTGTCCTCCAGGCTTACAGAGCCTACATGTGACAGGAACGCTTTTCTCATAACAACATCTTACTCTCCCCTAGGACCCCACATGATCCGGAAGATCCACTGCACCTCTTGTGGTGTGGAGAGGAACTGCTGTTAACTATAACCTAAATCTCAGGATACCGCAGTGTGAACTGTTGAAATATAACCTATAGGTAGTTGTGGCTTCTTGCGCAACCTCTGAAATGGTGGCGATCCATTTGTAGTGTACTCTACATTATATTATATAATATATAGTGTGTATGCATCCTCGGAAATGGACTTGGGTTCTCACCACTAACTGTAAGCGATAGAAAAATATTTCCATTATCAGTTCAGTTGACTCAAATGTTGATACAACACCTGTACTGCAATGCATACATACAATACATAAAATAATAAAGAATACCTTTAGCTTTCAGTAATTCAGTCTCACCTTTTATCAAAACAAGTACTATTCTTCTGTGGCCATATGCATCCCACCTTTGCAGGACTCTTTTGGGATAACGCAACGCAGTGTCTCGCACAGCTCACATAAACTTCAATTTGAAGTTAAATTTGAAGGTATGTGAGTTTATGTGAGCTGTGCGAGACACTGCGTTGCGTTCTTTAATTGGTTTAGGAAACACTCCGCTACAGCCGACTATTTTCGTTTTGACATGACAGCGGTATCTGCTATGGAGGCCCAAACCAGCATAAATATTAAATAAATAAATAAATAAAAATAAAGGAATAAATGTCTTGATAAAACAAATATATTTAGTTTTTAATTAAATGTATTCCTGAATGTATTATTGTATGACTTTATTCCTTTATTATTTTCTATATTTATTTTTAACTTTATTTTTCTTCTTTTTAACTTTTATTTATTCATTTATTTTTTATATTTTTTTGTATTTATGTATAAATTAATTTTTTATATTTATTTATTCCCACATATATTTATTTCCATATTTAAATATTCCATATATATTTATTTATTTATGCATATATTTATTTTTACTTTTCTGTGTGCAACATGTAAATGAGGGAGGCGGTCCTTGCGTAGCTCCAGTGCATCATTGTTTGAGAGCTCTAGTACTAATCGGAAGCAGATGGACGTCCCACCTCTGACTCCCACAGATGTAGAATTCTCGAATATGCAGGGAACGTTTTGCAGAGAGTTTAACAATCCAGGATGTGCTTCGACATTCATACCGGCCTACAGCTCTCCTAAAACATCAATAAGCACCACTACTCTAAATGAAACAGTCATTTGATGCGTGGTTATCGACTTAATTTGCAAGTTGCAAGATATATGTGAAGCGTCGGCTATAGATTTTTTTATTGTATTTTTTTATCAGGGAAATTAAGCATGGTTGTATCTTTTACAATGAACAATCATAACAACAGAAATCAATATTATGAATTTGCGGACCTCAAAATATGAAGTTATATACACAGAAAAAAAAAAGAAAAGCATAAGGTTAAATCATATCATTAATGAAACTTGCTCATTTTGTGGATTTGTTGAAGAAACAGCTCCCCTATGGGATCAATTCCATGCCACATTTATTTGCAAAAATATAAAGTATTGCAAAATAAAATAATGTTTTGCAAAAGAAAAAAAGTATTGAGCAAAAAAATATATATATATTTTTTAAACAAAAATGAAGTATCACAAACGTAAAATAAAATATCGAGAGAAAAAAATTACGTTTTGCAAACAAAAACAAAGAATTGCAAAATATAAATAAAATATAGCAAAAACCAATATATAATTAATTGTAAAAATCAATGACCGTTGTAAAAGAAACTAAAGAACTTTGATCCTTTTTATCTCTGCAACAGATTTTTAGGCAGCAATGATTTTGCCACACATCATTTTCTTTGCAATGCCTACAAATTATTTTGCAATGCTCCTTTTAATCTGCATTTCCATCACGTGTGAGCTCGTGATACCGTTTTGCCTTTGCGCTTCACTTTTCTCTGCGTTTCACTTTATGGCACTGTTTTGACGTGGGGGTGGAGTCAGGGGATTGGGGCGTGTACAACGGGCTCGGTGATGCCTCCCTGGAAGTTACGTCATTAGCTTGAGACACAGCTCAAACATCATGGCTGAGCGCATGCAGGTGGATCTCAGGTATGTAAAGTTGATTGTTTCCTTTTATTAGCATTAAATGTGCTTTAACAGCGTTTGCTTCAGATAAAGAAGTTAGAGATCAGTTAAAGCGGTGGATTTATTAGCCATACTCGCTAATATAGCCAGCATCTGCAGTTTTTTCTTTCTCAATTGATTGATTCTTATGTTTACTTTATAGATTGTATTTGTCTATACCATAGTATGTTGTCTTCTAAAAAAATAATGTAAACTCCATATTTAGATGTAACATTATCACTGTTAAAGGAGACAATAAATAGATGACAAATAAAAAGTTAAACGATCGTAACAAACGTGCATGTGCTCCGTCTTTAAAAATAAAGTTTTGAAATATAAAATGTTCACATCCCCTATATTCTTAACCCTGCGTTATACAGCTATGTGGCATGGGGGCATGGTCGTGTGTCGGTCTGCGGGAGAGAGAGAGAGAGAGCGGTAAGGCTTGTCACCTGGTTTGTAATTATCTCTAACACCTGTGTCTTGTTGTAGTGATACGGAGAAAGACATTTAAAGGGACGCCAAGTGTCGAGAGAGAGAGTGGATCCAGAAAGCATCACTGAGTGTGATGTTGTTCTGTTTATGTTTACATTTCTACGGTGGTGACCGTCGTATGTTCGTGAAAGAAATTAAAGTGCTGGTTTCAAACCTGCTTCGCTGTCTTCTGACTCCTCCATTGTTCAACGAACCTGTTCACAAGCTACTTAAGTTCTTACAATGCATTGTAGACAAAATGTACGTGTATCTAGGTCATCTCATGTAATGATTTGCTATGTCACATTTAGCAGAGAGAATATCCAGATGTCGTGACGAATCTTATTAGTGTTCTGACTCAAAGCTTCGGTCATATTCAGGCAGCTCAGGGTCAGCAGCAACAACAGCAGCTTTCTCCTGCTGTTTCTCTGCCTCGAGTATACTCAGCAGGATATAACCAGGTTATCAGCACCTACTCTTAAGAATCAATCTGTTAAATTTGTTTTGCTTTTGCACAATTAACATAAGTGATGTTCTTTTATTGTTTGTAGATCGTTTCCTGGGATGCTTATGTTACGATCGTTTAACTTTTTTATTTGTAATCTATTTATTGTCTCCTTTAACAGTGATAATGTAACATCTATTTATATATTTTTAAATATGGAGTTTACATTTTTTTTAGAAGACAACATACTATGGTATAGACAATTATAATCTATAAAGTAAACATAAGAATCAATCAATTGAGAGAGAAAAACTGCAGATGCTGGCTATGTTAGCGAGTATGGCTAATAAATCCACCGCTTTAACTGATCTCTAACTTCTTTATCTGAAGCAAACGCTGTTAAAGCACATTTAATGCTAATAAAAGGAAACAATCAACTTTTTTTAAAAAAAATTTATTGAACACCAAGAACAGAACAAAAAACAGAATGTACATCTACAATGGCATTGGTAAGTACAGGTAAATGAGTATTAAGCAAGGCACATATCAGTTAAAATAAAATAAATACATTCAATGTAGGCCTATAAAATACAAATACAGAGGGGTGTCTTTATTCCTCTTTTAAGAGCTCAAGGTCTCTTATTATTCCAGCCAATTTCTGGGCCTTTTTACTTTTCATACATTCCAACGCTGGAAAGAAATTACAAATCAATTCTCTTTTAAATACAGAAAAATAAGGTTTCGTCTTCATACATTTGGACTTATCAATGAAAAATGTGCCCAGTATCAACATTACATTAAAAAGAAATTCATTTATTTTGTCGTCCAACAGCACTCCAAACATAACATGTTTCCTAGCAAAAGTGGGCAGTGAGTGAATCTTAGATTCAACCAATAAGACATATTTTCCCAAAAAGTATTTGAAGAAAAAAAGATGATCAGTTGTCTCTGTCAATTTGACAAAAAGTACAGGCATTTTCTTCAAAATTAAACCGTTGTCTTAAAAATTCACTTGACGGGTATACCCCATTGAATATTTTAAAATGAGTTTCCTTAAACAATCAACTTTATATACCTGAGATCCACCTGCATGCGCTCAGCCATGATGTTTGATCCGTGTCTCAAGCTAATGACGTAACTTCCAGGGAGGCATCACCGAGCCCGTTGTACACGCCCCAATCCCCTGACTCCACCCCCACGTCAAAACAGTGCCATAAAGTGAAACGAAGAGAAAAGTGAAGCGCAAAGGCAAAACGGTATCACGAGCTCACACGTGATGGAAATGCAGATTAAAAGGAGCATTGCAAAATAATTAGTAGGCATTGCAAAGAAAATGATGTGTGGCAAAATCATTGCTGCCTAAAAATCAGATGCAGAGATAAAAAAGTATAAAAGTTATTTAGTTTCTTTTACAACAGTCATTGATTTTTGCAATTAATTATATATTGGTTTTTGCTATATTTTATTTATATTTTGCAATTCTTTATTTTTGTTTGCAAAACGTTATTTTCTCTCGATATTTTCTCTCGATACTTTATTTTACGTTTGTGATACTTCATTTTTGTTTTACTTTTTTTTTTTGTTTTGTTTGCTCAATACTTTTTTCTTTTGCAAAACTTTATTTTATTTTGCAATACTTCATATTTTTGCAAATATATGTGGCATGGAATTGATTCTATACTCCCCATTTATTTTGTGATTGTAGTATAACCAATAAATCTTGGATTGACTGACGCTCTTATGTTTTTAGCCCCAGAAATAGCTATAGTTTACACAATATGTAACGTCACATCAAAACAAGTCAAGAGTAATCGAGCACACGCTTCAATCTACAATAAGCCAATGGTGAGCAGGACACGCCCACATCATTATCATACAAGAGACAGAAATGTAAGAATAAATACAAAAATAAATAAATGTGGGAATATTTAAATATGGAAATAAATACATGTGGGAATAAATAATTATAAAAATAAATGAATGGATAAATAAATAATAATAAAAAACAAAAACAAATAAAAGAATAAAAAAAGGAAAAAAAGTCATACAAAAATAAATTCAGGAATACATTTAATTAAAAACTAATTATATTTGTTTTATCAAGACATTTATTCCTTTATTTATTTAGTTTATTATTACATTTATTTATTTATTATTTTTGCATGTTTTGTCCTCCATACACCGGAACCCAGACGACTGAAAAAGTTTGTGGCCACCCCGGAGTGTTCCAAAGATGGCCGCCGAGTGGACAGACTTGCCTGTAGAGCTACTTTGATAAAGGTATCGGTATATTCACCAGAAGAAAATAAAACAGAAAAAGAAAAGAAACGTTAAAGCAGCAATAATACCCTTCTAATTTATATATGTTTTGAAAGCATATATGTATAAAAATTAACCATTTTTTTTGATAACACGTGAAGTGTCGAATGTGTGGATCGCGGAGATCACGGCATTCAAAACAAGCTTTATTCAAACCGGCCCAGTCAGCTGGTGCAAATGCCCTTGTCAGTGGAGCTCGCTTTGACAATAGTATAGAATAACTACTAAATATTGTTTTCTGGACAACATTTCTCTCAAGTTCGTACTTTATATCTTAAAATTGCTTTTGAGATAATGGCTGCCAAGATTTTGCCTGTAGTCAAGTAAGTGTCTTTGCATTGCTGCAAATAGTGCTAATTTGCAGTTAGCTCACTTGTCATCAGTGTGCTTCTGTCCAATTTTAGAGACATTATTTGACAATTTCTTTTTATTTTATATACTAATATCATATATACTAGACCCGCATGTCTTTGGATAACTCTCTGCGTTCGCATTTTAGGAAAACGATTGCTAGCATGCTAATTACAATGTAAATTCAATGTAAATAAACTTGAACATCATAAACATTATGCATTGGGTTATCGGTTTGGATCTTTAATCCGCTGATTTCTATAAAATTAACGTTTAGGTTAATGCCATAACAACTCAGTAGCTTGCAATTATATCTATTGTTTTGTGCAGTGAGTTTTTTTCCTCACTCATTTGTACAGTTCATTTATGAAATCAACAATTCTCATGTAATGTGTCTGCTAGACCCCAAACTTTAAAGATCTAACTCCTGTTAACTAACAAGGCAATTATTGATAGTCTGGCTAAACTTTACTCCACTGTGGCCCACCAAAGGGACCTACTTTTGATCTCAGTACTGATAGATCTGTCTAAAATGAGCTCTGCCAGCCATGGTGAAGTAGGTAATCAGTCTTTGTGTTTATGTATGTTTCAGGTTTGCCACTAAAGTAACCATTGCAGGAGGAGCCCTTTATGTGGCTTATGATTCAGGACTGATTGGAGGTAGCGAGGAGGGGTCAGTCGCCTTGGGGAAAGCTAAAGCTGCGATTCCCCCTGCTGTGGATGAATGGATGAAGTACTTTGGCTTTGAGGTAAAATGCATCTTATCACTTATCAATGTATTTCAATATGCATTGTTAAACAGTAACTCCTAGATGGAGATCTTTTATCAACCATCCTGAGAATTGGTTTCCACAAAATCTGATATTTCTTGTTTTGACTAGTCTTTAATGTCTAAAGGAGGTAGTTCAGTGGATGACATCAACGCTAAGTAGTGAAACAAAATGTGTAATTCTGTATCCTTTTAAGCTCTAATGGGCCCGCCGAGAACAAAATTATGATCAAAATATAAATTACTACAGTCTTGAACAACACAAAATAGATATTATTTTAAAGCTTAGCTGTAATTTGCAATGCATGTAGGCAGTGTTAAGTTTTGATAATTTATTAATAATTTTGAAATCACATTTGATTATAATTGGTAAAAACATCAAAATGATCAAAAAGTAATGTGTCGTATGTCATTGAAAAGCTCTCAAAGAATAGAATACAACAAGCCCATTTCTTTAACTCACAGAAACAATTGTAGTGAGTAATGGTTAAGTATATGTCTTTGACATACGTGTTGCATGTAAACAGGTGTTGCTTACTAGGGGTGTAAATCACCAGTTTCATCACAATCAATTGCATTTTATTTTTTTACTCACAAATGCAACCAAAATGTAATTTTAATATTTTATTGCGCACTCTGAAAATTGCAAATCCTGTATACACATTGGGACATCCACAATAATATAAGGTATTTCAGTTGAAAGCTCTAAAAGAATAATAATATAAAAGAAAGTCACTTACATGTAATCATCAATCGTTTGATGGCAGCTCATTGCCTAGTAAACAGTACAGTGAATATTTTTCGTCTCCACAATAGTCAAGCAAGTCTTACAGTCCAAAATACTTACATACACATGACAGTGTTTATCTGTGTTTTTTCTTGGCTACAACTTTCACAGTTTTATTGACAAATTCTGTTAAGGTTTACTGTGATTAATGTTAGTAAGGGTGTTTATGAGTAGATGTGAAAAGTCTTGTAATTGATGTTGGGGTAGGGCAGGTGTTTTCTCTTTCCCTTGTCAGCGCTGTTCTGAATATCGTGGCTGTTTAGCCATTTGAATTGTTTTAAGAACACAACTTCAGTCTCCGTGTGGTCACATGAGAATTATATTTAGCGCTTATAAAGCAAGATGAATATCATAAGGTTGCTGCTTCGCCTGACGGAAATGTGTACAGATGTGGCTGGCATTAGAGTGTACAATAAACATGCATCCAACATGCAAATACGTTTTTTAAAGGACAGTGCACTATAGCACGGAAGTCATTTCATTTACAAAGGTGTGAAACCACTGAGGGAAAAGACGACGTGTAAATTCGTAATCTGTACATTTTGCTAACCAGAACACTTCTCGTGGTGGCATTTGTTACTCAAGTATTTGTTCTTAGTTGTATCACGTCATGCTGTTGTTGTTGTTGTTGTTGTTGTTGTTGTTTTAGCTTCCAGCCACACCCAAAATAGAGTTCTCCCCACTGGATGCATGGAACTCAGGTAAATATAGTTTATTTGGTGGAAAATGTTTCTACAGTACATAATCACTTTTAGCCACATAACACCTTACAATCTCTCAATTGTTTCTCTTCAGGGGTCCAAAAGTCTATCCACGCCTTATCGGTTGCTCCATCCACAGTGAATGACTACACCAAACAAGGCCTGCAATACCTGAAAGATCTCTCAAAATGAGCGTTTAATGCATAACAGTTTGCATAAGACACTATCGACATAAAAATTCTCAAGATGCAATGGCTGAGAAGACGGATACACTTCAGGAATCTTTAAGCATATGTTTTTCTTCCCATATATATGTCACTGACTGAATTCCATAGGTGGAACAGAAATGAAAGTTTGTTCACGATATGAAGATATTATGTCAACAACACCAAAATGTATGTCCTTTTCATGTCCTGTGCTCACACTGTGGATTAAAGGAACAGAAATACACCTGTTGTAACGCTGAGATGAGTCATAATTTGAAAATTGTAATGTAAACGTTCTATATGTATATTATTATTTCAGCTCTATTATACAGTATATCTGGAAAATGTCTTCCAAACCTTTCCAAAATTAATATTTAAAAAATTATCACAAAAAAATAAATAGAATATATATATATATTTATATAAATATATAATATATATTTTATATAGTTTATTTAACTAATCCCATTTTGCTTTGTCTTTTTTTTACGTGAATATACAGTATAAGCGTGTGTGTGTGTGTGTGTGTATGTATATATACACTCACCTAAAGGATTATTAGGAACACCTGTTCAATTTCTCATTAATGCAATTATCTAATCAACCAATCACATGGGAGTTGCTTCAATGCATTTAGGGGTGTGGTCCTGGTCAAGACAATCTCCTGAACTCCAAACTGAATGTCAGAATGGGAAAGAAAGGTGATTTAAGCAATTTTGAGCGTGGCATGGTTGTTGGTGCCAGACGGGCCGGTCTGAGTATTTCACTCAGTATATCAATCTGCTCAGTTACTGGGATTTTCACGCACAACCATTTCTAGGGTTTACAAAGAATGGTGTGAAAAGGGAAAAACATCCAGTATGCGGCAGTCCTGTGGGCGAAAATGCCTTGTTGATGCTAGAGGTCAGAGGAGAATGGGCCGACTGATTCAAGCTGATAGAAGAGCAACTTTGCCTGAAATAACCACTCGTTACAACCGAGGTATGCAGCAAAGCAATTGTGAAGCCACAACACGCACAACCTTGAGGCGGATGGGCTACAACAGCAGAAGACCCCACCGGGTACCACTCATCTCCACTACAAATAGGAAAAAGAGGTTACAATTTGCAAGAGCTCACCAAAATTGGACAGTTGAAGACTGGAAAAATGTTGCCTGGTCTGATGAGTCTCGATTTCTGTTGAGACATTCAGACGGTAGAGTCAGAATTTGGCGTAAACAGAATGAGAACATGGATCCATCATGCCTTGTTACCACTGTGCAGGCTGGTGGTGGTGATGTAATGGTGTGGGGGATGTTTTCTTGGCACACTTTAGGCCCCTTAGTTCCAATTGGGCATCGTTTAAATGCCACGGCCTACCTGAGCATTGTTTCTGACCATGTCCATCCTTTTATGGCCACCATGTACCCATCCTCTGATGGCTACTTCCAGCAGGATAATGCACCATGTCACAAAGCTCGAATCATTTCAAATTGGTTTCTTGAACATGACAATGAGTTCACTGTACTAAAATGGCCCCCACAGTCACCAGATCTCAACCCAATAGAGCATCTTTGGGATGTGGTGGAACAGGAGCTTCGTGCCCTGGATGTGCATCCCACAAATCTCCATCAACTGCAAGATGCTATCCTATAAATATGGGCCAACATTTCTAAAGAATGCTTTCAGCACCTTGTTGAATCAATGCCACGTAGAATTAAGGCAGTTCTGAAGGCGAAAGGGAGTCAAACACAGTATTAGTATGGTGTTCCTAATAATCCTTTAGGTGAGTGTATATATATATATATATATATATATATATATATATATATATATATATATATACACACAGGTCCTTCTCAAAAAATTAGCATATTGTGATAAAGTTCATTATTTTCCATAATGTAATGATAAAAATTAAACTTTCATATATTTTAGATTCATTGCACACCAACTGAAATATTTCAGGTCTTTTATTGTTTTAATACTGATGATTTTGGCATACAGCTTATGAAAACCCAAAATTCCTATCTCAAAAATTAGCATATTTCATCCGACCAATAAAAAGAAGTGTTTTTAATACAAAAAAAGTCAACCTTCAAATAATTATGTTCAGTTATGCACTCAATACTTGGTCGGGAATCCTTTTGCAGAAATGACTGCTTCAATGCGGCGTGGCATGGAGGCAATCAGCCTGTGGCACTGCTGAGGTGTTATGGAGGCCCAGGATGCTTCGATAGCGGCCTTAAGCTCATCCAGAGTGTTGGGTCTTCTCAACTTTCTCTTCACAATATCCCACAGATTCTCTATGGGGTTCAGGTCAGGAGAGTTGGCAGGCCAATTGAGCACAGTAATACCATGGTCAGTAAACCATTTACCAGTGGTTTTGGCACTGTGAGCAAGTGCCAGGTCGTGCTGAAAAATGAAATCTTCATCTCCATAAAGCTTTTCAGCAGATGGAAGCATGAAGTGCTCCAAAATCTCCTGATAGCTAGCTGCATTGACCCTGCCCTTGATAAAACACAGTGGACCAACACCAGCAGCTGACATGGCACCCCAGACCATCACTGACTGTGGGTACTTGACACTGGACTTCAGGCATTTTGGCATTTCCTTCTCCCCAGTCTTCCTCCAGACTCTGGCACCTTGATTTCGAATGACATGCAAAATTTGCTTTCATCCGAAAAAAGTACTTTGGACCACTGAGCAACAGTCCAGTGCTGCTTCTCTGTAGCCCAGGTCAGGCGCTTCTGCTGCTGTTTCTGGTGCCTGTGCACAGTGGCTCTGGATGTTTCTACTCCAGACTCAGTCCACTGCTTCCGCGAGGTCCCCAAGGTCTGGAATCGGTCCTTCTCCACAATCTTCCTCAGGGTCCGGTCACCACTTCTCGTTGTGCAGCGTTTTTTGCCACACTTTTTACTTCCCACAGACTTCCCACTGAGGTGCCTTGATACAGCACTCTGGGAACAGCCTATTTGTTCAGAAATTTCTTTCTGTGTCTTACCCTCTTGCTTGAGGGTGTCAATGATGGCCTTCTGGACAGCAGTCAGGTCGGCAGTCTTACCCATGATTGCGGTTTTGAGTAATGAAACAGGCTGGGAGTTTTTAAAAGCCTCAGGAATCTTTTGCAGGTGTTTAGAGTTAATTAGTTGATTCAGATGATTAGGTTAATAGCTCGTTTAGAGACCCTTTTCATGATATGCTAATTTTTTGAGATAGGAATTTTGGGTTTTCATGAGCTGTATGCCAAAATCATCAGTATTAAAACAATAAAAGACCTGAAATATTTCAGTTGGTGTGCAATGAATCTAAAATATATGAAAGTTTAATTTTTATCATTACATTATGGAAAATAATGAACTTTATCAAAATATGCTAATTTTTTGAGAAGGACCTGTATATATATATACACACACACGTATGGAATGTTTGGAATAATGTACAGATAATATACATTTTATAGTCGGGACATTACTGATGTAAAAAACAGCACCATCACTATTTGAAAAAAGTCATTTTTAATCAAATCTAGATGGCCCCATATCAGCAGCTATCACTCCAACAACTTATCCTTGAGTAATCATGCTAAATTGCTATTTTGGTACTAGAAAATCGCCATTATATCAAACACAATTGAAAGCTATTTGGTTTGTTAAATCAAGCTTAACATTGTCTTTGTGTTTGTTTTAGAGTTACTACAGTATGCAATAGACTGGCATGTCTTGAGTCAAAAATTGCAAAAAAGAAACTGTTTTCTTTAGTTACTCATCAGTCAAGCATTGTTATGAGGAATGAAGTCTTTACAATGCTTGAAATTGCATTTTCATACAAAGATATACACTAAAGTCTTCAAAGACAAAGGACAACTGGCTCTAACAAGGACAGAAAGAGATGTGGAAGGCCAGATGTGCAACTAAACAAGAGGATAAATACATCAGAGTCTCTAGTTTGAGAAATAGACGCCTCACATGTCCTCAGCTGACAGCTTCATTGAATTCTACCCGCTCAACACCAGTTTCATGTACAACAGTAAAGAGAAGACTCAGGGGTGCAGCCTTATGGGAAGAATAGCAAAGAAAAATCCACTTTTGAAACAGAAAAACAAAAAGAAAATGTTAGAGTGTGCAAAGAAACACAGACATTGGACAACAGATAATTGGAAAAGAGTGTTATGGATCTAAACCCCACTGAGCTTTTGTGGGATCAGCTAGACTGTAAGGTGTGGGAGAAGTCCCCGACAAGAGAGTCATATCTATGGCTAGTGCTACAGGAAGTGTGGGGTAAAATGTCACCTGAGTATCTGGGCAAACTGACAGCTAGAACTGCAAAGCTGTCATTGCTGCACTTGGAGGATTTTTTGATGAGAACTCTTTCAAGTAGTTTAAGAAGTTCTGAACATTTTCTTTTTCAAATTGTAATAGTAATTTTTCACATTATTAATGTCCTGACTATACATTGTGATCAGTTGAATTCCACTTTGGTGAATAAAAGTACCAATTTCTTTCCATAAAAGCAAATATATATATATATATATATATATATATATATATATATATATATATATATATATATATATAAATATAAAAAATATTCATATAATTAAAATGCATTACATTCTTGTAGCAGAAGAGTTAATCATTAATAAGACAATATAAAAAGCGGCTTTAGAATACAATGTTTTGTTTACTACCATATTATTGATCATAAGTCAATCATTGGCACACAGTTCACAGCAATCCATTTCACAAGTGAATTTGTCAATCAGTTCGAGGGCTTGTTTAAGGGCCAGTCAATGTACACCTGCATGTCAAACATGTTTGTGTAGTGTCTCGGGTGCATTGCGTCAAGTGAAATATAGTTTAATACTTCGAACACATCTTGAGATCCCTTAGTTCTAATTTGCACTCCACGTGTTTTGAACGCAAGAACATAACGCATGTTTGTGTTGTGCTGCTTGCTGAAGGGTTGTTTTGTTCACTATAAACTGTGCATTGCCATACATCTGAAGTTTCAATTACTGCCCTCTGGAGTAAACAGGTGGTCATACAAGCTTGCATTTCTCAGGAATCTTCCTTATTACGGTCTGGGGACATTGCAATTAATTGCGTTAATGTTTTAATGTGTAATTTTTAATAAAATTTATCGCACTGAATTAGCGTGTTAAATCAACAGCCGTAATATATATATAGATTTCTTTTTCTTTAGGTTATGTCGATATAGGACTCGTTTTACTGTGGATTTAGATACTTGTCTACCCCTTTCCTCCAGGTCCCACAAGGTCCTTTGCTGTTGCTCTGGGATTGATTTGCACTTTTTGCACCAAAATACATTCATCTCTAGGAGACAGAATGAGTCTCCTTTCTGAGCGGTATGATAGCTGCGTGGTCCCATGGTGTTTACCACGTAGATAAACGTAGTACCTTCAGGTATTTGGAAATTGCTCCCAAGGATGAACCAGACTTGTGGAGGTTCACAGTTTTTTTCTAAGGTCTTGGCTGATTTATTTTGAAATATATGTGTGTGTGTGTGTGTGTGTGTGTGTGTGTGTGTGTGTGTGTATGTGTGAGCGTGTATTTATCACTTTGTGGGGACCAAATGTCCCCATAAGGATAGTAAAACCCGAAATTTTTGACCTTGTGGGGACATTTTGTCGGTCCCCATGAGGAAAACAGCTTATAAATCATACTAAATTATGTTTTTTGAAAATGTAAAAATGCAGAAAGTTTTCTGTGAGGGTTAGGTTTAGGGGTAGGGTTAGGTTTAGGGGATAGAATATAAAGTTTGTATGGTATAAAAACCATTATGTCTATGGAAAGTCCCCATAAAACATGGAAACACAACATGTGTGTGTGTGTGTGTGTGTGTGTGTGTGTGTGCGCGCTCTATATTTTCATGGGATCTTTCAAAAATATTATCTAGACTGTGAATGTTAACACTCAAGGCCTATAGCTTCTTCCCACATCAAACGATTACTTGGTAACATCATTCAGTTGTACCACAATGCTACATGTATTTCAGGGTAGACCCTAACTCCTCTTTAGATATCTTGACTCATTTTGAAAGGTTAGCTGTGGGTAAAGGTTTCGCATTACCAGAATATCTTGCACTAATAGAAAATGTACTCGGAAAAAATGTTCATGCCTGTGGTTTTGTGCTTTATGGCCTTCATAACTCTGCAAAGGTCATTTTGAAATATAGTCACTAATAGAAGCGGTAACTGATGTGAACTCATACTGTTACAAGAATATGAATGGAAATGGAAATGTACAGTAATTAATTCATAATTCCAATCATACTTGTAATGTTCAAACAGCAGCAGAATCAGTTGTCATTCCTGGTATAGAGTGCTAAATTCGGTTAGGTTCACACACAGTTTGGTTGTCAATGACAGTAAAAAATGCATTCTATAACTGAATTGACACCCTTAAATTTCCAACTTGCTGCCGAAATCCTTGCTGTGTGACTGGAACTAGTTGCCACTCACGCCTTACAATGTGAGAGCAAAGATTAGGGTTCCTGTAGCTCAACTGGCAGAGCATGGCTCTCGCAACAATATCATGGGTTTGATTCCCAGGGAACACCCAAATGATTAAATGTATACCCTGAATGCACTGTAAGTCACTTTGGATAAAAACGTCTGCCAAATTAATAAATGTAAATGTAAGTAAAGCTGCACCATTAATGCACATGTCTAAAATGGTTTTACATGCAGTTCCGTTAACACGCGGATATGAAGAATTGAGCTGTGTCCTAATCTGCTTCCATCATTGTAATGGGCTTGACACAAATTCTGAATCCTACACTGTTAAAATGCATTCAAAGCGGAAATGAAGATTTCACGCATTAACTCGTGCCTCAAAAGCACTCGTTTGCTAAATAAGTTGGGTCAAGCTTGATAAAATGTGTTGCTATGGTTACTGGTTTTACTAAGGCTATTGTAAGACTAGAATACGGGCATGAGTTTGGTTATTTGTTCTACTGTAAGATGATGATGAACAGGACATTTCAAGACTCACGCCTGTAAGCAAATGAGGTTGTCAGCCCCAAACATTGACTGTGTGAACGTAGCCATGTTTGTAAAAATGCATTATTTGACTCACAAATAATATGATTATATCCAGATACATTTTTCTCATAAAGAAGTATTGACTTCAACCTACCTTACCCACTCCACTTTTGGTTTTGGCATCCCAAGCGCACAAAACTTTGTCGGGGAATGTCTTAGTCAGCTTTCTCCACATCGTCTGGCAGTCAGTCAATCTGACAGTTGAGACTTCAGTAAACAGCAGATCATTCACCTCATTTTTCAGTTCAGTTTGGCCCCATCCCGCAACTAAACACTTTGAATTTGGCTTCAAGTTCTTACTCTTTCCTGGGATTTTCACAATTTTCATGTCTTTGTTTGTTTTCAGTTCCTGTGATAGCTTGAAATGTTTTACAATAAAAACTGAAGTTAGACAATCTTAAATAGTTTGTTTCTTTACAAAAAGCAATGTATTTGCACACTAGTTACCTTTAAAAGCATGATGTCACTTCCAGTTAGTACATCTTTGAAGTGTGGGTGCTTGTGTTTATTTTGCACAGTGTACCTTCGCAGATGTTTTCTGTATGGATTGATGTTGTGGGCACCCAGTATCACAGTCATGTTGCCCCTTTATTCATAATATGAATGTTATTGCATATTAGTAGAGTTTTGACAGAAAACAAACATAAAAAGTCATATCTTAAATGCCATGTAGTATATTACGTTTGATCACAGTGTGCAGCTGTAAGCACGTAGCTTGGATCGATCAAGAATCCTCCACATTTGTGCTTTCCGTCAACCTGCACTGATGCCATGTACTGCAGGGAGTTCTTCTTGGCTTTTTTCCCATTGATGATATCAGCTCCATATATTCCTAAATCAAAGGAAATCTTGATATGCAAACTATTCAAAAACCATTCATTTAATTCTCACGGTGTCTTAGTAAGACTTGATTCTACTTACCAGTCAGTGTCAGGCTTGTTAAGGCCACTGTGAGCAAAAGGCCATATGTTGCACTCATCCTGGTTGTAAGATGCTTCTTCGAGATCCACCACAGTCATTTATATACATGTCTTAACCACACACAACATGATACATCCTGTCTAGCTGTAGTCAGAGATGACAGACATCAAAAAAGTTAGTTTTTTTATCCTGAAATAAAAGTAGTTTGACATTTTTTCTATGTAAACGTGCTAGACAAGCATCTTTGATCAGTACACGGTGCCTTGTTGTTCTGTCTGTGTCTTGTGCAGAAGCGTCATATGTTTTAAAATATTGTTTCAAGTAAAAAAAAAAACAGACAACTACAACAAAGGGGCTACTTCATATAAACATCAGCTGATTCAATGGTATTGACGATGGATGGATGGATGGATGGATGGATGGATGGATGTAAAAAAAAAACACATTGTTTTTTTTTGGGTTTTTTTTTGGTGTAAACATGTGCTAGATGGATGTCTTTGACTTTTGCACCCTGGTTTTTTGTGTGTTTATCAATTTAAAAAAAGGTAACATTTTTATAATATTCTGGCCACAGTTTTCTATATACTGAAATCAAATGGAATAAGAAGGATTGGGATTGTTAAACTCCAAATGATTAAAAGCTCCATAAAGGATAATAAAAGGGTCCACATGATTCCACTATATTCCAAGTTTGCTCAAGTCATACTGCTGAAGTCATTATTTAGCCTGGGGGTCAAGAAGAGCTACTTCCTCATAGTGACCCCATGGCAATATCTCTGATGTCAAAAGGCTCTTCAAATCGAACTTACCATGCAATGCTTAACAGTAATGAATTGTACTCTGCAAGAAGAAAATAATCTAAGGGTCTTTCATATCCTGCAAATGAATGTGGAAGGCCTAACTAGAGCCAAATGCATGGTTACCTACCACCAGGCCCAAGAGCACAACGCTCAAATGATTCTTCTTCAAGAGACTCACACCAAAGATGACAGCAATATAAAGATACATGGCTACCACCTCACAGTTGCCATCCATCATGAGCACCATGGAGTGGCTACCCTAGTAAAACATGACAAAAAGGCAAAGCACGTTGCTGAATCACCAGACGAAGATACTTCACAATGGAATGCTATTGAAATAGAAGGCTTTGCTATTGTCAACATCTACAAACCACCTAGTACCCAGTTCTCCATTCTTCCAAGCTACCCGCATCCTGTCATCTATGCTGGTGATTTAAATTGTCAACACACTGTCAGAAATTACAGTGTTAATTTCTGGGTGAACTGTATGAAGTCTGATTGCACACAACACTGGTTGTTTATTATTCTATTTTTATTGTAATTTCCATTAAATCTTTTGTGTGAATGTTTGATGCTACTATTGCTGATTTATCACTGGTGTGACAGCTGATGTGGACATTTTCAGGTATTACCAGGAGAGTCTTGCGTATCTGGCAAATCTCATGAACATATGCAAAAAAAAAACAAAAAAAACTTAGTCTTCTGAAACTATAATCTTTTTCACAGGGTGTATGACCACATGCTATGAGCTCAGACACCACACAGGAAACCAACCCTGCTGTGAAGGGTTGACATGTCTTTCCACTGTTGCTGAACTGACACATTTGATTAGATTGAAGCTTTTATGTGATGCTAATGTCAAATCATTAAATCTGAATGGTACAGTACATGCCAGGTATTCACACAAAAAATCAACAACAATTCAACTGTATTGTTTGTATTTCGATTTTTTACTTTACATACGTGCAACTTTCCAGTAAAGGATAAAGCATAAATCTGTCATTTTACATTATATATTATAAATATTTTTATACAAATTATTAAAGAATACATAAATGAAACAGACCAAACAAGACGGTTTTAGAGATGAAAATTCCACAATATATTATTTTTTACAAAATAAAAGAATAATAAATGGGAGTAATATATATATATTAGAGATATATTTCATATTTATGTAACAGTAGTTTTTATAGAAAAATTGAATATATATATATATGTTCTTTCATTACAGAAACATTTACATAACATTTAAAAATTCTTGCATAGTCGGTTTTTCAGATTATATCCATTTCTTTATCAATGTTTTTTGAATAGATATTGGTGACCTGTTAACACTAATTTTGGTAGGGAGTAAAGGGCCCAAATATAACTTTTTTTGAAGTTGAATCAATATTAATCAAGATCTTGGTTCACACTTCCAAGTATAGCTTTCATCCAGGTCAGAAATGCAGAAATCTCGGTGTAGACGTTCGGATATGTTGGTGTGTCACAGTTGTTATTCTCATTGAATGAAACAACACCAACTGCTGTGACCCCACACACCAAAGGCTCTCCAGAATCTTCCAGAGAAAAGTAATTCGATTTTCAGAATGAGCTTAAAATATTGAAACATATTTGAAACTTAGCAGAATGATGATAATATGCCTGTTTGTTCAGAATACACTTTGTATACCTGGCAAAACCCTCCATGACCTCCTGCACACACCATCCTTGAGGTGGAGTAAGTTTGTCCCCAGAACTTCTTACATGTTTTTTTGTCCTTGGTGGTGACATCCACTTCCATGAGATGGTTACTTGTTCTGCCATTGGTACTGTTTGTCCCCCATCCTGCAACACTGCATTTGGAATTGGCCTTAATGTCCCCATCTTTTCCCGTTTTGCTCTTTTTGGCTGTTCCATTCAGCTAAAATCACCAATAAAATCACTAAAACTGATAGGGTTTAACATAAATAGCTGAACGACTAAATGGTGCTGCTTAAATATAAAAATCACTTAAGAGACTTTCATATTTTTTTCCTACGACACAAATTAAACAAAGTCATAGACTACTTCAAATGTGAAGCCGCTGTGATCTTTTAAGAGAGTAATTTGCTGCTTCAAACAGCATTTTCAGAATTCCCATTTGAATATTTGTGATTAATATTTCATGAACAACTTACATTCAAGTAATGTTAACCACAGACCTTATTTTACTAAGATATTAAAAAACTGGTTCTCTAAAAACCAACTGATCTCATCAAAATTACATGAATATAGCAACATGTTTTGATAAATTTACATTACGTGGTTCTTACACGAATCACAAGGTAAAATGTCCATTGTGTTATACCTACCCTAAACCTTAAAGCTAAACCTAACCGCTAGTGTCAGAAAAGCAAATGTGTGAGTAAAAATGCAATTACTGAAGCAATCACATCAATTTGTGGTACTTCTATGACACTTTCGGTAAGAACTCGTACCCTGATCCTTCCTTTTACAAGTGTAACACTCTATCAGTTGAGCTAACGCAGAATTTGATTTCACTTGAACAAGCTTATAAATGTAGTTGGTTATGTCATGTAAAAAGTTCAAACATTTTGCCTTTCAAGTCACGGACTGCAGTAAAAGTGTTCTGATGTCATAAGATAGCATTGTGTGAGGAACAGAGTCAAAGGTTTTTATTAAGTAATAATCTGCCGTTTTACTCGTGATTTGTTTGAAACGCGAAACTGCCGTGATGAGTAAAACAAACCAATTTAAAGAATGTTAGCAAATATAAATCTAGGAGGACTTAATATTGTTCTGTAGAAGTTACAAATATGCAGTTAGGATGCATTGCTTATTTCCAAAATCTGAAACAGTTTGACAATGCTGAGTTTATTCAATTACCTGATTAAGCTGAGTAGCTGAGTTATACCCAGGATGGATTTGGCAGAACTTGACATTAATTCGCCAAGAACCGCTGTTAAGCTCATGAGCTCCAAACATGATGGTCAGACATACCCCGACGCTGTCCCTTGTCCCCCTGGAAGTAAAAAAAACATGTCAAGATGATTTTTTTTTATCAGGAGAAACTTTGAATAGATAGATAGATAGAGAGAGAGAGAGAGAGAGAGAGAGAGAGAGAGAGACAGACAGACAGATAGATACAACAAGCTTACTCTATGTGCAGCTGTCATGACAAACTGTTTAGACACAAGGAAGCCACCACATCTGTCTTTTCCATCTTTTTGGACAGAAACCATGTAGGGTCTAGAATGTGGTTTTGCTTCTGTGCCATTTACTATACCTACATTCACATATGCTATAAAAGAGAAAATTACCTTAGGTTACATTATTGAGAAAGATACCCTACAAGTTTTTTTTATTAAGCATGATGTTATTTGCATTTGTAGATCAAGTTTGCTTTACTGAGTGACATCTTACATACATATTAGTTCCATGAAAACATTATATTAAAATTACATTTTTAAAACAAATGTAGAAGACACAATGGATTAGAAGTCAGTCATTTTACATCAGAGTTACCTGTGAGTGTCAGATATGGCAGTAGAGTACCCAGCAAAAGATGATCATGATCCCCCACCATAACAGCCTCTACTTGATCTTTTACAGCTTGTTGTTTGTCTCACTTTGCACACAAATGGTCAATATGCGTGCTATGTTTGGGGTTTTTGGTGGAAGACATGTAATCTCCACCATGTATAATATTTCCTGTATATTCTCATAAGATGTGTGAAATCAGGCCAAAGCTCACAGTAAAACTGACTCACACATCTAACAACCCGGTTAGATAGGATCTCTATACCCTGGGCTGCTATCAAAATGTAGAAGTTGGCATGTGGTTTCCAAAGGCAGTGTTTTTAAATGGAGTTAGGCCGAGTGCCTCCTGATGATGGGCTACACAACACGACTCTGGAAATTACACTATAGATAATTACTACATAAATTATGCAATGCTGCCACGTACTTATTATTTGTTTTCACTCAGTTTTGTTGCATAAACAACATATTTTCTTGTAATAATGAGATATCTTAGTATCTTGTAAAACCGATACATTTTCTCTTAGTAACGAGATATGTCAGAAAATGACATCTTTTCTTGTAATAAGAGATATCTTAGTATCTTGTAAAAATTAAACCATTTCTCTTAGTAAGACGGTATTATGTCATGACATCTTTTCTCATGAGATATTATTTAGTAGAAACAACACCTTTTCTCATTATAACGAGAAGTTATGTTGTAAAAACTACATATTTTCTTGTAATAACGAGATATTTTAGTATCTTGTAAAAACAACACTTACTTAAAGGTGCAGTATGTAAGATTCTGAAACCCTTGTTATTATTGACACCTGTGGCCGTTAAGTGAACTGCAGTCAGGGCGGTCAACTACACTCCATAGGGACGTGAGCTTTGGCCAAAACAATGACGTAACGTACAAAGAGACGACGTGATTCACTGGCATCATGCTGACGGATGAGGTAGCATAATTAAATTGGGTTATGATTGTTTAACTACAAACTTTGAGACTGTATATTATATTTGACTAGTGGTGGAACAGGGCTAAATCAAAGTGTGGATATAGGTCTGACTATGCGAGACTGTATTTTTTTTTCATGATACATTGACTGCATTTATACGATAGCCTATGTCGGCGTTATCTAGCTAGCCAGCTTTATCAATAACTGTTTGCTAAATTTTATGGATTATGATAAATATTTTGCATGGTGACATAATGTGGTTACATGGCATGACATGGTAACATGGTACAGCAGGATCTTGACTTGGCCGTAGTAGGCGCGGATGCTGACTCGTTGGCCGTGGTAGGTGTGAGCGCTGAACCGTGGAGTAGAGGCTGGCCTGGAACGTGGAGCAGAGGCAGGCAAGGAAAGTAGAGCAGAGGCGGGCAAGGACAGTGGAGCAGAGGCAGGACAGGACAGTGGATCCTAGGTGGGCCTGGACCATGGAGCAAAGGCTTGCTTGTGGCATGGCATGGAGCAGCCTGGGGCTTGGCTGAGACATGGCATGGAGCAGGCTGAGGCGTGTTTGTGACATGGCATGGAGCAGGCTGGGGCGTTGCTGTGACATGGCATGGAGCAGGCTGAGGCGTTGTTGTTACATGGCATGAAGAAGGCTGAGGTGTTGCTGTGACATGGCATGGAGCAGGCTGAGGCGTTGTTGTTACATGGCATGAAGAAGGCTGAGGTGTTGCTGTGACATGGCATGGAGCAGGCTGAGGCGTGTTTGTGACATGGCATGGAGCAGGCTGGGGCATTGCTGTGACATGGCATGGAGCAGGCTGAGGTGTTGTTGCTACATGGCATGAAGAAGGCTGAGGTGTTGCTGTGACATGGCATGGAGCAGGCTGAGGCGTGTTTGTGACATGGCATGGAGCAGGCTGGGGCGTTGCTGTGACATGGCATGGAGCAGGTTGAGGTGTTGTTGCTACATGGCATGAAGAAGGCTGAGGTGTTGCTGTGACATGGCATGCAGCAGGCTGTGTCGTTGCTGTGAAGGATCTGCTGCTAATGTCTTGCTGCCAAATTAGTGATGTCCAGTTCATGAACGAATCGTTCTTTTGAACCAGTTCTTTTTAGTGAATGAGTTGCACTAGTCCACCAAATTACAGTAGTTTAATCATAGTTTAATCACTTTTTAGGCTTTGAACATGTGTAGAACATCCACGTTTGTATATCAGTGTCAGTATTGAGCACTTTAGGTGCAAAACTTTAATGTAGGATGTATTGTAAGATCACTGAATGAAACACGGGTCACAATAAACACACTTATTTTTATAACTTAAATAAAATGTTATAATCAGCCATATGCCCTTACATACGGCTTTATTGAATGTGTTTGTGCGTGTATTCTATGACACCGGCATATTAGCATTAAATATAGTGACATCATTACGTGATGACATAAATTCACTGGTGAATCTGCTTTTTCAACCAGTTCATTGAAATTAACCGTTCAAAGCACTATGTTCACATGAACACTATGGTCTTAATAAAGTGCCTGACATTGACTTCTTCTACTGTAGCCCATCCGCCTCAAGGTTCGATGTGTTGTGCATTCTGGCATGCTATTCTGCTAACTACAATTGTACAGAGTGGTTATCGGAGTTACCGTAGCCTTTCTGTCAGCTCGCACCAGTCTGGCCATTCTCCGTTGACCTCTCTTATCAAAAAGGTCTTTCCATCCGCAGAACTGACACTCACAGAATATTTTTTGGTTTCGACATCATTCTGAGTAAACTATAGAGACTGTTGTGCGTGGAAATCTCATGGTTGATGTGAACATTAACTGAAGCTCCTGACCCTTATCTGAATGATTTTATGCACTGCACTGCTGCCACTTGTTTGGCTGATTAAATAATCGCAGGAATAAATAGGTGTACAGGTATTCCTAATAAAGTTATAAGTGAGCGTAGCTTCATGTAGACAAGGGGGTACTTAGATTTTCGGATTTGATCGAAAGTGGTCCTTGGCCTGAAAAGCTTGAGATCCATTAAATTAGAGGGTTTTAGACACCAAGTTTAGAAGTATTTTCCATTTCCAAATAGATTTATTATTAAAAATGTACTGTTATTTTGGCCTTTATGCAATTTTTATATGCAATATTGGTACAGAAGATGATGGAGAGAAGTGAGAGCTTCTGTACAGGATGCATGGTAAAACTTTGAGGCTTTTGAAATATAATGTATTGAAGTTCTTTGAGAACATAATAGGATTTATGAGGCACCGGAACAGATGTATAGACATTAGTGGGTTTCACAAGAGTGTCATTTTGAGCGCCACATTATAACACTAACGTCCATGGTAATGCTGACAATTCACTCCATAGAGCACCATGTATTTGACAACACTGACATGAGTCATATGGTAGCCCCTGTAGGGGCTGTTCTTGCACAGTCTTTTGATAAAATGTTTATTGTTATTCGCTTTTTATTTGAATTAACATGAGAAATTTTGCATGAATGTTTCATCACTGGATACTTTCAGGTATTGCCTGTTGAGTTTTGCATATGTGGCAAATCTCATGACCATGCAAAAAGAGAAAAAGATATCTTCTGAAACTACTTCACAAAGTGTATGACCACATGCTGAGAGCTCAGATCCCCCACAGGAAACCAACCCTGCTGTGAAGGGTCGACACATCTTTCCACCAAAAAGCATTTGATGTAACATTGAAACATTTGATGTGGAATAAAGCTCTTGTCTAAGAGCAATCAGTCAAATCATGAAATAATTTATGAATGGTACATGCCAGAAATTCACACATAAACAACAACAAATCAACAGTATTGTTAGAGTATATATATATATATATATATATATATATAGTATATAGATAGAGAGAGAGAGAGAGAGAGAGAGAGAGAGAGAGAGAGAGAGAGAGATAGATAGACAGACAGACAGACAGACAGACAGACAGACCGATAGATAGATATAGATAGATAGATAGATAGATAGATAGATAGATAGATAGATAGATAGATAGATAGATAGATAGATAGATAGAAGAGCTATGATGAAATTACAGATATATGGTTAAAGAAAGAAAATACATATATATATATATATACTGTATATATATTATTATTATTTTTTATTTATTTAAAGGTGCAATATGTAACTATTTTCATGTAATATTTGCCTTTTTGCCCATCCTGGACTGCCTAGGTTGCCTATTCAAGCCTGTGGACTGATGTCCAAGTGAAGGGAGTGGGTCGCTTTTGCTGGGAAAATCCAAAGGATGTGATGTTTATGCGTGCTCACGAGAGCCTTGCCTCAGACAGTATCTTCTCTTCCGCTATTCAATAGCGACAACAAACTGCAACACTAGGTAACGTTATCTTAGAGATGGAATACAGCACAGGTCTCCTACACTAACTATGAGCCAAAAATAAACAACAAAAAAACATTTATCTACTTAATCCCATCTGGCTAAGTGGGAATGTGATTGTGGTCAAGCAAAACTAGAGTGAACATCGGCAGGGCATTTGATTCCTAAAGGGACCTTCATTCGGTTTTATGGATCAAAACCGACCCTGAATTGGCGTTTTTCTTACTGGACAGGTAAGCTTACATAACTGCAAAGCATGTGAAATATAGTGCCATAAAGATTGATCTGTGATTGATCTTATATTCTTTCCTGCAAACGCTGATAAATTGCAAGCTACCTTGCTTCGTAACTTTCAAATAATTTCAACAATCTTCTCTTTATATTAAAGTCAGGTATACAGGATAAATATAAGCAAATATGCTGGTTTCTTATTTGTAGTACAACATATGACATACAAAAGTGCAACATAACTGCAGTGCAACAGTAAACTGTCTGGTATATTTCGGTAGTATGCAGCTGTATGTGTGTATCAAAATGCTATGTTAGCTGATAAGTAGTTTTCATTTAGTCTCAAAGTTTGCAGTAAAGCAATCATAACTGTAATTTTAATTATGCTACCTCATCTGTTAGCATGATGCCGGTGAATCAGGTTCAGTGACTTTGTACTTTATATAATTGTTTATGGAGTGTGTGCACGAGATCGACCACGAGTAACAAGTAGCTGGCTGCAGTTCACTTAATGGCCACAGGTGTCAATAATAACAAGGGTTTCTGAATCTTACGTACTGCACCTGTAAATCATATATCTGTAATTTCATCATAGGTCTTCTATCAATATTTTTTACATAGACTATAAAACAAATACTGTAAATGAACATAGACCAAACAAGATGGTTTTGAAGATGAAAATTCTAAAATATATATATTTTTTTACAATTAAAAGAACGAAGACAAATGGGAGTAATAGAGTCAGTCCAATTTGTCCAAATATATTTCATATTTATTTAACATTCGTTTTATAGAACATTTTATTTTTTCCTTTAGAAACACATCTTCCATGACATTTGCAAATTCTTGGATAGTAGGTGTTTCAGACTATATGCATTTTATCCATTTTCTTTTATATATGCAGCTAACGTTATTGTAAATAGATTTTGGTGACCTGTTAAAACTACATTTGGGGTATAAGGCTCAAATAATACTTAAGTGTAATCAATAATAATCAAGTTCTTGTTTCAAACTTCCAAGTATAGCATTTATCCAGGTCAGAAATTTAGAAATTTTGGTGTAGACATTTGGCTTTTTTGGAAAGTTGCAGTTTTTTAACTCATTAAATGAAACAACACCAACTGCTTTGCCCCCACACACCAAAGGCCCTCCAGAATCTCCCTGAAAAAAGTAATTCGATTTTCAGAATTAGCATAAAATATTGAAACATATTTGAAACTTAGCAGAATGATGATAATATGCCTGTTTGTTCAGAATACACTTTGTATACCTGGCAAAACCCTCCATGTCCTCCTGCACACACCATCCTTGAGGTGGAGTAAGTTTGTCCCCAGAACTTCTTACATGTTTTTTTGTCCTTGATGGTGACATCCACTTCCATGAGATGGTTACTTGTTCTGCCATTGGTACTGTTTGTCCCCCAACCTGCAACACTGCATTCGGAATTGGCCTTGATGTCCCCATCTTTTCCCGGTATGGAGATCCAATTGACATTTTTGCTCTGTTTGGCTTTTCCACTCAGCTAAAATCAACAACAAAATTACCAATTCTGATTCTAAATGACCATTAATAGAGCTTTTCACTCATGATGTCAAATTGTAGGTCAATCCTGAAGGCTAATTTGCAATGGGTTCCAATAGGTTTTTATAAGAGCCGTTTTCGTTTTTCTAGTACAATACAGTCCATGGTTAACGTTAATTGAAGAGACTTGAAAATTCATGAACATTACATAACATCACATTGTTACTTACACATGGATTGACTGTATTACACTTTCGAGGTGAAATGTTTACTACGTGGCGCTAAAAGTAAGTTAAATATTTTCCCAAACAGGTGAGGTTTTGAAAGTTAATGCTGTAAATCAACAAAACCCATACAATTCCCAATTCCCTACATTTAACCTTACACCTAAACCTAACTGATAGTATCAGAAAAAGCTAATTTGAGATGAAAAACAATTGCTGAAGCAACCACATAATTTTGTGGTACTTCTATGACTCACTCATGTGCTCACCTAGACTCATACCCTGATCTATCACATTGCTGTTTTGTTGGTTTTAATTTAAGGGTATAATGCTGCAGTTTAAGCCATAGTTTGACACTACTGAGTTTAGTAATTTACCTGAAGTAGCATGATGTCATTTAGCAGAGTTTTCGCGTCATACCCAGGATGGATGTGGTAGAACTTCACAGCCATGCTGCTTGAACCGCTGTTGCAATCATGAGCCCCAATCATGACTGTCATAGTCTGTCTCCTGTTAAAATGGGGGATGGGGGAAAGATGAAATAGGATAAATTAGGACAGTTTGATGTTCTAGACTAGAGGTACCAGACTGGGACTGTCTTAAACAAAACACTTACTCTTTAAAGCAATGTGCAGCTGTCATGACAAACTCTTTGGACAATAGGAAGCCACCACAGGTATGTTTCTCATTATACTGAAGAGAAACCATGTATGGTCTAGAGTGGGGTTTTGCCTCTGTGCCATTTACTATTCCCACATTCACATATGCTGAAAGAGATGGAGACAGGTTCAGGAATTAGGCTGGTTGTGTTAGAAAGATTAAGTAAACTTGCACTTTCCATTTTAATTTTGCTTTAAATTAAAATTCACTTTGCTGTGAACTTTACTAAACTAGTTTGCTAGAAACATTGAAACTACAAACATATTATAAAAGTAGGAAACACAATGGAACAGAAGTCAATAATTTTACATCAGACTAACCTGTGAGTGTCAGATATGGCAGTAGAGAGCCCAGCAATAGCAGTGAGATGATCATGATGCTCTGGGAAGGTTTCTCAGAGGAGGTTGAGTTCTCCTCAGTGTTGAGATGGAGTATTTAATGCCCCCAATCCCCCCCCCCCATATATTTCCTGTATATTAAATCAGGCCAAAGCTCACAGTAAAACTAACTCACACGTCTAACAACCCAGTTAGATAGAATCTCTAAACCCTGGGCTACTATCATTAGAAGTTGGCCTGTGGTTTCCAAGAGCAGTTGTTTTCAAACTGTGTTACGCAGAAGCTTTTCCTCTTATTAGAACAATGATAATGATTGTGCTTTTTAAACATCACTATACGGTGTCTTGTTCAGCTGCTGAAGTATTGAGTGCTCTTAATCACTTTACTCAATCCAAATTTGGTTTTCAAAAATAATGAAAAAGAAACGAATTTCTCTACAAACTCATCAGTCTATTGTTCTTTCAGAGATGAAGGTTATTCAATACACTATTGAATACTGAGAAGAAATTAAACTAGATCTGACCGGGGCAGAGAAATAAGTAGACAGCCCAGAAATATGACAACCAGCCAGATCTTGCAAAATTTTTGAGACAATGGCAACATTTTTGCAAACCAAAATGACTCATTACACATTCGGCTGCAGTTTCTCAGTAAAATGTCCAGCGGGGGTGCCAAAAGTGAGTGAAATTATGTTGTAATCAGACAAGGTTTTTAAGGTGGATATTATATTTGTTAGTAAAAAAGTAAAATGTACCTTCCTTACCTAAAACTTTAGCCTAAACCTAACCAATAGTGTCCTAAAAGATAGATAAACAAAACAGCCAACCTTACCCTTAAACAATGCCTAAACCTAACCGATAATGTTTTTTTATTTTTTTATTTTGCGCACACACAGTTTTGTGCATCTCTCTCTCTCGAACTGCCGTCTCCTGCTCCCCTTTATCCCTCTCCCGGCTGATTGGGATGATTCAGCACCAGGCGTCCATTGTTACGGTCCAGCCACGCCATCCTCATCGTCACAGTAGGCTACTTTAAAAAGTTTCTAGAGTTTTGCAAGTTTGGCAATATGAGCAACCAAAATGGTTCTCCAAGTCTCTTTTTAGTGTATGCATGTCAGCTCATGTGCATCATTGTTTTAAAGCATGAACAGTAGGAGGAAATATACATCTAAGAATTTACATATTTACATATAGTATGTTGTGCAGTAATTGCATAATCATAGGTATAAAACATTGTGATTACATGGAGTTATGACCATGAGAACCCTTTGACTGCTGATGATCCAGACTTTTATTGAAAGAAGATTTATAGAAGAATTCAAGATTTTTTTTTCTTTTCATTTTTAAAAAGAGTCACTAAACATTATTCACTGTGGAGTAGATCCATGCGAGACATCTTAGTATAAACAACAGGGAATTGCATTGAATTGCAGAAAATCTATTACTGAAAGATGTAACACCAACTGCAGTATCTCCACAAACCAAAGGACCCCCTGAATCGCCCTGTTAAGAAACGTCTAGGTTACGGATGTAACCTCCATTCCCTGATGGAGGGAACGAGACGTTGTGTCGAAGAAATGACACTAGGGGTCTCTCTTGAGCGCCGAATATGCCTCTGATCTATGAAAAAAGGCCAATGGGAATTAGGCAGACAGTATTTGCATACCCCGTCCCCGGACATACGGGTATAAATGCTGGAAAATGCGTCGAGTTCATTCAGGAATTTTCTGAGGAGCCGGAATGGTCCGGCCACTACAGTGGCTCGGCTCAGCGACGTGGCCGGCAGGACACAACATCTCGTTCCCTCCATTAGGGAACGGAGGTTACATCCGTAACCTAGATGTTCCCCATCTGTCGCTCACTTCGACGTTGTATCGAAGAAGTGACACTAGGGGTCCAATTCAAATCGGCTGAGCCGTGTACGTGTACTGCTGACACAAGAGTGGGCAGGTATATTTACGTGCAAAGGCGACCAGTTGTGTCAGACTGCACAAATTCCTCCGCCGAATTGCGGACCCATAGGGCTAGGGAGGAATCGTCCAGGGATTCGAATATATGAAATCTCCTGGGAGAAAGCGCACAGTTTTTTTTATCTCCTGGGAGAGGGAAAGGGCGCTAGGTGCAAGCAATCCACCCGGTCAGTTCATCAGCGTGTGACCGAGTTCTACCGGCTCGGACCTGAGAAGAAACGGGACGATACTGACTCAACCCTGAGATTGTAAAATCTTGCAAAGGTATTAGGTGTTGCCCAACCCGCTGCTCTACATATGTCTGCCAGGGTGGTGCCCCTGGCCAGTGCCCACGAGGACGCAGCACTCCTTGTTGAATGTGCTCGGACCCGCAAGGGGGGGGGGCTAGGTGTGGTAGGCCAATGAAATGGCATCCAACACCCAGTGAGAGAGCCTCTGTTTGGAGACAGCATTCCCTTTCCTCTGTCCGCCAAAGCAGACAAAGAGCTGCTCAGAACGTCTAAAGCTCTTCGTGTGGTCCAAGTAGGTATGCAAAGCACGTACCGGACACAGCAACGAATGGGCTGGGTCTGCCTCCTCCTGGAGCAGCGCTTGCAGGTTCACTACCTGGTCTCTGAAGGGCGTGGTAGGAACCTTGGGCACGTAGCCCGGTCATGGTCTTAGGATCACATGGGTGTCTGCCGGACCGAACTCCAGGGAAGTGTCTCTATCAGAGAACGCTTACAGGTCCCTGACCCTCTTGATGGAGGCGTGCGCGATCAGCAGGGCAGTTTTTAGAGAGAGGGCCCTGAGTCCAGCTGATTCTAGCGGCTCGAAGGGGGGTCTCTGAAGGCTTATGAGGACCACTGAGAGATCCCAGGAGGGGAACAGGCTTGGCCAGGAAGGATTTAACCTCCGGGCGCCTCTTAGGTGCCTGATGATTAAGTCGTGCTTACCCAAAGAGTTGCCATCTACTGCGTCGTTGTGGGCCGCAATGGCAGCAACATACACCTTCAAGGTGGACGGGGACAGCCTCCCCTCCAACGTCTCCTGCAGGAATAGGAGCACTGGCCTAACTGTGCACCTCTGTGGGTCTTCAGCCGGGAAGAACACCAATTTGCGAACAAGCACCACTTTAGGGCGTAAAGTTGCCTGGTAGAGGGGGCTCTGGCTTGGCTGATTGTGTCTACGACAGCAGGTGGTAGACCAGCTAGATCTTCCGCATCCCGTCCAGGGGCCAGACGTGGAGGTTCCAGAGGTCCAAGAACCAGGCCCGGGTGGGCCAGTAAGGAGCCACTAGGATGACTTGCTCCTCGTCCTCCCTGACCTTGCACAGCACCTGTTCAAGAAGGCTTACTGGGAGAAATGCATACTTGCGCAGCTCCGAGGGCCAGCTGTGTGCCAGCACGTCTGCCCCGAGGGGAGCCTCTGTTCGGGCATACCAGAGTGGGCAATGGGAGGTCTCTTTGGAGGCAAACAGGTCTACCTGGGCCTTGCCGAATCGTTCCCAAATCAGCTGAAAAGACTGGGGGTGAAGCCTCCACTCTCCACCGGGCCAATGTTGTCGTGACAGCGCGTCCGCCATTGCATTGAGGTTGCCGGGGATGTGAGTGGCACGCAGCGACTTGAGTCACAGCTGGCTCCAAAGGAGGAGACGACGGGCGAAAGGCCCGAAGGCAGCAGCCCAGGGGAGTCCTCAGCGTCAGACGCTGTGCTCTCCGATGTAGCGGCGAGCTCATCCACCTCGAGCTCTAGAGGACAGGCAGGCTGGCCGTGAGGCGAGCCGCTGTTGCCTCGAGCACGGACGGGAATCAACGAGCGTGCCAGAGGGCAGGTGGTCCGAGGGGGCGTACCCGGCGGAGCTGTACCCGCTGCCGTCCCCAGATCGCCTCCATCGCCAGCCGCACCGTCCTCAATCCCATGGGAAGAAGGAGCAATGCGGGGGGAGGCTGGAGTGGCGTGATTTCTGTTGAAAGCAAGCTGCGACGTTGCCATGGCCATGCTCTCACAGTGAGAACATGAACCATCCACAAACGCTGCCTCGGTGTGATTTCAACCCAGACACACGAGACAACGCCTGTGGCCGTCTGAAGTGGAGAGCACTCTACCGCATACAGGAACTACGCAGGGGCGGAAGGGCATCTTTATAAAGACACGTCAAAGGACGTTCAAAGCCAGCTGCGTATTTCCTCTTTTAGAGGAAATAACTCTTTCAGAGAAAATTACTCTTTTATAAACTCTTTTAAGTTTATTGCACTGTCGAAGCACCCAGGGGCAATCTGCACTGCCGTGCAGAGAAGGAGAAAGCCACTGTAATGCGCCGCCGAATCCAACAGGCAAGCGTCAGAGGAAAACAGGAACAGGTGTGTGACTTGCAGCTGACTGCAACACGACCATCTGCTTCGAAGAAAATTTCTGAATGAACTCGACGTATTTGCCGGGGGCGGGCTATGCAAATACTGTCTGCCTAATTCCCATTGGCCTTTTTTCATAGATCAGAGGCATATTCGGCACTCAAGAGAGACCATTAGTGTCGCTTCTTCGACACAACGTTGAAGTGAGCGACAGACGGGGAATAGATGAACACATCACTAAATTCCACTTATAAATTCCTTCCAGCTTCCTCCATCATCATACATGCACATCATTTGTGAAAGTGAGTACTTCCACTCCATCTATAGGAACGAGACCACTTTAAGTGTTTTAATGCTATCACACAAGGCCTACCAAACAATTAATTAGCTACTATTTTATTGTGGTGCCTGATATAATCAATATGTAATCATAATGAAACCATAATCGATTGTATTATTAAGATGTAGTCTGTTGCACCCAACACTGACCATAAGTAACATTATCTCACATCTCCAGATGTATAATCTGTTATAATTTACAGTGATTTTTTTTTAGGTGCTTATCTTATTTTTAGCATTATCAGGTTCTGATAATGCAGCATGATTTAACAAGCACCAGTGCAGAAATGTATATATGGTTTAGTATGCATCTATGTAGTAAAAGGAATGGTTACCCAGAATTTACTCATGCTCATGCCATCCCAGATGTGTATCTCTATCTGTAGGTTCATACAATACAAGTGAATGGTGATGAGAAAAGGACATAGAGGCAGTATAAAAGTAATCCATATGACTCCAGTGCTTAAATCCATGTCTTCAGAAGTGATATGATATGTATGGGTGAAAAACAGATCAATATTTTTTATTCATATTTTACTGTAAATCTGCACTTTCACATTCTGGTGTGGAAGTGACTTCAACACATTCAGCCACATGTGCTGCCTTCATGTCCTTTTTGGACCTTCTGTGTTCTGAGGTCACCATTCACTTGCGTTGTATGGAACTACAGATATTAAATATTCTTCCAAGAACCTTCATTAGTGTTCTGCAGAAGAAAGTCATACACATTTGGGATGGCATCAGGGTGAGTAAATTATGAGAGAGTTTTCATTTTTCTAACCAACTATCCAATTTTAAACCATTGGCAATATACTGAGTTGTTCATGACCGAAACAATTGTGATAATTGTGAGAGATCAGCCAAGCTTGGTTCCACTCTCCACTCAACGATCGCTCTCCCCGGATGACTAATCACACACACCTGTTCACTATTAGCAACCTCATCAACACGCACTATAAATCACTCACCATAACCTCAGTTCAGTGTCAAGCCTCCAACAGGAACAGACCTCTCTTCTTTGTCTTCTGAGCCCCTAAAGCATCCCGATTGCTGAAAAATGTAACGTTTACTCACCTGAAAACCTCTAACCCCTGTGTCCTCATTCTGTTGTTCTCCAGGACTCCTGTTCGTACCCCCTACCGTCTGCTCTCCAGTATCCCTCCGATTCGCCAGTTAGTCTTCCGAACCTGGTTGCTAACACTGCTTCTGAAAGAGAGGATTGATATCACTAAGCTGTTACTACCCGATGCCCATATTCCCGAAGTGTTTGTGCTTACCTGTTGCCTGCCCTGCACCGAGTGATCTTCACAGTATCTGCACCTGAACTTACTCTATACTCACTTAACACTCTTGCCACTGAAAATAAAGCTGTGTTTGGATTCACTTACCTCTGCCTCCGTGCTTATATCCTGACAATAATACTTTATTAATATATGCATGTCTACAAACCTACCAAGATAATTTAGCAGTGTTTAAGCATTATAAGCGTTTTTCCCACAAATCAAAACAAAATATATATTTTATTTTGTGAGCCCAAAAATTATTCAAAGTTCAATTACATCCTGATGTCATTGCAATGTCATAATCTACTTTTACTTATAATTCATCCAGCCCCTTTCTCTTGTTAAACAAGATTGCTGAACTAAAAGAACAACAAGCTGTCTCCTCTCTTTCAGTCGGTAAGCAGATCCTGATCTTTGCTCGTCCTGCATTTGACCCTGCTGAAGCACCCCTAAGTAGTATCTAGCAATGCCTGTTTTTTAATTATTTGTATTTCTTTATTTATTTTGTGTCCTTAGCTGCTGTGAGGAAAAACAAATTGACTGACATGCAACACCACCGACCAGTAGACTGAATTTGAGGTGGTGGTGGCATAGTGGACTAAAGCATATAACTGTTTCACATTCGCTGGTTCGAGCCCCACAGCCACCACCATTGTGTCCTTGAGCAAGGCACTTAACTCCAGGTTGCTCCGGGGGGATTGTCCCTGTAATAAGTGCACTGTAAGTCGCTTTGGATAAAAGCGTCTGCCAAATGCATAAATGTAAATGTAAATGAAGTTAATGTATAGAGATGGCTTCAGGTTGCCCCTGAAAGAGTTTAAGGAAGGAGGAATTGGTTGAGGAGAATTCTGACTAGACTCTCTCTCTCTCTCTCTCTCTCTCTCTCTCTCTCTCTCACACACACACACACACAGAGAGAGAGTGAGAGAGAGAGAAAAACAAATGCAGCTATTAGGGTGGGCAATAAAATAACTACTTTAATCTTACAAATGTATGTATTGTTTGATCCATTGTGCATGTATATTGCATTATGCAAGGCTTTCTTTTGTCCTCTCTGCAAAATGTATAACTGTAATAATTGGAAAACATTGAAATAATTGCATTTTACCTGTTGAAGGTGTTAATTTTATTTATTTTAGTTCAATTTAGTTGGTTTATTTTAATTTGGGTGGGCGGCTGTGGCTCAGGTGGTAGAGCGGGTCGACCACTAATCACAGGGTTGGCGGTTCGATTCCCGGCCCACATGACTCCACATGCCGAAGTGTCCTTGGGCAAGACACTGAACCCCAAATTGCTCCCAATAGCAGGCTAGCACCTTGCATGGCAGCTCTGTCTTCATTGGTGTGTGATGTGTGTGAATGGGTGAATGAGACGCATTGAATACTGCTATGTTTAAAAAGGCGCTATATAAGTGCAGACCATTTACTTTTAGTTAAGCTCATGTAAATGTTTAGTATATGTGCACTGAACAAAAATCACACAAAATTAACATAATTATAATTTGTTTACAGGACCTGATTTTTTTATATACAAAAATGAAAACTTTTCATACAATATATTTTTTTTTGTTGTTTATTCTACATGTATATGATTTGGGGATATTATGGCTGAGAAGAGATTCTGTTCAGAAATTGAGTTAGATGAGGCTTGGGTGTGGTTCAGTTATGGGGATTCTGGTTAAAAGCTGGTGTTTTTTGGTGTAGATAAGGCTGATATTATACATGTTCTGGCACAGTGATGGGCTACTGATCGGCTGAAATTTGGGCCAGTTATGGCTCATGCATGGCTCTTGTCTGAAAATCAGAATCTGGGCCACTAGAGGGCCATACTTCACGGCTGTATGTGGTCTAAGGGAAAACAGATTATGTGGACTGGAGCTGGGCCAGACAAAAATTGCTATGTGGGAAGCTACTGACATGTAACACAAACACATTGTCAACAGGACATGAACTCTAAAATGGTCTTTTTTCACCATTTAAAATATGATATTATCCTTAGTTATATAGAGAGAGAAATTGAGACAAAACTTTGATCCTTTCTGCTGATGTCAGCCTCTGTTTGCTTGAAGTGTGGAGCACTTGCTCATTGACCAGGGTGCTGCGGCCTGTTTGGCATAATGCGGTGGCCCGTCTTATGACACGTTCGGTCCTGTTCGGCCCTGTTTCGTGGCCGACACCCTGGGAAAAGTCCCGGGTCTCCCTATGGCCAGTCCACCCCTGCTGTAAAATGAGACTGCCATCTAGTGGTAGCTACTTTGCTTACACAAGGTTACATGTGGATTGTGCAAGGCAAAACCAAGTCTCAAAATTCAAAAGAATCAAAGGAAATCAATACATGGCAATGAATGCGTGTGTATCTCTTGTTCCACAAATGCACATTCAATGCTTCACAAGAAAAATTGTTTTTGATTTGGAATATCTCCCTTTGGTTGCACACACAAATTGTGATGTGTTTGTCCAAAAATGAACACTTGTATTCACAAATCTGTCTCTATCTATAAAAATTCCAGCACATTTATTTAATGATAAATTTAACAGATTCAAGTTGAAATAAATTTTTTGGAGGATTGAAATACAAATACATTTTTTAATTAATGGGTAGATATGCAGACATTTATGAATACATTTAGGACTTATCCATTGGTAGTTGTTTGTGTTTGAGTCGGCCATGGTGAAAGAAACAAAAGTCTCAAAATTCAAATGAATCAAACAGAATCAACACAAATAGACATCAATGAATGTGTGCGTGTCACTTGATCCACAAATGCACATTCAATACTTCACAAGACATTTTGTTTGATCATGTTTGATTTTGAACATCTTTCTTTGGTTGCACACAAATTGTGATACATTCATACAAAAGGGAACATTTGTGTTCACAAATATGTCTATTTGTACAAATCCCAGCACATGTTTTTCTTGGTTGTTGGCAGATAGGATGTTCCAAGCTTCTTGGAGAATTCACCACAGTTCTTTTGTCTATTTAGACTGTCTCAATTGCTTCTGTCTCTTTATGTAATCCCAGATTGACTCGATGTTCATTGGTGGGCTCTGTGGGGGCCATGGCATCTGTTGCAGGGATCCATGTTCTTCTATTCTATTTGCAAAATGAATGTTTGAGAGTCTAAAATGTATTTTTCCCATTGGCAAACTAAAGCAGAAGATATAAATTACCATTTTAAGACCAAAGTTTTTGTGAAAAATCTTATGTGCCTAAGACTTTTGCACAGTACTGCATACAGTATATGTTTCTATGTATATTTCAAATGTTTGTATGTATATGTTGTATATGTATATTTTGGTATTCTCTTTGCACTGGAAGCTTCTGTCACCATGACACATTGCTTATGTGATATACTTGGTAATAAAGCTCATTCTGATTCTGATATTTCTTGGTCTGTATTCAAAGAGAGAGATGGGCAATTTTATATTTATAAGCAATTTTGGGTAGGTTGCTCAAAAAATTAATCCTCTACAAATTACTAAAAGCTTTGCTAAAATTGTAATCAGATTTTTTTACTGATTACTCCAAAGTAGTTTTATTTTTTTTGCCACTCTCGAATTCAAAATAATGTATAATCCAAGTAATTTTCTTAAAAGTAATGAAGTGAATTGAAAGTAAGTTAATGTAATCTGATTACAAAAAATAAAATGTTTAAGCAGTAAACATTTGTGTAATTTAACATACAATGACATGTTCTCAAACAAAACATTCATAGTAAAACTATTCACATTTCCGTTTATATTTCTTTCCTAAAGACATAAAACTGAATGTTTCCTCAGTGCCTCCACATTTACTGTCATTCAGTACAGACATTCCGTTTAGTTTTGAAAAGTATGTGTGAAGTCAATGAATGTGCCTGTGAATAATGTTAATTGTGGTTTTAAATGTATCCTGTAGGTGGCGCACGGCGCAGCAATAATCGCCTGGCCGTCTGGCCAACAGGTGAAAGTAATTTGGCGCCAGAACGCCTCACAACTTCTGTACTCCACGTCAGTTTCTCAGGTGTGTTGAAACAGGTTTTCCTTGATGATAAACACAACATGTACAGTACGAGACTCATGGCAGAGGTGCTCTTTATCAAGGCAAGGCACGTTTATTTATATAGCACATTTCATACACAATGGCAATTCAAAGTGCTTTACATATAAATGAAAAGGACATCACAAGCACATATTTAAGCTCACGCCGCTCAAAACGGAATCTAAGATTAATTATATGCCTGATCTAAAATAGCTTTGAGTTAAAAACCGCTTCTATCGAAACTATTCTGAGCGACATAGGTAGACTGATCCATAATTCAGCGCCTGCTATAGCAAAAGCAAGATCGACCCTCGACTTCATTCTACACTTAGGAAGACCTTTGGAGAAATATTTATTGAACTTTTTATTTGCAATTCAATTAACATTTCCAGTGATGTTGTGAATCCATGGAAGATATGCTGAAATCTTAGTATAAACTTCAGGGTACTCATGTGAATTGCAGCCAAATTTGCTTCCGAAGGATGTGATCCCAACTGCAGTGTCTCCACAAACCAGAGGACCTCCTGAATCCCCCTGTTAAGTATGTAAACACATAGATCAGCACATCACTTAAAGAGACAGTTCACCCAAACATTTAAATAATTAACTCACCCTCATATCTTTACAAATCTATGGAGGAAGTGTTAGTTTAGAACAACATGAGGGTAAGTTAATGATTTAATTAAAATTGTTTTGGTTATCTACCCCATTTGTCATTGAAGCAAATTCATGTTTTATATGAACAATCTGAATCAAATGACTTTTGTATATACCTCACAGCTTGCTCCATTACCATATACACACATCATCTGGGAAGCTGAGTACTCCTCCCCCCATTTATTTTTACATTTTGTGTTATCCATAATCTTCACATCGACCTCCATGAGGCGTGTGCTCCCTGGGCCATTATTGCTCAGCTTTCCCCAGCCTGCAACACTGCAATCAGAATCAGCTTTATTGTTCACATCTTTCGTTGGTATGGATATCCAGTTGATGTTTTTGTTTTGCTTGACTTTGCTCTGTAACTGATTTAAAAAATCATCAGTATCAGACAGTTCTAATCATATTCCATAAAATGTAACAGCAGTTAATTGTATTGCCTTGTTTACTCTGTTGAAACAGTGATAGTTTGGGATAATTCAAATGAAATATCCATTCAGATTATAGTAGGAATGTCATGTTAGAACCACTGTTTCCTGATTATAATGAACAACTGGAATAAATGCAAGATATTACCCTCAAAAGCATAATGTCATTCATAAGTGGATCTATCATGTAGTCTGGGTGCAGGTGGTAGGACATCAGTTTGATGCGGACAGAACCCTCCTTTGTACTTTTCAGGTCATGAACACCTACAACAACGGTCATTTGTCTGTTTAAAGAAATAGGTATCATTAACATTCAAGTTCTTAAAACAAAATCACAATTTTCAAAACTACACACTAATTTGTACAAACCACAAAATCATATATTTCACTCAAAAACATAAATTTCTGTCAAAATGAAACATTGACTTAAAATTGCACACAAACCCAACAAGCACGCAATCTACGAGACTGCTCACAACACATCAGAGGGATCAAGTTAAAACACTTCTAGAAAAACCTCTATCAACCAGGGAGAATTTTGCAGGACAATCTATATATGTTTTGCGGATAGAGCACATAATAATATATAAAACATGCATGCTTTCAAAAAGTTTATTTGAGAGTAAGCCTGCAGTATTTTACAGTACTTTAAAGTGAGGCTGGTTGAAAATCACTGTTAATAAGAAAATTCAGTTTCAAAGTACAGAGCACTTAGCATAAATATGATATACTGTAGAACTGCAAGTAAGAGTTGGCAATATTTCTATGCATTATCAGATGCTCCTCAGTTCTGCATAAATGCAATACAGAAGAACAAGTACTGTTGTGTAAGATAAAGTAGATATCCATTTGAAAAATTATCGGATTAAGTGTCATGAAAATGTGATACAGTGCATACCCTACACCAGTGTTTCCTAACCTTTTTTCTGCCACAGCACACTTTTTATGACAAAAAAATTCAACGGCACACCACTATCGCACATGGGCTTACCATCGTCAATATTTTTCCTTTTCAAGAAATTGTCAAGGTTTTCTGACCATCCTAGTAGCAAGTTTACTTTTAATGTTTGAAATTCGGCTATGCAAAGAAAAAAGGGTACACTGTGTGAGGTCACAGGTGGCAAGAGCGCTAAATTGGTAATGAAAAAACTAAAAATGTGCTTTTTTTTTTTATTTGTAGATTTGTTCTTGCAATGCCACAACAAATTACAGGGATGCAAACTCATGAGGGGCGAAAAAGGTAAGACAGTCAGTGGTCCATGAACATTTTTTTCTGGGAATGTTTTTAAGAATAAGCTAAAAGCACTAATTCCAGCTATTTTAGTGATTCAAGTTAACAATTGTGCAGAATTAGCTGCAAAATAAAGAGTTTTTGGTGAGGCTTGCTTCTATTTCACAAATTTGTTCAGTTTTATTATCTGATTAGTTCAGTGACCCCTTCTGGAAAAGTCACTAGGTGGTGACAAATGAGCATCTAATGTACTCAGTCGTTCATGTCCGAAATCTACCAAGAGACTTTTTGGTGTTTAAGCATTAAAAGAACAAAGCAGATCTATTGTCTTCCTTCAGTCTGAGCATTATGTTTCATCCAAAAAGACAATAACTGTAATAATAGTGAGTCCTTCTCCTTCATTAAAACTTGCATGACTACATATCTACTGACTTCAGTATAAGAATTATAAACACAAAGCAGATCTATGGTATCATTTTCCTACAGTAGCCTATTTAAACTGCTGAGCATGGCATTTATCAGAAAAGATCACAATAGCAGACAAATAATACAAATTGAGTTTCTATAATGTCCTTACATCATTGTAAAGTGCATTTTACATTAATTGGGTCAACGCTCCGATCAACGCTAGCGTCAAGCCCTCCACATCACAAGAGTTGCAGAAAGCGTCACAGAGGGGCGATTTTACGAGTTTGACACATAAAAAAGGGAAAGGTGTGCACAATAAACATTGAAAACATGTATTTGGAAGAGAGAAAAAAAAAGCTTGCAGTTGCTTTGATAGCAGAAAGTAATAAAAGGACTCGTTTAGGTTTAAGTGTTTTCTTGGTGAATTTAAATTAGTTCAATAACTGGGGTCTCTGATATTCGTAAACGATTAGGTAATATTTAATTAAAAGAAATTATGAGACATTCAATGTCTCTTCACAAATTTTGACAGTTTTTAGATATTTCTTGTTGCTTAGTACTCTCAAAGACATTATTGGTAAAGCAAAAATGTGTGTGTGAAAAACACTTTGGTGTAACGTGGCGTCACTTCATAGACTTCAGTGTATTCTGCAGAGCTGACGTGAGTCATGTGAAAGACCCTTAACGCGTATAAATATCACTCACTTCTGCACATTAATCATTGCTCTTCACAATCACAAAAGTGACCGATTATGGTTTAAAAACGGCGAATTTCTCCAAAAGGTGAGGAGTTTGGATCCCTGAAATTATTATTATTTTTTTCATGCATTTATTTATTTTGTGGAATTTGATAATTGGCACAGTGGTTGGGAATGACTGCCCTACACAGTACAGTCAATGGCCTCTAAACTGCTGCAATGTAGTATAGAAGCCTGTAGGTTATGGTTTTCCTTTATTATGGTATTATTATGGTTAGTTCATAAACCGTTTAAGCAAAATGGATCTACACAGGTAGAATTCGCATTGTCCTGTTCTGCATGATTAATAGGTACTGGTAATTAATTCTACAGTATAAAATTATCAGTATGATTCTAATCTACTCTAAATCAAGCTCCATTGTTTTAAACAGTGAAAGTGGTTGCACTCTGAAATATTAAACTACATTATTTGAATTTTCCCCGGTTTTTAAACTCAGACTAAGCTAAAGGCTTACCTAATATGGCAATGTGCGGCAGTCAAGACAAACTGATCAGAAATTAGGAATCCACCACAGTTATGTTCCCAAGTATTATCCAAGAGGACTTGAAGAGAAACCATGTAAGGTCTGGAGTGGGGTTTTGCTTCCATGCCATTCACTATACCCACATCTATATGGGCTGAGAGGTAGAGAGATGCTATCAGTACATTCATCTAGAAACATTTAAGTCATCATTCACGATTAAGTTATTTAAATGCAGATACAGTTACTAAAGTGTTTCTGAGACCATACTGACATGTTGTTGTTCATTCAGTATTTAAAAAATATGTTCGCTTTTGGTAATTAATAATCTTTTTGATCAGTCTTACCAGTGAAGATCAGTTTTGGCAGCAAAGTTGCCAGCAGGAGCAGAAAGACAGCCATGATGAAGATGATAATCAGTGAGATCTCAGTGAGAAAACAAACTTTCTGGGAGTTTAAATATGGTAAGAATGGGTGGAGACACTGGGGGACACAACTATATATATTTTTTCAGCTTGTGTTACCAGAAACACAGATAGAAAAGATAGATTTCTTTTTAATCCTTGTGGTTTTGTATTCATAAATTAGCATAAAAAATGAGTTAATGAGTTAAAGTGTTAGAAAAAGATGACTAATCACATTCTTGGTTGGCATAACAAGTGCAGCCTTCATCCATTAATTTTTCTTATTCTTAAAAAATTCCTATGGCGTTATCACACTTGGCTTTGTTTGGAGCATTTGATTTGGAACTTGGTGCGTTTACTTCCTTAGTTCAATTAGTTATGGCATTTATGAACACAGCAATTTCACCAGACTGATCTCACAGTGAAATCAGAAAGAGTGGGTTGACTTTTATTTGGCTAAAATCAATCTGTTCTCTGTACAGTGAGAAACACTGCCCCAGTGGCCAAAGCGGTAAATTATTTGGGCGAATGGGAAGGTCACGTGCAAGCTCCATTTTCCCAAGTAGGTATAGCTGCAGGCCGGAATGGTGATAGAATTTCCAAAAGAGGCGTGGTTACTTTGCGCCAACACCAAAAGTTGCTCCTTAAATCTTTGCTGGTGGTTTGGAGCTCCTGCCCCTTTTTGGAGCTTTGCCTGTACCTTCATTTTCTGGGTGAAATGTTCAAAGCGGGGTGCCAAAAGTGACTTGTGAATGCATATTTTATCAACTGAATCCCCAAACTTAAACCTAACCATCAGTGGAGTAAAAATTTTATGTAAATATGGGGAAAATGCAACCTCTAAATCGCGCTCGTTATGCGAACGCGATAACGTCCTGGTTTTAACGTGGGGTCAGAAGCTGTAGGAGTCGGTTACACTAGCCATATGTACGTTACAACTTAGCCTAGTTGTGGCGTAAATGGGCACTAAGTCACAATTTATGCACTTAATTTTAGGTAGGACTTAACCCTACGTATGAACTAAATATTTACAGAAGCCTCCGACAAGGATTAACAGTTGGAATAAAAAAAAAAGACTCACTTAATGACATCAATGTGCTCATGTTTTGGTTGGCAAGCTTTAGTCCTTTCAACATATACAATGGTGTTGGCAATTACACTCGGATAAAGTACGGAAAAAAACATTATGTAAAAAACATACCTCTTCAGCATGAAACTGATCTAAAGGTGCACTTTCCTGTGTACTCCACCCAGTGTCAAGTTTCAACATATACAAAATAGATATAAATACTATAAAATATCTATTAAATGACTGATGTCTATTTTTACAGCCTGTTGTATTTATTCATTTGTGGTCCCTTATTCATTTTAGATACAGTTATTGAATATTGTTATGTACATAAGCTAAATATTTCATTAATGAATTCTTGTTTTATTACATATCGTATTTCAATGGGTATATAATTTATTACAGCTGACAGTTACATGAGCAAACAAGGTTTGAACATCAACCATAACAAGCTCAAACTGAAACTAAAGGCTTTTTTACACTTCTGTGTCAAATTTCAAGACTGTTTATTAGATCAATAAAGGTAAACATCGTTGTGGCAGGGCGGAGGGTGGGGCCGGGTCGTGATCCTACACACCCGGTCCCGTATTAGGCTAATCAAGCCTTTGAGAGGGATAAAGGTCGACTGCAGAGGATCGTGCGGGAGAGAGAGATTGTTTACGGACATGTCCGTCAAATGTGTGTGTTTGTCTTTTGAGTTTAAAATTAAACTATTATTTGTATCATCAAGCCGGTTCTGGCCTCCTCCTTTCCATTGACTCCTTTACAATCATATTACGCGACTACGCGTTACTTACGGAGAGCTTACGACCTACTAGATAAGTCTTGCCTTAAGAACAGGTGGTGCAACCAAATTAAGCACTGACTTAACTAACTTAGTTCTAAACTAACTAGTAGTTACTAAACACTTACGTGTGAACTTTACATCTCAACATAAGTGAAACCTTACGCACAGCTGGTGCAACCCTACCCAGGTCTCTTACACTGTTGATGCAACGATCTTCTGGCCGCACCACAAGGCAAAGTTAACACGGAAGTATAGATATCTGGAACAATACTGGCCGTTTCCCAGTCTATGTCCATTTCAAACCCCATCCTATGAAAGTAGGAAATCTCAATATAGTTAGCAAATCATGTAAAGCGGTTGAAAAACTGATTGTTAAATGCAAATTTTTGTTCTTGTGCAAACTGATGCAAAAACGTCTTATGGGAGATGCCGCTTGTCAGTGAGTCGGCATAATGTGGCCGATGCCAGGGTACTTACTTTTACCCAGGGAACTCTCAGAAGCAACATGTCGACTTCCCGAGTGAGCATATTGATCGTATTCAGATTCACACCAAAACATTCGGTCCGATTTCAAACAGAGCTTGACATTAACGTTTTGTCTCATCAGCCACTGTGGCTTGTGGTGTTTCAAAGTAAATTTTTTACTAGCTAATATCCCCTGCCCCACCAAAAGTAAGTGGAGACTGTAACTGAATACGTTTGTTTGAATACATTTTTATTTGGATGAGAATGATATGAGCTTAGCAGGACACAGGCTTATTCATTTAAGTCATCTTTTGGAATATCTGAAGGCAAACATGGTCAGTTAGAACAGGAGTAGAATATAACAGGTGGAAATTGTCAATGTTTTTTTTTTTTCATAATTCATGGATGTTCAAACTTATATTTCCATAACATAAGTTATTTACTAAATGTTCCACTTGTAATTAAATGTAGTCTAATAGATTTGTCCAAATAGATTTAATATGAATCAATATTATTTCTGACATAATACCCAGGTAGTGTTACTACAGTAAATAAAAAAATAAATAAAAAAAGCTACATTTTTGTAAGGGTGATATGTAGTTTAAAAAGTCTTGTTGATGTATATTTTTTAGTGCAACCTTTGATTGGAACACAGATTCCGTACTCTGTGGCATCATTTTACATTACTGCAATATAAACAATACTTACATTTGTACCGGATGGCCCATTTCAAGAGGTTTAGTGTCCACCATATGCCACTATGAGCTAACCCTGGAACAGCATACAAAAACTGTGACACATCAGGGGACATTATGCTCACATGTTCAAAACATGGTCTGTTTTGAAATGCTGCCTTATGAAAGTGAACCCAGCAAGACCCTGTTTCAGAAAAAAGGTCACTCACAGAACAAGCCTGCGACACTATATCTGAACTTGGACTTTTGGCCATTCCCATCCATTCAACTATTTGCAGTAATAAAAACACCAATACTAACAAGGTTCAAATAACCATAAACTGTATGACAAACACGGTCCACTTAGTAATTTATTTTACTTTCAATTCAGCTAACAAAGAATGTTCTAAAAACATTTTCCAGACCGTATGTTGTGGTTTTTGGGAATCGTGAAAATGTCCAGTTTTCTTGAGTAAACATGAGTAAAACATTATTTAAATGTTAGTATAACATTACTAAAAACTCAAAAAATTCCTGGAAAGAGAACATGCCAACAAGTTTAGTTTTCAATCTCAAAAAACGTGTAACATAGTTTAAAGTTTGTACGAACAAGGATGTTACATTAATGCTTTTTTAACTATGTTTGTTCTTAACCTGTACAAATATGTGTTGTAACATTCCCTTTTAAGAGGAAAGGATAATGGGACTGCTTAACCTTCTTGTAATTTTGCCCAGTTCCACTTCATAACATTTATGGATTATTGTAAAGTTATTACGTAAAATAAAGATTTAAAAAAGAGATAAGTAAATCTGTTATTATGCATTCTAATAAAATGCCTGTTCAGATAATTCCAAATTCTTAATTTCTTCGGTTTAAATTTTTTATCCCAATTAAATAAAATAGTTTGCAGTGCAAAACTTAAGCAATTTCATTATACCATGGTAGCATCTTATCTGCAGAAAGTTTTTGTCATTGGACAGAATCATGCTATACATGTGGTAAACACATCATTGGCAAACTGTCTTTTCATCAGAAATTTCTTATCAGAAACATCTTCTACAGCTCTGCAGGTTTTCTTCAGTCAAAAGGTGCTATTAACTTACCACTGCAGGATGTAACTTTGGCACCATATAAGGCAGCAATTAAACATGTTTGCGGTATTAGTAGGTTGAATTTTTAAAATTGAAAAATGTACTGTATATACAGTATATCATTCATGCTTTTTTTGTAAAACATTTGTAAAACCTTTCAGCAGTGAAACTCTCTCATATGTGTGTAATAATGTTTTACAAGGCTAGTGTCACACTTGAGGAATGGGAAGACAAGAGGTGCGGATCCAAATGCGTTTTTTATTTAACATATAATAAATAAAAGGGTAAACACAAAGCAAAGTCCACGATGGGAAAAACAGGCAACTGAAAACACAATGAAACTGATCAAACACGAGGGAATAAACACTGGAGCAAATAAGAAGTCCACGAGGGGAAAAGTAAACCAACACAAACTAACACAGAGCGGAACATGAGACGACAGGGCATCCACGACGGGCTGGGAAAACCTGGAGAAAGCACGAGAGGTTACACATAGGCATAAACATGAAACGGTAACGATCGACGACGGGGTTAAGTAGACAGACACAGTGATAACAAAACAAGCGACAGGTGCGGACAATAACGCTGTGACAGCGGTGATGAGGAGTGAGGAAGAAGGGAAGTGTAGTTTTAACAGAGACAGTGAAACACAGGCGGACAACAAGGAAGAAATGACAGGGAGCGTGTTTAGCGAGGGTGAAACAGAAAACACGGGACGGACCACATGGAAACGTGACCAGAGAAACAGAGAACACAGTGAGGACAACGGGGAATCGTGACAGCTAGAGTCTGCTAGAGTGTTTTGTTTTTGCTGAGCATTTAGAGCTGTCAATATCTATTAGCACTTTTCCACTGCACGTTATGGTTTGACTCTACTCACTTTACTTTTCTGAGCTTGCTTTTCCACTTCGGTTTTGTGCTGCCTCGACGTGGGTGGGATTATAGTCTGATCGTCATAGTTGCACCGCCTCTACTGCCGTGACATCATCTTAAATGCGACTCAAAACAATAACACAACCGCTAGCTGTTAGCTACTAGCTTATTGTGCTGCATAAAGCAGTTATTGCATGGTGATTTTACACAAGTGTCAGTTAAATTGGCCTGGTTGTTTTAGAAGCAAGCTTCCAGTAGCTGGTCAACTAAATAATGTGAAGCTTTCAAGCAGAATATAGAGTTAATGTACCATCCTCCATCGTGTACTCCAGCCATGGCTGAGTCTAGGGCACCCATTGCTCGCTCGTCTAGATAGCGTCCATTTGGTCGAACCACTTCCACTTTTCCTTGATGGTTCTGTAATGTTTTTTTTATGTTTACGTTTCCCTACATGGTTGGTAGGTCCGGTGGTAGCCGTGTGCGGCCAACAGCAGAGGCACTACCTGAAAGACCTTTTAGTTTTACGTCGTTTCATTCGTCGCCAAAGAGAGGAACGGCTGCACCTTGTTTATTGACCATGGCATGGTTTTGCTGTAGCTAACTTTAAAACAAGCGGGTTGATGTCCCATGTCGCAAATCCAGTGTTACTTGAATTGACAATTCTCTCTGACCAATCAGTGATCTGCAGGGTTTTGAAGTCACCCAGGGGTGTAAAACCCCTGAATTGCAGAATTGCCCACATGCAGATGCAGTTACTGTTATCACCACTAGAGATCCTCGCATCTGTGTTGAAAGGCTGTAACATTAGCCGGTACCTAAATAATCCTTGCATGTTATCTTTGTTCATCATGTAAAAATTTATTTTTCAAAGAAATGGAAGGTGGATTCTGAATGCCGTGTATTTCAAATAAATGGAAAACAGAATATTTCTTCTGGGAAATAAATAAAAACCCTTGCAAAAATTTGCTCTCAGCATGTGGCGGTCCTCAAAAAATTTAATATTCGATGGCGCTATGAAACAAACCATGCAAAGAACTACAGCCAGAATACTGGGTAGGCAAAGACAGAAAAGGCAAATGAGTTGGTTGCAGCACTTAAGAAGCAACAGTCTGTTTTTACTCATAGTCGGGAGATGAACGATGCTGCTGTAAAAGCTAGCTAGTTACCATTGCCCAAGAAACTGCATCGAAGCCTTTTTCTATTGGATAATTTTTTAAAACATGCACAGCTATGCTGTATTTGGCGAAAAATAACTACAATGTTGTGTTTTGGATTGTGCTGTGAGGATCTGTAGAAGCATTTTAAATAATGTAATGGTATGTTGAAAAGTAATTGTTCTGTTTTTCATTTGATTAAAATTCTATTAATTCATTTGATTATACAGTTTTAATTTAATGATTAAAAGGTATTACATTTTAAAACACGGAATTCGTAAAAAATTTAATGTTAAACAGAATTTGTTTTTGTTTTATAAAACTACATTTAAAAAAAAATGATTACAAAAATGGTCGTAGATAGGCCTTTCCATCACTTTCATTTAATGGAAAAGAGTGGGGAGAATATATATATATATATATATATTTTTTTTTTTTAATTCTTTTGTGTTCCATAATGGATGTTATACTGGTTTGGAACAACATGAGGATGTGTAAATTAGACAACATGAGAACATTTTTGGTCCATTTTATGTATAAGCATTTATCTTGGTATAAGCATCAGGAAGCAAATCTGAATTGCAGCGATCAGGTGCAGAGAAGGATACATAACCAAATGCAGTGTCTCCACAAACCAAAGGACCTCCTGAATCCCCTTGTTAAGAATGTAAGCACAGATCAACATTAGTGTAAATTTGTTTTGTTTTGTATCATTCTCTCATATTCCAGTTTAATACAGTATGAAGAGTCAACTATAAATAAGCCACTTGCAGGTTGATTTCACCTAAAAGTGTAGTCCCGTGGTGCTATCAAAACATGTCTTGTTTGTTGGAGTGGCCTGTCCAGCCTGACACAACAGTGACTTGTCCAATTTGTGTGAGTTTGGGCCGGGAGGAAGATGTGGGGAGTTTAAAAACCATTGTTATATTTGCAATTCCATATGATGACACTATAGTTGTGCAAAAATGACACACTAAGTGCTACTTACCACAAGCTAAAACAATTAAATAATATGACTTCTGTGAATCAAATTACATATTTTTACATACCTTACTATTTCCTCTATTTCCATATGTGCACATCATCTGTGAGGCTAAAAACCTCAATCTTAATTTTCTTGAACATATACTGTTATTTGTACGGCTGTGCATTGAACAAGCACTACATGAACACCTTTAACGGTTGCACACTGTCACCATATCAACAACCACATCTCCTGCTGAATGCATTTAAAGGTGCTCCTCCCATGAACATGGATGGGGAAAAGGGGCCCCATGGCTGCAGGCCACTGAAAACTGTAACTACACTGAAATAAGAATCCACAAAGGACTTTAAAAGCTATGAAATGGTGAAAGAAGGCATTCATTAAGCATTATCTTGCTTTGGTTTATATTTCAGCATTATATATAATGTCCTTGTGGGACATTTTCATGTTTTCACTGTAATAATTACTAGAAATGTTTCCAAACCTCCTCTTATTGACAAATTCATCCAGATCTGACAAGAGCCCTTAAAGGAATAGTTCACCCAAAAATTACAATTCTCATTATTTACTCCCTCATGCCACCCCAGATGTGTATATCTTTCATCTGCTGAACTCAAATGAACATTTTTAGAAGAATTTCTCAGCTCTGTAGGTTCATACAATGCAAGGGAATGGGTGGCAACATTTTAAAGCTAAACAAACAAACAAACATAAGTCAGCATAAAAGAAATCCATAAGACTTGTGGTTAAATCAATATCTTCAGAAGCGATGTGATAGGTGTGGATGAGTAACAGAGAAACAATTTTACATTATTCTTCTTGTGTTTTTGGTGATTCACATTCTTCTCTGCATATCACCTCCTGCTTTCTAGCACACAATGACAAATATTGATCCGTTTCTCACCCACACCTATCATATCACTTCTGAAGACATGGATTAAACCACTGGAGTCTTATGGATTACTTTTATGCTGCTTGTGTGCTTTTTGGAGTATCAAACTTTTGGCCTACAGAGCTAAAATATTCTTTTAAAAATCAGAATTTGTGTTCTGTCATATACATCTGGGATGGCATAAGGGTGAGTAAATTATGAGACAGTTTTCATTTTTGGTTAAACTATCTCATTAAAGTGATAGCTCAGCCTAATTTAATAATTTTGTCATCATTTCTCTACCCTAATGCTGTTCCAAACCAGTGTGATGCTTTGTATTATGTGGAACACAAAATATGTTAGACAGAATGTTAGGGACTGACAGTCTCGCTCACCATTCAATTTCTATATATATATATTAGGGCTGTTGATTTAACTCGTTAATTCAGTGTGATTAATTTTATTAAAAATAACGGATTAAAAAAATTAACGCAATTAATCGCAATGCCCCAGGAATGTAATAAGGAAGATTCCTGAGAAATGCAAGCTTGTAGTACCACCTGTTTACACCAGGGGGCAGTAATTGAAATTTCAGCTGTGTGTGCAAATTCGAAGTAGGGGATCTCAAGATGTGCTCTAAGTATTAAACTATATTTAACTTGACACAGTGACCTAAACATTTTATGTTTATGACGCAACGCCCCCGAGACGCTACTCAAGCATGTCTGACGCTTGTTGAAATTGATGGCTCCTTAAACAAGGCCTCATAATAAATCTCGAACTGATTGACAAATTCACTTGTGAAATGGATTGCTGTGAACTGTGTGCCAATGATTGACTTATGATCAATAATATGGTAGTAATCAATACATTGTATTCTAAAGCCGCTTTTTGTATTGTCTTATTAATGATTAACTCTTCTGCTACAAGAATGTAATGTATTTTAATTATCTGAAAAAACAATATATATATATATATATATATATATATATATAATTTTTAAAAATTTAAAGATAACTATAATTATTTCATCATTATATATTGAATTATTGTTATATGAGGGGCGTTCTCATCAAATATTTATATATGCAATTAAATGCGATTAATCATGATTAATTAATTGGGACATCATGTAATTCATTTGACAAAAAAATGTGATCGATTGACAGCCCATATATATATATAAGGGCTGTCAATCGATCACATTTTTTTGTCAAATGAATTACATGTATGAATTATATATATTGTGTTGCATGGAAGAAAGAAAGTCATATGGGTTTGGAACAACATGATGGTGAATGATGACAGAATTTCAATGAATAATTATAATAATTCTGTAGTACATGTTTAATGTGTATTATGTAATGTAATATAGGGGAGTAAATGTCTATTATGTCATTTGTGAATGTAATGAGTTACTCACTACTTGAGTACTCTTTTAATTGGATACTTTCTTACTCTTACACAAGTAATTATTTGTTAGTACTTTTACTTCTACTTGAGTACAGTTTTTGGCCACTCTTCCCACCTCTGTCTGTCATTAATAAGCCGTTTTCGCCCACAGAAATGCCACAGTGAGTGTATGTGTATATATATATATTATGATTGCAGACTGTTACTCTCAAAAGCATAATGTCATTCCGAAAAGGTTTTTCGGTGTGGTAAAGATGCTTGTGGTATGACTTCACTCTGATGCGTAACCCTCTCCACCCACTTCTTAGGTCATGTACTCCTACCAGAACTTTTAGAATGTCAGCACTCTTGAAAGAAACACATTTTTATTGATGAATATATTCAACATTTTCAAAAATGTTCTGCATTCCCTCAAAAAAAGCATATTTATTTCAAAAAAAGCAAAGCTAATTTAGTAACAATGTCATTATGGACATTTCAGAACAATAACCCTTATGATTATGATACTTTCATTTTTTTTTATTAAGGTGAAGTATAATAATTCTTAATCCATCTATATCAATATTAATAGGAAAAGTTTATAGTTTAGATACGTATATCAGAAATTTGTCCATGTTAATCCAAAAGAAACCACATTATGAATTTGAATAACCTTAAAAAATTTGCTAAACAGCTCAGACTTAATGAAAAGCTTTCTTGTTTCGCAATGTGCAACTGTCAAGTCAAACTCATCGGAAATGAGGAATCCACCACAGATATGTCGAGAGTCCTTCAGAAGAGAAACCATGTAATGTCTGGTGTATGGTTTTGCTTTTGTTGCATACTTTATGCCCACATTCACAAGGGCTGAGAGAAAGCGAGAGAGTCATATTATTCAGCACATACAGTACTTAACATGAGAAATCTATGATATATCATGATTAACAAAATTAACAAGATGCATAAATATTTGCTCATTTTCCCCTCGATGGTGGGCTCATTTTGTTTGTGAGACTCTAATGTGTAAGATCATATACGGTTTTCCAACAGAAATACTGCTCAGATTGCATAATTTTTTGGAAAACGATGAGGAAGGGTAATTCTTTAAGGCAAAATCTCATGTAAACAATGGAGACTATATCAATATTTATCAGATTTATCACTTTTATGGACAAAATATGCTATTGGATGTTTTTCACTGGACGCTTTTCATGGATAATTTACACAAGTGTGGCGGATTGGATTCATCTGGCGATCGCTTATTTATAATAAATGTATGAAGTCCCATTTTGATTTTACATGTTTTGATTTGTACTCCTGACACAAATAACTATATTACAGTTGCTGGAGAATTTCTTTGTGAAACAGACCGGAAATTGATGTTGAACTCTTAGATCTTTCAAAGGATATATAATTTGTCAATATTGATAAGATTTATGAATGGTAAATTGTATTGTAAATGTAAGCAGAGTGACGTCAGGCCCAAGGGAGGGTACAATGTGTATCCACAGGTTTTAACCAACAAATATTTGCAAAGACTTGCGTACTAAAAATGTACATAAAAAGCAATTGTGTACAATTTACTTATGAAAATGCTTGTATTCAATTCAATGTGTCAATTTATGCTAGAATGGCTTAATACATTTTTTACACAAATTTGTGACTCGTGTTTTTACAAATGAGACCCACTGAATGCAGAAATACAGAGCATTGCATTATGGGGTTTTTTATTTCCAGGTGGAATACCCCAAATAGAACCCATTATGGCTTAATTTGATTTTGTTTTTTCTGTTTCGATTGATTTTTTTATTTTGTTGCACACTGCTCAAGTGATTATGTCACAGAAATTACTATACTGGGACACTCGGGGCATAATTAATCACCTAATCAACGGTGAATGTGCAACACAAACAAAAAGAAAATGAAAATAGCTGCCACTGCAAATGACTGAAAGTGTGGTGACCAGTACAGCAATTCCACCCCAGAGGATTCTGAGTGAGAGATGGTGAAAAACTTGAAAAAAGCCTTGCTGACTATGTAGGGAGCTACCTTCTAAGGCAGCTCACAAGGGTTTGGACCTAGCGAGACCATTAGAACTAGTTTGAGAGAGAAAAGTATATCTACAAAAACAGAAATAAGTGTGTGTGAGAGAGAGGTAATAATTGATTATGTGTGGATGTGTTTATATCTCCAGGAAAGGTGTGGCAGAGGGGCTGTTGGCGCTTTTTAATATAGCTGAAATGGGGATGCGATGTCTCAGGCAATTGTACAAAGTTTCAGATCTCTCCAAGACTCGTTATAAACTGTGCTGTGCTGATCAATTGTCCAGTTCAGGCACATTTTTGTGATTTGTTTTTAAAGGGTGCGCTAACTGCTGGCAGAACAATCCAAAACAAGGTTGTCCTAATAAAAAGGTTCTAAGACTTCAGATTCGATCATATTCAGTGGGTTTTAAAAGACTCAGGAGGGAAGGAAAATACTTTGTCAGCACACTAACGAAGAGTGTTCGACAATAGAACCAAATATACTATGCATTGGCGTTAAGTTTGCATTGTGTATGAGGTCTTTGATGACAATCTGCGAAAGCTCGCTGGGAAAATGGAGTATAAATACAGCAGTAGGTGGAGATATTGAGGGAATATAAAAATCCAACAATTAATTGTTGTGCTTTCTATCATTTTGGAGTTAGCTCTGTTCAATGTGATTGCAAAACAAGCCCTAAAGGTTATGCACTAATGAAATACAAATAAAATGATAATTTCATGGTTGTATGACAATAAAAGGGATTATTAATGTAGAAGAAGCTATCAGGGACAGTTGCTGTATCTTTCCTGATTTTCGTGAGGTTGTAAAAATGAATTCAACGTGACTCATTGATGATTGATGCTTGATACTTTTATTGAAAAACAATTTGGAGAAATAAAAGGAGGGGTGGGGTGGGTTTAATCTCAATTCAATTAAAATTTCCAGTGATGTTGTGGATCCGTGGAAGAAATGCTGAAATCTTAGTATAAACTTCAGGGTACTCGTGTAAATTGCAGCCAAAAAGGCTATTGAAGGATGTGATCTCGACTGCAGTGTCTCCACAAACCAGAGGACCTCCTGAATCCCCCTGTTAAGAATGTAAACACAAAGATTAGCACATCACTTAAAGGGAAAGTTCACCCACAACTTGTACATTACCATAATTTGTGAAACAAATGACTTTTACAAATACCTGACAGATTGCTCCATCACCATAAACACATCATCTGGGAAGCTGAGAATATTTTCTGCCATAAATGTTCACATTTTGTGTTATCCATAATCTTCACATCGACCTCCATGAGGCATGTGCTCCCTGGGCCATTATTGCTCAGCATTCCCCAGCCTGCAACACTGCAATCAAATGTTCCCTTCTTTTGTTGGTATGGATATCCAGTTGATGTTTTTGTTTCACTTGACTTTTCTCTGTAGCTGAGATGAATAATAAGAAAATAAATTCAAATAAATAAACAACTGCAATAGCAAACTGTAAATATGTGTCATGTTTGTGCCATTGATTTCTGATTCAACCAAACAACTGGACTGCGTGCCTTTTAATGAATTATCCGCATTCATATCAGCGTCTCCTGCTGAATGTGTTTATAGTATGAGTATACAGTATGAGTGGTGGTGGCGTAGTTACTATCTATATATAAGTCTATAGCACATATCTGTTAATCAGAAGGTCGCTGATTCCACCAGCATTGTGTCCTTGAGCAAGGCACTTAACTCCAGGTTGCTCCGGGGGGGATTGTCCCTGTAATAAGTGCACTGTAAGTCACTTTGGATAAAAGCATCTGCCAAATGCATAAATGGAAATGTAAATGTTTATATGCTCTCCTCCCGCGATGGTCGACGGTGGGCAATAGGGTGGTGGACACCGTGAATGGGGGCCCTGGGCGTAATCCCAGGTAAGCCTGTGTATAAAAACCACTTGACTTGACTTGTATTAATGCCTGTAAGTGTGTATATGAATATGTTAACACATATAATGCTTAATGTAAACTGTGATTATTTGAGTGTTTATGTACTGGCTCTATTTACTTCCATTGTAAGTGACTCATGGTAACCTCTTTTTTTTAATGGACCAGGGATGAGCAGAAATAGTTTTTTTGTGGTAATCCGTAATGTGCCACAAATGCTGTTAATTGAGCTTATAACATGTTCTAATCGAATACTCGATCCTGATTGTCTAAAATGCGTGTTTTATAACCGTTTAATGAATGGTAGTTCTTGTCAGTTTAATCACCGTTGTACAGTGGGTACGGAAAGTATTCAGACCCCCTTAAATTTTTCACTCTTTGTTATATTGCAGCCATTTGCTAAAATCATTTAAGTTCATTTTTTTCCCTCATTATTGTACACACAGCACCCCATATTGACAGAAAAACACAGAATTGTTGACATTTTTGCACATTTATTAAAAAAGAAAAACTGAAATATCACATGGTCCTAAGTATTCAGACCCTTTGCTGTGACACTCATATATTTAACTCGGGTGCTGTCCATTTCTTCTGATCATCCTTGAGATGGTTCTACACCTTCAATTGAGTCCAGCTGTGTTTGATTATACTGATTGGTCTTGATTAGGAAAGCCACACACCTGTCTATATAAGACCTTACAGCTCACAGTGCATGTCAGAGCAAATGAGAATCATGAGGTCAAAGGAACTGCCCGAAGAGCTCAGAGACAGAATTGTGGCAAGGCACAGATCTGGCCAAGGTTACAAAAAACATTTCTGCTGCCCTTAAGGTTCATAAGAGCACAGTGGCCTCCTTAATCCTTAAATGGAAGATGTTTGGGATGACCAGAACCCTTCCTAGAGCTGGCCGTCCGGCCAAACTGAGCTATCGGGGGAGAAGAGCCTTGGTGAAAGAGGTAAAGAAGAACCCAAAGATCACTGTGGCTGAGCTCCAGAGATGCAGTCGGGAGATGGGAGAAAGTTGTAGTAAGTCAACCATCACTGCAGCCATCCACCAGTCGGGGCTTTATGGCAGAGTGGCCCGAAGGAAGCCTCTCCTCAGTACAAGACACATGAAAGCCCACATGGAGTTTGCTAAAAAACACCTGAAGGACTCCAAGATGGTGATAAATAAGATTCTCTGGTCTGATGAGACCAAGATAGAACTTTTTGGCCTTAATTCTAAGCGGTATGTGTGGAGAAAACCAGGCACTGCTCATCACCTGTCCAATGCAGTCTCAACAGTGAAGCATGGTGGTGGCAGCATCATGCTGTGGGGGTGTTTTTCAGCTGCAGGGACAGGACGACTGGTTGCAATCAAGGGAAAGATGAATGCAGCCAAGTACAGGGATATCCTGGACGAAAACCTTCTCCAGAGTGCTCTGGACCTCAGACTGGGCCGAAGGTTCACCTTCCAACAAGACAATGACCCTAAGCACACCGCTAAAATAACGAAGGAGTGGCTTCACAACAACTCCGTGACTGTTCTTGAATGGCCCAGACAGAGCCCTGACTTAAACCCAATTGAGCATCTCTGGAGAGACCTGAAAATGGCTGTCCACCAACGTTTACCATCCAACCTGACAGAACTGGAGAGGATCTGCAAGGAGGAATGGCAGAGGATACCCAAATCCAGATGTGAAAAACTTGTTGCATCTTTCCCAAAAAGACTCATGGCTGTATTAGATCAAAAGGGTGCTTCTACTAAATACTGAACAAAGGGTCTGAATACTTAGGACCATGTGATATTTCAGTTTTTCTTTTTTAATAAATGTGCAAAAATGTCAACAATTCTGTGTTTTTCTGTCAATATGGGGTGCTGTGTGTACAATAATGAGGAAAAAAAATGAACTTAAATGATTTTAGCAAATGGCTGCAATATAACAAAGAGTGAAAAATTTAAGGGGGTCTGAATACTTTCCGTACCCACTGTATATTAATGTGCCTAGCACCTACTCTGTGAGATTTGTATGACTCTGTTCAAACTATCTCCAGACACGAATATAGTGTGGTAAGTCTGATGAGTCTCAAAGCTGGTATTAACGGTCACATCACAAAAACCAACATCAAGTCATGCAATGCTGTCTTTAAATCAACTGTGAAGGGCTAAAGGAGAAATGCAAAAGTCACCAGTGTCCGTCAGCCCCGTATTACGGAGTCTGACTTCAAGATAATTAGAAATGCAACTTTACTTTCCTTTTACATACTGATAAGGCTCGTAACGAAAGTATGGTTTGACATATAGCTACTGTATTTTTTGCACAGAGGGGGAGAGATCGAAACAGGAACCTATCAAATGCATCTTTCGCTGTTCGACAGGACAAGACAAAACTATTTGAATAGTAATATGATTAACATCATCTAATATCTTTGTTCTGTTGGTACATGGGGGGCCTCCATGGTGTGTCGGCCAATGGGCCTCTCAGTTCTTAATCTATTATTGGTGCAAGGCCATATCACGATTTCATCCTTAATTCAGTCAATGATTACCATGCTGAAATCAGTGACAACCCCCAGGTGTCTGTTAACTTTAATTCTTTGTCATGAATTAAAATTGTTTAACTTGCACCTAGCCGTGGATTATCACTCAATTACAGTAACTTGTATTGAACCCAGAACATTCCTTTTAACATAAAAAAATTATAGTTTTAAACTAGTGTTGTCAGTTTAACACGTTATTTTGGTGCAATTCATTATATAAAATATATAACTCGGAGCAATTCAAGCTTGAAGTATCACTTGCTTTCTCCAGGGGGCAGTAAACAAAACTCAAGCTGTATAGGCAACATGCAGCTTATACAGAGAACAAACCACACTTTTCAACAGCAGACAGCACAATATAAGAATGTGTTCTTGCATTTAAACACAGCTTGATAGAGGACAAATCCCAACGCAGTAATCTCAAGACATGTTTTCTAAGTTTCAAACTACATATAACACAGCGACCTAAAAACAGTATTTTTATGACGCAATGCATCCAAAGTGAGACGCTTCAAATTTTCTGTTAATTTTAGTTGCAATTATTTTTAATTATTAACTAATTGGCTAGTTTTAAACACACCAAATATTTATTTCAACTAATGATTACAGCTCAGACTAAGCTAAAGGCTTACCTAATTTGGCAATGTGCGGCAGTCAAGACAAACTGATCAGAAATCAGGAATCCACCACAGATATGTTCCCAAGTATTATCCAAGAGGACTTGAAGAGAAACCATGTAAGGTCTGGAGTGGGGTTTTGCTTCCGTGACATTCAATATACCCACATTCACATGGGCTGAGAGGTAGAGATCCTATCTTTATCAGATCATACATTCAGATAGAAACCTCTTTATGAGCCATCAACTGCTAGTAATTAGTAAAGTCAGTTAAATGCAGATACGGTATCTAGGGAGTTGCTGAGACCATACTGAAATATTGTTTTGTACAATAATTAAGCAGATATATTGATTATTGGTGATTAATATGCTTTTTGATCAATCTAACCTATGAAGGCCAGGTATGGATGCAGAAAGGCCAGCAGGAACAGAGAGATGATTGTCATGATGAAGATGACATTCAGTGAGATTTTACTGTGAAAAAAAAGTTTAAATCTGGTATGAATGGGTGTTGACATTGGGGGAAAACAGTTTTTTTTTTTTCATATTGTGAAATCAGTAACACTGATAGTGTGAAGATAGATTTCTTGTTAATTCTTGAGTCCCAATAGAGTCACCCTGAGAAAGCCAAAAGTTACAGGGTTAGAAAAAGCTGAACTGTGGGATATCGATAGTAGAGTATGTGCTTGCAAATAAGACTAAATTGAAGGTCTTGCTGCCTCACTGACCAGCCAATAAATCACTTAATTATAATAACATAGTATATTCTAATATTTTTATATTATAATTACAATGTAATATATGGTGAAATACTAAATTACAATGTTCATATTAATTTATGATTATAGCCACTGCACCCCCACTGTTTTTAGAACCACCCTCAGTGATTTGGATCTGGAACCGGACCTGGTGCGATATTCTGCTGCATGTAAACAACTTCTTACGGTCAATGTCACCATCATTAACAAAACAGTATGTCTGTCATACTAGGGACAAATATACACCTCAAGGGTAATGTGTGCCTGTAAAGTGGAGATGTATTGTAATTGCACATTTTTTAATAGACGTTTAAATGATACAAAAGCAACGTAAATACGTTTTTTTTATGTACAAAAATTTTTTTTTGATCTGTTGCTGAAAATGACAAAAATGCTGCACCTGCAGATGAGGACATACTGATTTGCAAAATCATACATGTTTATCAGTTTTGATACTTGTCACACTGTTTGAAAAATCCCCTCCACATTATAAAAATGCAATCCAAATAGGAAACAAAGATTACCCTATGGCAGTACATTATACATCTGTACACAACTCTAACCCCTCCACATTAAAAATGATTGGTTTAGAAACAGGAAGGGAAACTATCAGTAAGGGAGGTAGATTACAGAGACTTTTACAAGGAGAGACCTTCTGGATTTTTCATTTAAAAGCCACTATTTTCCCTGGCTTGAATAAAGAACTAGATTTGACTCCTTTCCTGTAAGGATATTCCTCTCTCCTTAATTAGTATCCAAATTGATACAGAGGATTTTGAGTGTGGGATAACGATGTATTAGGTTTATGATATATTGTTGGTCCTCTACACAGTTTGTATGTGCTGGCCTGCATGAACATGGGGTTTTAAACGTGAATACAGTTGTTGATATGTGTTGTTTATATATATATATATATATATATATATATATATATATATATATATATATATATATATATATATTATATATCACACACACATGAACTTGCATGCAACAGTATACAAAAGTAATTTATTGCCTTATATACTTATATATAATTTACTTATAATTTATTTGTAATGTTGTGGTATTTAATAAGGCGTTTCCCCCTTTAAGATTTTGGAATTCCTCAGCCCCATTAACTGGTTGGCTGTATTTTCACCTGTGACCCATTTTAAGGAAGGCTATTTGCCAAAATGCATCAGAGTTTTTTTTTATGCAATGGTAATTTAGTATTAAATTTAACACTCAACATCAGGAGTCTTTTAATAGTAAATAGTAAAATAAAATATTCAGAAATTATAGATTTTAAAATCTTATTTTAATGTTTGCCGCAAAGTGGACAAAGTAGTTCTACTCTTAAAACATTATCAACCCGTTTACACACTCATGGCTCAAGATGTGAGTCTCGTCAATGGTTTGTTTGGCATCCCATTCAGCACACTACTACATAAAACAGGCTGCATGACACTGATAAATGATTACTGCTAGAGTAACATTCACATACACGTGTGAAGAACTTCAACATTTTACAAATAACACAAAGATCAAACATTTTCCCCTCTCACTTGTTTTTGCTTGTGTGTCCCCTCTGTGTGCGAATGATGCGAAGATCTATTGGGATTTTACTAAAGTTCAGCACTGAAAGGTTTGCTCGCAGACTGCATGGTTATCAGATTGCATAAATTAATATGACAAAGGGCGAAATATTTCCTATTTGTGCATGTATAAATCTCTGATTGGGGTGTTGCATCTATTATCTGACAAGCATGAGCATACTAAAAGCTTTTGGATGTACAATACGTCCAAAAGCCAGATACAGTAAATGAATTATCCAATAAAAAAACATGAATGATAACTCGGCCCACGGCCAGTAGTTTGCACTGTTCTGCAATTTAGGGTGCTTTAAGTGTCACTTGAGGGTGTAGAACCAGGCCTGTATCTCACTCGCTTCTAAATTATCATAAACTGGTTTACAAACATAAAATTATAATGTTCCAAATACTATTATTTTACTTACAACCCAGCTAACAAAATTATGTCCTTAAAACATTTTCCAAATGTTACATTGTGGTTTCTGAGAACCGAAAAATGTCCAGTTTTCATGGCGTAGATAAAAGATTAGGATAACATCCCTGTAAATATGGCAATTTAATTAGCCAACTTCTTTATCCAACTTAATCTCTTGAGTGTTCATATTTTTATGTAATTTTTAATGTTACATATTTTTTGTTCTTCTAGCACAGGGGTTCTCAACCTTTTGCAAGCTGGGCCCCCCCAAAGCTGGTTCATTGCAGTTGGGGCCCCAGTGCCCCCCGGCCCGCCCCATGCTTTATTGTTGTTATTATTATTATTATTATAATTGGCAGTAGCACCAGACTTCTAATGTGAGCTTGCAGGCATTATTATTATTATTATTATTATTATTATTATTATTATTATTATTATTATAAGTAGTAGTAGGCCTATCATCATTACTAGGCTATTGCTATATAATTATATGAGGTTACATGCTTTATTGTTGTTGTTGTTGTTGTTATTATTATTATTATTATTATTATTATTATTATTATCATCATCATCAGTAGGCCTATTATCATTACTAGGCTATTGCTATAATTGGGAATTGGCACCAGACTGCTGATATTAATTTATGCTTTATTATTTTTATTACTACTAGGCCTAATAGTAGGCATCATCTGTATTTTTTACAGAAGCTTGCTGGTAGGTGATGTTAATGTGAGACCTGAGCCTGCTTTGCCTTGCAAAGATCCTCAATTCTTGGCTCAATGTTTGATAAACATAGCCTCAAATCATCCTCGATTTGTGCACGATTGCAGTATTTCGTTTTGAGTGCAGTCATTTTTTGAGAATCCTGCCTCACACAAATATGTCGACGCGAAAGGAAGGAGAATCTTCAAGGCGACGTCACAGAGTTCAGGGTATTCCTGCATCAGTGCTGCCCAGAATGACGAAAGAGGGCAGGAGCTAAAGAGTTCCTTCAGTCTACTGTCACTCTTCAGCTCAATAAGCTGTTCCTGCATATCAATTGATAGCTCGTTTGCTGTGCACACAAACGGATCTCGAACCCACGCAAAAGAGCGATAATCCTCTTTAAAGTACGTTGCAAATTGTTTTCTCATTGCTGACAGGTGCTCAGACGCTGATTGAAATGGGGAGGAGAAATCGTGTGACGTGCCTGCATCAGTGATAAAGTCTGCAAGGCTGGGGAACATGTCGCAGTTCCCTCGACTGATGCGGCCATGCCAGAGGTCTAGTTTTTGTGTGAAGGCGTGCAGTTTGTCTGCAAGGAGCAAAATATGAGTTTCGCGGCCTTGCAAAGACAGGTTGAAATCAAACAAATGAGCGCCGTTTTCTAAAGTCTATGAGCGCAGCACACACAAATAAACTAAATTGACATACTGCAGTTAAATTTCAAAATGTGGTGTTTTTATATTTATAATATTTGAATACAGTTCAGCAACATACATCACACGACCTGACGACCAAGAGAGCTGACAATTGACCATCACTTAATTTACCATCACCTCACGATTGAAAATGTGACACTGATTTCATATGACAGTTCAACAAACAAATTAATAATATTAAGTCACTTACATTTTAGACGAAATAATGACTGTTTTGGTCTATTTTAGCAGCGAAAATAGATCCGATGAATCCAAACAAAGATCACAGCATAGCCATAGCGCATCTCACAGCAATACTCAATCGTGTTTTGAATGATTCAGTGTTGTGAACGAATCGGTTGAGTCAAAGATTCAATGACCCATTCACAAACATCGGTCTCATTCTTGATGAATCGGCCGTTTGAACGAATCGTTTGATGACTCGCTTAATGAAACCGTTTATCACCTGCATTTGCGCTCACTATCGACAAACCAATCAAATTTGTTCAAAACGTTTTTTTTTTAAATCAGTCCAAACACATTTTAATTTTTATTCAGGAGTTATGTACATACAAAACTATTTTTTTTTTTTTTTTTCAGTTTTTATTTCCCTTCCATCGTAGCCTACTCGCGCCCCCCCGGGAGAGTGTCCACGCCCCACCGGTTGAGAACCACTGTTCTAGTACAAGCACTTTACAAGGTTAAAAGGACTGCTTAAACTTTTAGTTATTTTGCCCTGTTTTTCCAGTTTCACATCAGATTATTTATGGATTATTGTGAAGTCATAACAGAAAATAAAGATAAGAAAGAGAGAAAATATATTATTAGTGTATGCATACTACAAAATAGCATGTTCAAATTGTTCTAAATTCTTCATTTCTCCTTTTGCTTCCAATTTTAGTTCATGATGCGGTTTGCACAACTTATCTGCAGGAAGTTTTTATCATCATGCAGAATCATGTTAATAAATGTGATAAAAACGTCATTCGCAGATCGTCTGGTCAGCATAAACTGTTTATCAGAATTAATCTTCTAGAGCTCGGCAGAATTTTTTCATTAGTAATCAAATTAAAAGTGGTTAAAGGGTGCGATGAACTTCACAAGATGTAACTTTGTCACCACTTGAAAATTAAACATGTTTTCAGATTAAATGGGTTGACATTTAAAGAACTGCAACAATGAGGACCAGCTGATTTATTGATGATTCAGACATATAATCTAAAATCTATTTTAAACAAACATTTTACCCCATTTGCAAAGACAGTTATGACCCTCTGGTCCACTTGGTGGCAGTATCCTCAGTTTGACAGTTTTGTTTTTGTTTAGCTGGCCTGCTGGTAGCTCTTTGATCTGTTTTCCCTCTCTGTCTGTTCAGTTAGATGCAGTACAGCTGGGCTACCTCATGTTAATGTTTTGAGGTGTTTGGCAGGTATAGATTTGGGTGCTGACCGGCAGTCTCTGAAAAGAATATACTGTGCACTCATAAGGTCTTCAGTAGATTATGGGAGTATGATTTATGGAACAGCCTCAGCATCTCTGCTTGATAAAGTAAATATAATACAAAATCAAACTCAAAATCAAAGAATATGCTATGGAGCATTTAAAACATCACCTGTGTCAGCTCTACAGGTTGCAATGGGTGAGATATTGTTGGAGTTTTGTAGGTTAAAACTGAAATTGGTATATTGGGCAACTGTAAAAGGGCATTCAGAAGTACATCCAGAAAATTGCTGGGAACATGAATATAGAAATCTGAATAGCTTTGGATGGAAAGCAAACAAAGAGGCTCATCAAATTGGAATAAGTAACTGTGCTGTTTGACCTACTGTAGTATTGCCAGCAACACCCCCATGACTATTCCCAATGCCTGTAGTTGAACTTCACCTTCTATTGAGTATAAATTATTAAAAACAGACAAGAACCTTAAGAAACAATAGGACAGAAATATTTGGATCAGAAATATGTATCAGTATATCAGCTATATACAGATGGATCTAAAGATCCTGAAACAGGACATACAGCATCAGCAGTGTATATACCAAGGTTCAGGAACAAAATAGCAAAAAGAACATCTAATCATATATCAGTATACACAACAGAAATGCTTGCAATATTTCTGGCTCTTCAGTGGGTGGAAAGATCAAAATACCTGAAGTGGTCATACGTTCAGACTCTTTTGCAACATTATTAAGACTAAAGAGTGGGAAATCATCAACTAGGCAAGACATATTATCAGAAATTTTATAAAGTTTGTTCAGAATACATCAAACAAGAACCGTTATCTAATTTTTTTTATCACTCATATAGGGGTAGAAGGAAATGAAGATGTGGATCAAATGGCAAAACAAGCATTAAAACACTCAGACATAGAGTTGAATGTTCCAATTAGTAAATTGGAAATAAAAGGGTGAAAGGAGCTGTAAAGGAGTTTATAACAGAGTTAATGGACAGTATTTAAGATGTACATGTAGTTGTTGGTTTCCTTTATATTTATATATATATATATATATATATATATACACTCACCTAAAGGATTATTAGGAACACCTGTTCAATTTCTCATTAATGCAATTATCTAATCAACCAATCACATGGCAGTTGCTTCAATGCATTTAGGGGTGTGGTCCTGGTCAAGACAATCTCCTGAACTCCAAACTGAATGTCAGAATGGGAAAGAAAGGTGATTTAAGCAATTTTGAGCGTGGCATGGTTGTTGGTGCCAGACGGGCTGGTCTGAGTATTTCACAATCTGCTCAGTTACTGCGATTTTCACGCACAACCATTTCTAGGGTTTACAAAGAATGGTGTGAAAAGGAAAAACATCCAGTATGCGGCAGTCCTGTGGGCTGAAAATGCCTTGTTGATGCTAGAGGTCAGAGGAGAATGGGCCGACTGATTCAAGCTGATAGAAGAGCAACTTTGCCTGAAATAACCACTCGTTACAACCGAGGTATGCAGCAAAGCATTTGTGAAGCCACAACACGCACAACCTTGAGGCGGATGGGCTACAACAGCAGAAGACCCCACCGGGTACCACTCATCTCCACTACAAATAGGAAAAAGAGGCTACAATTTGCAAGAGCTCACCAAAATTGGACCGTTGAGGACTGGAAAAATGTTGCCTGGTCTGATGAGTCTCGATTTCTGTTGAGACATTCAGATGGTAGAGTCAGAATTTGGTGTAACCAGAATGAGAACATGGATCCATCATGCCTTGTTACCACTGTGCAGGCTGGTGGTGGTGGTGTAATGGTGTGGGGGATGTTTTCTTGGCACACTTTAGGCCCCTTAGTGCCAATTGGGCATCGTTTAAATGCCACGGCCTACCTGAGCGTTGTTTCTGACCATGTCCATCCCTTTATGGCCACCATGTGCCCATTCTCTGATGGCTACTTCCAGCAGGATAATGCACCATGTCACAAAGCTCGAATCATTTCAAGTTGGTTTCTTGAACATGACAATGAGTTCACTGTACTAAAATGGCCCCCACAGTCACCAGATCTCAACCCAATAGAGCATCTTTGGGATGTGGTGGAACGGGAGCTTCGTGCCCTGGATGTGCATCCCACAAATCTCCATCAACTGCAAGATGCTATCCTATCAATATGGGCCAACATTTCTAAAGAATGCTTTCAGCACCTTGTTGAATCAATGCCACGTAGAATTAAGGGAGTTCTGAAGGCGAAAGGGGGTCAAACACAGTATTAGTATGGTGTTCCTAATAATCCTTTAGGTGAGTGTGTGTATATAAATGTAGTTTTCCCTCTACGTCAATGCTCCACATTCCATCCCAGTAGGTGGTGGAATATGCACAGGACGCTGGTTTGACAACCACCATTAAACGTCAAAGAAGAAGCAGCAGCAGCAGCTCCCTTATAAATCGCCACCAGTTTACCTACTCATTGTGAAAGAGTTGCTGTTTGGATTTTGGCTTTCTCTTTTTGAGCCTCTATTAGTGTTGTGGTCCATTTTATGTTACTTCTAGCTCTGGTTGGCCTAACACTATTGCCATTCCCAATGTTTATATGGATCCATGGAAGAAATGCTGAAATCTATAGTATAAACTTCAGGGTAACAGAACAGGTTCACCGAAGGATGTTAACACCAACTGCAGTGTCTCCACAAAAAAGAGGACCACCTGAATCACCCTGTTAAGAATGTAAACAGATAAATACATCACTAAAGTAAAGTACTTATGATTAAAGTATCATAATTTGTGGATTCAGTGCAACCAGTTCATGCCCAAAATTGAAAATGTAATCATAATTTACACACCCTCATGTCTTTCCAATCCCATATGACTCTCTTATGCGGAACTCAAATGTTTGAACAGCGGCAGATGGGGCTGTATTCTGAAGGCTGTTTGAAAACAATTTTATTTTAGCAATTCTGTTTGTTTGCGCTAGCAGAAATGACACACTTCCTACTTCAGCTAACATATGAAAAAAAAAGAGTTCCAAATCATAGGTGTAATTTATGGGAGGGACAAGTGTGACGGGTCCCTACCACTTTTTGCCTTTGCCAATTTTGTCCGCACCACTTTTTGAAATTTCTTTCGTCAGGGATTGTAAGTGTCTAATGCAGAAGAAACATCCAGAACTCTCGTGCATCCAGACGCGCGCTCTTATAAATTGAAGTTATATTAGGGCAGATTAGAACCCGTAACTCTTGTACTAAAGGCGAAAACTTTACCTTGAGACCAATCAGTCATTCTGGCTAAAATCTAACTTATCCATGTATTTATCCACCGACTAGCAAAATCACATTACTGTTTATCAAGTTATCAAATGAGTTACGTGAAAATATTTATTGGAGCTCTTGAATTGGTAATTGTAACAGGGTTAAAAATGGGAAATGAGGAGGAGGGAACCGGCTGAACAAGACAAACATAAACACACACAGCAGCTGCGTGTGGCTCGCTCTCTCTCACAAACTGCTGCATCCGGCTGCATTTATCCCTCTCCTCGGCTGATTAGCCCGATTAGGGGTCGGGCGAGCATAGTCACGGCATGGCCCCGCACTCCTCCTCATCGCAGTAATCAAGAATAACAATTTTTAATACAGTAAAATATTATTTGACATTATCCGCACATATCCGAATGCATTTTCATGAGTTTCACCACTTTGTGACGTCCCCACCACTTTATAAACAAAGTGATGCCCATGCCCCAAAGTATCATAAAAAGTATGATGACAACTCATGCATCATCTTGTCTTCTTAAGGCATAGGCCTATAGTATATAGCTGTATATCCAATATTACAACTTTGTTGTCATGACAACAAAACCATGCAATCCTGGTATTGGATATAACTTCACACAGAAAAGGTTAGTAAGCGATTTTATACACTAAAATCATATTAATACATATAATGTTTACATCTTGTGACTATACTGTTTAAACTATGTTGTATTTTTAACGTTTGTGGCCTGGCCTCATTCACTTCCATTGTAAGTGGCTGACTGTAACTATGATTATTTTTTTACGTAATGAGAGGCGAGCTGAAATATTGTTTTTTTTTAAACATTATGCCATAAACTCTGTCGACTGAGCATAACTTCATAATATTCTTTGAAGCCCCTTAAATTCTTAACTTCTGTGCCATTCACTATACCACATTTCTATGAGAAAGAGATGCTTGTATATTAGTATTACTACCTTTTTCACACCATTCTACTTATTTTTATAAGGCACCAACTAAAATTGCACAGTTATTCCGACAGTTTTGGAGAGTTTATACAGTGTTACTGAAAATGTTGGATGTGATTTTAATATTAAGCCTAATTAAGAAAATGTGTTTGCTTATATTTCCTCCTCAATATCTGATGCTAATAAAACAGTGGCGATTATGATGCTCTTTCATCAGTCTTACCAGTGAAGCTCAGGTTTGGCAGCAGAGTGACCAGCAGAAGCAGACAGATGGTGGTCATTATGAAGAAGACAATAAGTGAGATTTCACTGTGAAAACGGTTTAAATATAAGTGTGGGAGCAGATATATTTGTGTTTCCCATACATTTTTTTATTTTATCTGCTTGTGGTATCAGAAACTGGTGATAAAAAGAGAGCGTTTAGTTGACAGCGTACTTGTGGCCTCATGCAATCAGAACGCTTCATCACCACCACTGTTTGAGAAAAGAAGCTCAGCCTATCACATTTGTGGTTTCAGTGTCAGTAAACTGATGGTTTATACACAGAGTACTTTGCACAAGAGATCAGCAACAGACTGCACCATGACTGCAATTTTTGAGATCTCTTTGAAAGATCTCTTCTTAGAACAAGAAGTGAAATACAGTAAATGATGATAAAGACCCATGAAGAACAATCAATTTGTCTCAGTTTGTCATAGTTCCCTTGTCGGCTCAAGGCTCGGATCTGCTTCATTTTACTTCATATGTTTAATTTCAGAATTGGTGATGCAAATTCTGTCAACTGTGCAGAATGTCTGTGTTGGGCCCAGATGTTAATTTGTTTTCTTAAAGTTAATGCATCAGCCTTTGACTGAATTAAAACAGTATCATGCAAAGCAGTCGCAGTTCGTATTCGCTTGTTGTCCAAAAAGTATACTTTGAAAGACTGAGAGCTCAAGACAATCTAGTAGGTGAAAATACATATTGTATATCCGACATACTGTTGTGACAAACTTTACAAACTGGGTAACCACAGAATTCCCCATCTGCTGACTTTAACTGCTTTATTGGGGGAAGTAGGCTCCGACATGTTGCCTTTAAAAAACAGTGACGGTAGTCATAATTTAGAGATTTATTTTATCATGTCAAGTCTATATGCTGCAGCTATATGCTGCTTGGGCAACTTCTCGTCTCCATATACACAACATCACTGGGACCCATCATCCAGTCACATGGTTTCTCTTACCACTGCTATGCTGATGACACGCAACTCTACTTGTCTTTCCAGCCCAACGACACCACAGTGACCGCTCAAATCGCTGCCTGTCTGGCAGACATCTCAGCCTGGATGAAGGAACACCACCTGCAACCCAACCCAGCCAAAACTGAACTCCTTGTCTTTCCAGCCAACCCTGCTGTTGAACACAACATCACAGTGTAGCTGGGTCCAACTACAGTTTCACCTTCCAAAACGGTCAGAAATCTAGAGGTAACCATTGATGATGAGCTAAATTTCACAGACCACATTTCAAAGACTGTAAGATCATGTAGATTTACACTCTACAATATCAGAAAGATAAGACCCTTCCTCTCTGTACATGCCACACAACTGCTCGTTCAGTCCCTTGTCATAACTAGACTGGACTACTGTAACGCTCTCATTGCAGGCCTTCCTGCATGTGCAACTAGACCTCTGCAAATGATCCAGAATGCAGAAGCACGTCTGGTCTTTAATGAATCTAAGAGAGAACACATGTTACACCACTCTTTGTCTCTCTCCACTGGCTGCCGGTTCATGCACGTACTAAATTCAACGCCCTGATGCTGGCATACAAAACAGTCACTGGGTCTGCTCCAGCATACCTAAAAACATTTATGCAGAGCTACGTTCCCACCAGAAGCCTGCGGTCGGCTAAGGAACGTTGCCTTGTCGTACCAAAACAAAGAGGCACCAAAACACTTTCCCGGACTTTCAGTTTCATCATACCACGTTTGTGGAATGACCTTCCCAACTCAATCCGTGAAGCTGACTCACTCTCTGTCTTCAAAAAATGGCTAAAAACACATCTTTTCCAAAAGCACTTAACCACTCACTAAAAAAATAAAAATAAATAAATAAATATATATATATATTATTTACATTTCTTGTTGCACTTAAATCTGTTTTGTATACTATACTGATGATAGTGAAACTTTGTAATATGGCACTTTTCTTACCACTGTCTCCTTAAGATGATTCACTTATGTTTTCCTCTTTTGTAAGTCGCTTTGGATAAAAGTGTCTGCCAAATGAATAAATGTAAATGTAAATGTAGCTGATTCTGTCTTAATTTATCTTATTTGAATTTGAAACTATCTGTTAAAAATCTGAGGTATAAAATGTGAAACTGTAAATAATTACCTTTCCACATAAGGTGGTGCTATAACAGTGACAAACATGAAAATGCCTGTATGTGCATTACATAGAACAAATGTAAAAAACTTGAAGTTTTAAATCGCCTTTAATGTGCACCGTAATAGTTGTGAATTTTAATCTGACATCTAGCAGAGTAGCTGCAGCATCATGCAAAAAGAAGTTCTTCATTACCGATGGCATCGAAAAATGCACTTTTTGCAGTCAGTCATGATAAATATAATATAATAGTCAGAATAAATATTATGGATTCAAAACCAGCTAAGCTCAATCGACAGCATAATTTTTATAAAAGCAATTAAATTAATTGTTCTTTTAAAACTTTATTAAATGTATTATTTGAGATGAAAAGTTGTTAAAATGGCATTATGTCAGAAAAGGTTTGTAAGTGATTTTATCACACTAAAATCATGTTAACATGCATATTGTTTTCGTCTTGTGACTATACTTTTGAAACAGTGTGTATTTAAATGTTTACAGATTCCATTTATTGGCTTTTTTTAAGAAAAGGAGGTACGAGTCAAAAATAAAATGTTGTGGTAATCAACATTATTCCATAAATGCTATCAATTGAGCTTAATTTGTATTAAACCCAGATTTTTCCTTTAATTTATTCTGTGGGTGATATCGTCCATTTCCACCAGTTTATTGAGGGGAAAAAAGTAATATTCAACTTTTATTTTGAATAAATGCCCAGCACCAAATGTAGAGTAAAGCAGGTTTTTCTCCACCCATGATAGAGTCTACATCTCATGTGAGTGTACATGATTGTAAACATGTTTTTTCAAAAATTCTATTCTACACTCTTAGAAAAAAGGTCCCATATAGAACTTAAAGTGGTTCTATTGCTCACTTCGTATTTGGATCCCCTAAAAGTTTCTATGTTGAACCCTTTTCAAGGGTTCCATCAAAATACCTAAAGCCCATTCCAGCGACTTTGAGAACTGGTGTCACTAGACTGCAATCTGTGTCACTTTTGGGCGTTGCTACTGTTTTCGCTGTAACGTTATTGGAGGATTGCACGTCTGGCCATAGATTTTGAAAATGTTATCATGGATGAGACCTACTTCTGGTAGATTTAAGATATCATTACAATTTGACAAGGAATCAATTCTCAGAATGCAGTGTAGAGTGTTTTACAAAACGTGCAACAGTGTTCAGTGCATTAAATCATTAACTAGGTGATCAGTCTGTCAATATAAATCATTTACAAGACAATCAATCGATCATGAATGAATCAAACTCACTCGGATTCCAGACCGTTCCTGACACGCTTTTCCATGCATCATTGTTTTATTATATCCATGTATGTGGTTACAGACAAATTATATAGAACAGTAAATCCCTCACGATGCTGAAACTCCATCTTGCCTGCACTCATCTCCAGTTTGCCAGGAGCCAGAAGATATCTCTCTTCACTCCCATTGGTAGTCGTTTACTAATGTCGCTTGTCATTTGCATAAAGTAGAAATTTTCTCAGCTTTGTGGTGGTGGTGTAGTGAGCTAAAGTAAGCAGAAAGTTGGTGGTTTGATCCCCACAGCCACAAGAATTGTGTCCTTGAGCAAGGTACTTAACTCCAGGTTGCTCCGGGGGGATTGTCCCTGTAATAAGTGCACTGTAAGTCGCTTTGGATAAAAGCGTCTGCCAAATGCATAAATGTAAATGCAAATGCTTTGTCTTGTTGCTCTCCATGGTGATCTATGACGCCAGCGGCCGCGGCAGTTCATGTCGCTGAAAGTTGCTATGCTCTCATTGAAAGTGTATGCCACAGGCAGTGTGAACAGGGCTTAAAGGGTTCTTTATGCCAAGTGAAAGAGGGGTTCCCAACATGGAATTGTAACACTTGGTTTTTGTTTGGTTTTTAAATGTAGTTTTTGTTTTATTACCAGAATAACGTTTAATAGATGTGTGAATTTAAAAATTAATTGCAAAAAGGGTTCTTTTTTTTGTAAATATTTGTGAATAGAAACTTTTTCGCATAATGTCTTCTTCGGAGCCAAGTAAAGAACACTAGGGTTCTATATAGATACACAAAGAACCTTTTTTCTAAGAGTGTACCATTACTATTTGTACAAATACCATTACTGTAATGTACAAATGAATTAAAAAAAATTAAAAAAAATAAATCTCACATTGATCTCAAGTCAATTTATTGGTTTTATGACACTTTGCTATTGTTAATGTTGTAGAAGAAGCCATTTACAACTGCTGTGTATTTCCTGCTGTTTTATAGGGTTGTAAAAATGAAGACCACAGGACTCATGGATGATTTGACGCTTGAAAATTTGATATAAAAACAATTTGGAGATATTAAAGGGGGAAATAATCTCAAGCAAGGAAGACCACCCCTCCCAATGACCAGACGTTTTTTTTAAAGACAGAATATCTCAACTCTACTAATGAAAGACAGATCAATATATATTTTATATATATATATATATATATATATATATATATATATATATATATATATATATATATATATCTTCACTTTCACTATCAGATGTGAAAGTGAAACTAAACAGGCGCCACATGTGATTTACAGATGTGAAAGTGGAGATTTATTCTACTTAAGTAATACGTATTACTTAAATATTGATCTGTTTCTCACCCACACCTGTCATATAACTGCTGAAGACACAGAATTAAACACGGGAGTTTTATGGATTACTTTTATGCTGCCTTAATGTGCTTTTTGGAGCTTCAAAGTTCAAAACAGAGCTGAAATTTTCTTCTTAAAATATTAATTTGTGTTTAGCAGAAGAAAGAAAGTCATACAAATCTGTGATGGCACAAAGGTGAGGAAATGACAAAAGAATTACATTTATTTGGTGAACTTTCCCTTTTAGTTATTATTTTAAACATAAGGGGTGTAACAGTTACATTTTCTGAAAAAGATCAGATCTGTTGTCACTGTGATTGTCAAATTACAAAGACCATGAGTGTTCAACATCACATACACCAGAGATGTGTTCAAAAACAAGAGCGATATATCTAATATTAGCACCAGAGCTCCTTTGGTGACAAGTCATAAAGATTTGTTCATCCCCCATAGCGTTTTTCCCCTAAGTAGATCACTAAAAAGCATTTGTGTGATGGTGTCTCAACACTGTCACAGCAGGAAAAGCTGTAAATACTGTTGTCATGACAACATGTGCATGATTTTCTGCATTGCACTGCTGCCACACGATTGGCGGATTAGATAATCGCACAGATTGAGACTTGAGAGCTTGTGGGTTTGAATTTGAGAACTTGTACTATAAATATTTGTATTCGTAAGCTGAAATGTACACTCACAGCAACGAAGTGAATACTTGTAAAATAAAAATCTGAAGTTGAATGTTGCAATCTGCACTCACAGACAACCAAAAACCTGTGTTTTGAATTCAAAGTTGTAGACAAATCATCACAAATGTGTAAAATGACATTCACATAAATGCAACTACAGACACAAACATGTATTACACATTTACTTTAATTCACTTTTTCAGTTCAAGCACAAACCGGTAGGTAGAACCTCTCAAATCTGCCACTGCAACTTTAAATCTTACCAGCTTGACTTTTGGGAGAATGGTCCATTACAAGTGCACAAGTGAGTTTTGCTACAGGTTTATCACAAAAATAGTTGCTATTTATGTGATAAACCTGTAGCAAAACTCACTTGTGCACTTGTAATGGACCATTCTCCCAGCTGTTTTTCCCTAACCCTCTCCGCTCTTCCTCACAGTCTGGTGAATCCACTGCCACGGGCGTGAAGTCTGGACCAGTCTGCTGGAACTGCATGGTACCTGGGAATTTCCAGGGCCGATGCCCCTCGATGGAGATGGAGATAATTCCCCGATGTGCCACAGGCCACCCCCGATCGAGGTGCCCAATCGATTACTTAAAAGACAACATTTGTGTAAAAGTAACTCTTAAGGAAACTTGTTTCTGACTGGCTTCTAAGGCACAATAGAATACAAAGGTTAGTACATACATTGTTGGGACATTCCTTATTTTGGGAAGGATCCTGGGACTGCTAAACATCTTGTAGTTTTCCTTTTATTCCTTTATTTGCCCAGTTCCACTTTAGATATTTAATGTATTATTATAAAGCTACTTTTTTATCATTACTATTAATAATATGAATGCATTCCATTGAATACACTCTTCAAATGACTCAAGAAATCAATTTCATATAATGCATCACATTTTGGTTCACTAAGATGGTTTGCAGAACAAAACTTATGCAATCTCACGTTGCACGGGTGGATGTGGTTAAACCTCACATTTGTTTAGAAACAAAGATGAGCTAATTGCACATTTTTTTAAATGGTAAATGGGAAACATTTGCTGTTCTCACATGTCATACTCTCACCTGTGATCGAGGTTGGACATTTACTGGGGGGAATGTATGTACTTTAATACATTTGGTAAAAACATACCTCATCTTGTTAAGCAGAAAATGCACAATGTACTACCAACTAAATAAATGACGTTAAACAAAGTAGGTTGCACATGTAAACAGGAAATGGCATATTTAGGGAGCAAATGCTTATCAGAATGAAACGTCTCGTAGACCTTGGCAGATTTTCTTTATCAGTTATCTGCAGGATGTAACCTTGGCACCACTTTGGTTTTACTTCAAAACTTAAGGCAGCAATTAAACATTTATGAGCTGTTCCATCATTTTTAGTCACTTTGACCCCGAAACAAATTTTGGGATTTTGATTTTGCAAATGAAATGGATTATATATTTTTCTTTCTTTCTTTTTTACTTTAGTGCATACAACTCAAAGTGACCCAAAATGATGGAACAGGTCACAGATGTTTTCTATTTCAGCATGTTGAAGTTTAACAGTGCAACTTAAGGCCCTGCAACAATGAGGGCTAGAGGATTTGATGATTCAGTCATACAAATGTTTATTGAAAGAGCATTTGGAACAAGTATACATTTTGTCATGTTTTTATTTGCAAAAGTCAGTTAACATTTCCAGTGATGTTGTGGATCCATGGAAGATATGCTGAAATCTTAGTATAAACTTCAGGGTACTTCAGTGAATTGCAGTCATGTTTGCTACCAAAGGATGAGACTCCAACTGCAGTGTCTCCACAAACCAGAGGACCTCCTGAATCCCCCTGTTAAGAATGTAAACACAAAGCTACACCATTACTAAAGTGCTATCACAATTCACTGCAACCAATCAGCATCACAGGCTTCAGTGAAACCAATTCATGCACTACCGTTGTTACCTGTAAACCAAATAGCCTCTTATTTACATACCGCACAGCTTCCTCCATTGCCATAAACACAGATCATCTTGGAAGCGGAGAACGCCTTGCCCCATTTATTCTCACAATCATTGATCTTCATGATCTTCACATTTGTTTCCATGAGCGTCGGGCTCAGTGCGCCGTTAAATTTCAGTGCTCCCCAGCCTGCAACACTGCAGACAGAATCTGCTTCAATGTCCCCTTCTGTCTTCGGTATGGATATCCAATCCACATTGTTGTTTTGTGTGACTTTTTTCTCTAGCTGCAATCCGAAAACAGCAGAATCATAAAGATTTATCATATTCCATAAGATTGAACTGCAATTGAGTTATACTGTATTTGCAGTGTTTATTCTGTATGAAAGCTTAAATTGATGGTTTATAGACTTTCATTATTCATTCACCCTCATATTGTTCCAAACAGGAAGTGTCAGGTATAATTGTGAACAAGTGAAATGAGTTGAGATTTTTACCCTCAAAAGCATAATGTCATTGTGTTGAGTTTTATTGTTGTAGTTTGGATGTTCGTGGTAGGAATTCACTTTGATTCTTTCAGAATTCTCACTCTTGTTTTGTAGGAAATGAGCACCAACCACAGTTGTGAGAATTAGAGATCTGGTAAAAGAAAAGTATTTTTTAGTAATATATATATTTAGAAGTGCATAATGGAAGTCTGATGATTATTTCAGTTTCATTTTATTAAAGCTAAAAAAATATTTTTTAATTGGATAGATCAACCAAAAATACAAATTTTGTCATCATTAACTAACCGTCATGTTTTTCCAAACCTATATGACTTTTTCACATAATGCAAGTTTGAAAGAATATTAACCTCAGTCACCAATCACTTTCATTGGAAGAGACTGTTAATCAGTTAAACACACAACAGATTTACGCATAACAAAATCCATGACATTATACTGCGTAATCTTTAATAAAAAATGTTTTTTTAAAAGAATATATATATATATATATATATATATATATTTGAGTGCAATATATTATATACCTCTGAAGAAAAATAGTCATGCAGGTTTGGAAAAACACAAGTGTGTCTAAATAATGACAGAATTTACATTTTGAGTGAACTATCCCTTTAATCAAGCTCCATCATTTGTGGAAGTAGTCACACTCTCAGACAATTATCTCAGAGGTGAGTCTCTGAGATTATACAGTATTTCCAAATTAAGATGGTATCTTTAATTAAAATCTTACTTGTTTCGGCAATGTGCAGCAGTCAAGACAAACTCATTAGAAATGAGGAATCCACCGCATATATGTTGCCCATTGTACTGAACAGAAACCATGTAAGGTCTGGAGTGGGGTTTCGCTTCCTTACCATTCACTATGCCCACATTTACATGGGCTGAGAAAGAAATGCTATTAGTATCTCTTAATATATTAATAGACTATACTATCTCATTAAGATCATACTTTACATGAAATCTTTATAAGACATCAACAAAACTGCTCAGATATTGAGACAATTAAATAGAGAGTTTATAGATTTTTACTGAAACCATACATGCATGTTGGTTGTAATTTTAACATTTATGTAGAAAATATTTGTTTGCTCATATTTCTTCCTCAATATCTGATATATGCTAATAATAGAGTGACGATTATGATCCATCAGTCCATCAGTCTTACCAGTGAAGCTCAGGTTTGGCAGCAGAGTGACCAGAAGCAGCAGACAGATGGTGGTCATGATGTTGAAGACAATAAGTGAGATCTCACTGAGAAAATGGTTTAAATATAAGTGTGGGAGCAGAGATATTTGCGTTTCCCATAATTTTTTTTTCTTTTATCTGCTTGTGGTATCTGTAACTGGTGATAAAAAGAGAGCTTTTAGTTGATAGCGTGGCCTCATGCAATCAGAACGCTTCTCTTTCACGTTTGTGGTTTCAGTGTCTGTAAACTGATGGTACTTTGCACAGGAGATCAGCAGCTTGTAGTTGTATGTGTTATTCAAACTTCCTCCTAATGATAAGAAGTGAAATAAATGATGAATACAGGGACATAGTGTAAATTTTTCCTCAAGTGTCAGAAATTCTACTCTGTAGTAGTGAGTCTGTAATAGAAGGACTCTGTAGTGACCCCTTATGTAGCACCTCATCAGTCTAGCTCCAACTCTAAAGCAAGGCACTGGGGTGCACTTAACTGTTCCGTCCCATCAAGACTTCGCAGCATGATGGTTCTTGCATCAATGAGAACTTCTGTACACCTTATGCAGAGTCAGATACCGTCCTGAGAAGATCACACTTATTGTTACTCTTATCAATTCAAGCTTGAAATATAGCTGCAAGCAGCAACAATGCGGCCCAGCACACCTAATCACAATATAGATTGAATATAGAATTCTGGTGATTATTTTAAGCAGAGTGGTGAAAAAAGACAATTGTTTTATTTCTTAGTGTCAAACAAATGCTTGTAAATTTCAACCAATAGGTGGCGCTGTCACCAAATTGAAATGGTATTGTAAGGGCTAATGCCATTTATGAAGTTTCATGTCAATACACCAAAACTTTCAAGAAATACAACCTCAGATTCTTATTGGCCTCTTGCCATTAAATTAGTTGATGAATTACATGAGAACAGTTTGGTCTATCTGAAAGCTTTTCAGTACATTTTGTCATGAGTATCACTAAATGATGCATGCAAAATTTTGTGCAAAACTGACCTTCGACTAAGAGGAGTTTTTAAAAAAAGTTGTTTTTTTATTAAATTCAAAATGGCAGACAGGAAGTAAGGCCGACCATTGCAAATTTGGTAAGAATGTATTCGGCGGGACCCAAGGAAGCTAAGGACACAAGTCTCATGACCAGAGGCATTATTCAAAGGTTTTTAGCATTTCTTTGAATATTTTGACCACTACGTGGCACTGTCCCCAAGCTTTTTGAGTACCTTCAGGACATGGCCCCAATGACACATACCAAATATCGTAATGACAAGCCAACAGCAATTTAAGACAAAATTCAAAATGGCCGACACCCAATATGGCCAGAAAATTGGGTATCATTCGGCTCAGTATACCCCAAGAAATCTAAAGAGACCAGTCTCATGATTTTAGGCCAAACTATATAGATTATTTTTATAAGCAAAAATAGCCATTTTTCACATTTCTTGACCACAAGGTGCCACTGTGTCAAAATCATACCCATAATCAGGTACCCTCAGGTTATGCTTGTGATGACATATACCAAGTTTAGTGTAATATGCTAAAGCGTTGCAAAGATACAGCCTCACATCCATTTTGGCATGCTCACGTCAAACTTGATGCAGTATAGAAGATTTTTTTTTTTAATCATCATGAATTCCATAAATTTTTGACATGAGTGTCTCTAGATGATTTCATGGAAATCAGATATACGATCTTTATTGAGTATTTCAATAAAAACAATTCTGAAATTAGGACATACAGTTCAAAAGTTATAGGTGTCAACTACTTTTAAATTGATGTCCCAAAAAGTTGGCGAATTTGCAGTGTCAACTAATAGGAAGTTGTTTGGTAGTGACCTCTGTGTGGACAGTGCTTATTACATGGCTACACTGAACATTATAAATGGATGAGGAAATTATTTTAGCTGTGAGTTTCTTTATAACTTCACTTCACACACACACTCTCTCTCTCTCTCTCTCTCTCTCTCTCTCTCTCTCTCTCTCTCTCTCTCTCTCTCTCTCTCTCTCTCTCTCTCTCTCTCTCTACTATATATATATATATCTTTATTTAGGGGCCTTATATATGTTATTAATTCAATTAAGTGAGATGCTATGGGGGTGGGAAATTATCTATTGATCTATATTCTCTGCATTTTTCTTTAATATTTGTACATAAAATCTAGGTTTTCTGCATTTCAAAGTAATTTGCAGTAGAGGACACAAATGCATATCATGTTCCTTATATTGCAATGCACACTTTCTTCCAAAGGAGGTCTCCAAAAAACAGGTTTTCACCTTTGATGTGAGGCTTTTCTTTCCCTATGTCTTCTTAATTGTAATTGCACATATTGTAGATACAACACCTTTTCTCAGTTACCAATTAATCAAATACATTTATATGGGTATAAATATTGCAGGTAGTCAATAAACCTCACAATATGTTTACTATTGGGTGTACAAGAGATACATAAACCGCAAGGCACGGTATCTCCCTTTGATAAGCTGTTGAAGTTTTGTCTGACTTCACCTTTCATGAGTATCAAAGTGTTTAAATGTGTGTGTGTGTGTGTGTGTGTGTGTATATATATGTTGCATTGTTGTCCTGGAATATGTCTGTGCTGTCAGTGAAGGAAAAAAAATAAATTGATGGGATAACCTGGTCATTCAGTACATACAGTTAGTTAGCTGACTTCACTTTATTGCTGCATAGCTTTGCAGAGCCTATTGACCAACTGAGTCAACCCCAGATCATTACACTGCCTCCAGAAGCTTGTACAGTGGGGACTAGGCATGATGGGTGCTTCGCTTCGTGTGCTTCCCTTCTTACCCTGACGTGGCCATCGTTTGGAATAGGCTAAATCTGGACTCATCAGACCACATGACCTTTTTCCATTATTCCGCAGTCCAATCTTTATGCTCCCTAGATAATTTTGAAAAAAAAAAACAAGTTGTTTTTTTCCAATTAGCCTTGCTAATAAATGGCTTTCTTGTGGCCACACATCTGTTTAGTCCCAATCCTGGAAGTTGCGTGTGGAAATGCTCTTACTTTCACTATTAAACAGCCATGAGTTGTACTGTCGATTTTTTTAATTTTTTTTAGCTGTGACTTCCCAATATAAATAATGCATAATAATGCAAGCAATAACAAATATTATATATATATGTTTTATGATTAAAATAGAGTAAACGTTTATATTGTGGCAGACGTGTAAAGCATTGATTAGACAATACAAAAAGTGGCTTTAGAAGTCAATATACTGTAATATTTTTTTTATTCCTAGATCACTGAACAAGCCTGCAGTCGACCTAAAACCTTTTTTCACAGGACACACTTTTGCATTTCATCTGCTCTATATTTATTTGTCATTTTATGTACATATGCATCAAAATGACACTTTTGGAGCATCTTAATGCTCAGTTTTTAGGATGCGGTGTGAAATTTTTTAAAACGTTGAAAATCGACATTTCCTGCATTCTGTTGTGCTTTGTCTAGCTGTCAAGAATGTGCACTCCAGTGAGACTGACTCCCATTCTGTGGCTGTGCTGTTTGCGTGATTTGGTTTGTTGCGCTGCTCTGACTGCCCCCTGCAGATGTGGCTAAAAAAAACACAAATTTACATGTACTTCCATCTGAAATTTCTCTGAAGGTAGGAAACATTAAGTACGGTTCAGGGGGCATGATTAATTGTGTTTATTTATTTAGCATGTTTAATAATATATATATATATATATATATATATATATATATATATATATATATATATATATATATCTCACGCTAAATTAATGTGTTAAATTACCAGCCCTAATTAAATTATAACTCCGATTATGGTGCCATCAATAATCAATGCAGTGATCATCTCAGCCACTCACCATGAGAGATTAAAGTTTTACTTATGATCAAACTAAACAAAATCGTACTTTTCCCTGCAATGTGCAGCAGTCAAAACTAACTCATCAAAAATTAGAAATCCACCCAGATATGTTGGTTGTTCATCTGAACAGAAACCATGTAAGGTCTGGTGTGGGGTTTGCTTCTGTGCCATTCACTATACCCACATTCACAAACACTGAGAGAGTTGCCATTAGTCATCATATTCAGATTATAAATTCATTTAAAAAAACATCTTTAGAATGTATCAATTAATCAGTCATTTAAATGGAGATAAAGTATATAAAGGTTTGCTGAGACCATACTGACATGTTGTTGGTGTATAGTTTTCATACAATTTTAAAGAAAATAACAATGTTTTGACTTTTGGTGTATAATATGCTGATCAATCTTACCAGTAAAGGTCAGGTTTGGCAGCAGAGTGGCTAGCAGGAGCAGAGTGATAATGGTCATGATGAAGAACACAATCAAAGTGAACTCTTACTGACAAAGTAAATATAAATATGGTAAGGGTAGGCGGAGACTGACGTAAAATTGAAAAAACACATTGGTACCAGCAACACTGATGGTAAGAAGATAGTTTCTTGTTAATCCCTCTTTGCTCATATTAAGGAGACATTTGGATGATAAGCCTAGAGCTGTTAAATATGCATTTTACCATCAATATTAACTTTTATTCAATGCAGCCCTCTTGATACTGATAATGTGATACTATATTGTTTGATAAGTATCTCTGCATTTGGGGTCTCAGTCACATTTGTGTCAGTAACTGTATAGTGATGGTTTGTACACAGACTGTGGCTTGATTTTTTTGTGTTATGGCTTCATTTTCTTGTGGTGAAATTTATTTTCATACTGTTTTCAGCTTTTATTTGCATTGCTAACTTTGTTGTTGTGCTGTGCACTCCGGGGCCAGTGTAATAATACTAGGAAACACAATTTTAGTAAGTTAGTAGTTCCCCTTCTGTCACCCACTCGACGTTGTGTCTCAAGAGAGACCCCTAGTGTCACTACATCGACACATGGTCTCGTTCCCTCCATCAGGGAACAGTAAGCGAGCCGATTGTGTATGCAACTTCCAAAAAATATGTGTTTATAGACTTTATAAAGTTGCATATTTTAAGTAAATAAATGGCAAAAATCACTTTCACATATCTACAGTAAATTTGGACAGTCAGTCCATTTGCTTTTAAATGGAAACTTCTGTCATCATCTGCCAATTTTTCCCCCCGTGAAACACAAAACGAGACTCTATCAAAATGTTAAATCTGTTCTTTCCCATGCAACGAAAATCAAGGTTATCACTGGTTGTCAATGACATCCCTGGATGCAACACACACAATGATGGAGACCAGAACCATATTATATGCTATTGCCAAAGGCACAAATGTTTAGATATCTGAAAACATGTGCACAAACACCCCAAAGTCTGCTGGACTCACATCAGGACATCAGTGAAAATCTCCTTCATTTCTAAACACTTTTACTAGGTTCAATAACATATCCTTTAAAATCAAACAAACCAAATGGAAACAACATGTGCGTATGATATTGCCAGCAAGGTCAAGATAGCGTAATTGTCAGAGAAAACGATGACAAACTAGGACTGAAATCTGATTGGTCCACTGTTCTCTATGAGACTTAGACTAGCCCAATGGAAAGAGTCCAAAATAAATGTTCCGGTCACAGCTAGACAAGCTTATTTTACCAAATGTGTTGGATGGGAGGGAGAGAAAGTGTGATGAAAAGCTAACTTGAAACATTCAGGGGGGAAAATACAGAATGAGCTTTTGAGGAACCTTTGAGGGCAAGCACAAGTTTCAACAGAGAAAATATCAGTGTACAGATGGTAACAAAAGACAAAGGGGATACATTTATTTTAGGGGCTGTACAACGTATTCACAGCGCGACAATCTGCATCTTAGGGTGCTTTCAAATATCAACCCGAGTTCATTTCATCCCCCTGCCCCCGCTGGTCTCTGTTCACGTCATATTCTTGGGTCCAAATCGCGGTCCGATTATGTCATCAACGTGCATAAAAGCGGCAGCTGTTTACCACTTTAGGTAACAACTTAAGACATCCCTGTGTTAAGTGAAGTTTTAAAGTTTTTATCTTTGGATTTACCACAGAAACTTACCATGAACAAAATGACACTTGTGTTTGTCTTCCACGGATGCATTGAATGTGCATTGATGAATGTTAGCGTTTGTCTGCCGCGAGCCCTTATATGCATTGCAAGAGATGAGAAGAATGTGAGATGCTCTCTGATGGCGATTTATTTGGAGACAAGCTGGTATGAGAAATACTTTATACCATAATAATTGCGATCAGGAGCCTGAAAAGACACATTATATGTTATTACAAGTGGTTCACTTCCGCAAGTTGGTACGATTGTGTTCATATAAGCATCGAACCATGCTGGAGTTCACATGAACCATTCCCCTGAGCACATTTTTTTAAGTGGAACAGAGTTCAAAAAACAACATTCACATCACCCAAACAAATCAGATATGAATTGTAGTTTAGTACACTTTCTGCATTTTAAAAAGCTGTTTTAGGTGCCTGGATTGCAGTGGTTGAGCAATGCTGTACAGTCTTAGCAAATTATGACCGATTGTGGGGGTATTCTGCTTCCTCCTCAACCTAGCAATCAAAACCGGCTTGCAACATAGGGAACTGCATTATGCAAATTGTGTTCAGCACAGATGTTTTGGGCATGTTTGCGTAGTTAGCTGGTTTTCATAATTCCTTTAGTGAACTGGGTGCTAAAACAACAAAACTATGTTATTAGTGGGTAAAATTTAAGAATGAGGTTTGGCATAGGCATCTGTATAGGATTTGCATGGATCCATACCATCTTACGCGTTTCCCAGTCCCTCAAAAGCCAAAGACAACCTCACAAACTTGGGACTGCAGCCAATTTACAGCATGCTTCAGTTGTCCAAAACCTATAACAATGGACCGCAACCTGGCCCTGCTCTATCCACAAACCCCCCTTCTCCTCACGGCAGCCTCCTCAACCCACTCGCCAGGAATTGGCTCATCCGCAGGCATTCTGAGAATGCCAAAATGGTGCCGAAGTCTGGGGAGACTTTGTGGTGGCAGCACATACCGCGACAGTGACATGACGGGGATCATGAGGCATGTGTGCCGCTCCAGTATTCATGCACATCCAGTTGCTTCAGACAGCACACACTAATCCTCGACATGATGAAAATCAACGCCACGATGAATCTTGTCATGTCAGCCAAGGTTGAAATAAAGAGAGCAACCGCAAAAGGAAAAGGACCTGCTTTGGAACAAGGAATTTTTGAAATAACAGTTTTTTCAGCCTGAGAGTCATGCAACAACTCACTTTAATTGCCATCTTAAAGTCTCTCGGACAGATGCAATGCTACAATACTAAGCTCTTTGACATTTTTTAGTTTTTTTTTTTAGTTTTAGTGTTTTAGTATATTGTTTGTGTTGTATATAGTTTTCTTTTTGTTCGGTAAATAATTTTTGTAATTAGGTTACACTACATACAACTAAAAAGCAACTAGAATATACCTTAATTTTTATAATTGAGTTATAAATTCAAAATATATATACATTGTGGGGCCCTGTGTAGCTCAGCAAGTATTGCCGCTGACTACCACACCAGGAGTCGTGAGTTCGAATCCAGGGCGTGCTGAGAGACTCCAGCCAGGTCTCCTAAGCAACCAAATTGGCCCGGTTGCTAGGAAGAGTAGAGTCACATGGGGTAGGGGTTCTCGCTCTCAATGGGGCATGTGGTAAGTTGTGTGGATCACAAAGAGTAGCATGAGCCTCTACAAGCTGGGAGTCTCCACGGTGTCATGTACAGTGAGCTACATTATAAGATGTGTGGCTTGACAGTATCAGAAGTGGAGGCAACTGAGACTTGTCCTCTGCCACCCAGATTGAGGTGAGTGACCGCGCCACCACAAGGACCTACAAAGTAGTGGTAATTGCGCATTCTAAATTGGGAGAAAAGGGGATTAAAAAATATATTTTTTTAATTATTCATTTTTATTTCAGTTAAATGCCAAATTTGAGCAAGAGATTGAGCAAGATAAAAAAACAATTTAGAAAAATGTAATTTCTGTTCATTCTTGTTTCTAAATCAGTGAGCTCTTCATGAGACAAACATGATTAATAGTGAAAAAACGGAATAGGTTCACTGGTTATTAATTGCAAACGTTAATCTAGCAAATATATAGTGTTTTTGGGATAGATAAAAAATGCTTTAAGATTGAGAATGGGACAGAGAGAGTGAAAGTGGTAGAGAAAGAGAGTAAGACTGTAAATGGCTAAATGGGGTGATTTGAAGAAATTAGTGGATGACGGAGTGAATTGATTGCTCTGTAGTGATCTTCAAAGACCAATGAAAATACTAAACCAGTACACTTGAATTCAAATTAATACATTTATGTTTATTAATATAATAGTAATCAGAAAGTGCTATGATCACATTGCTATAAAATATTCAAATGGAATCAGACTTTTAACAGATGTTTTTTATTGCTTGCTCAATTAACTTATTTCAAATGAGCTAATGCAACACAATTCTTTAGCATTTTGTATCAACTAAATTTTATTGTGTACAAACCATCTATGTTCTCTTAATCCACTTGTGTTGGGACTATGTGAATAACATGTGTTGATGAAGCCTGGAAGGGAATTTCCATTTTCAAACATGCTTTGCATAGGAATGGAATTAAGTGTTATTTCAGTGTATTTCGATGCAAACTGAAACAAGTAGGAGTAAGTAAGTTTAATTTTTTGGAGGTTACCAATGTGGAGAAGAGTGGAGCTAATGGTAAGTTTGAGGTTGTGTACTTAACTACTGAAAGTGCGAATTACGGCATGAAGCAGATACTGAGGATTCATCAGTGTGACTGATTGGGACTCTTTAAACTCTCAACAATACCATACTTGCCATACAGTACAAAATGATGCATATATAATATGCTAATGTCAATGTGTTTGTTGCGAGTTATTTGAACCTTTGTTAGGTTTACCCGATTCATTCAGGTTTCGCTACACAAAGTATTTGAGTAGAGCCTGCATTTTAATTTTATATAGAAGAAACTCATTGTCATTGTGTGGAACCAATGTCCACAATTGCACTACTTTAAACCAACAACTTTTCAGTGCACATAAAGATCTTTCTGCATCAATTTTAGTAAACCATTTGGCATTATGTTCTCTGAGTGGAGTTGTTGGCCACACATATTTACCTACAAAGTAGATAGAGGTAAAGTCTATTTTAAGACTAAATGCCTCATACCAAAAATAGTGCATCAATCTATTAGGCCTATATCAAGACATTATCCTTCACTGTTCCTTCAATATCTAAATTAAAGACATAAAACCTGAGCAATCAAGCTGCCATGCTGTCTATAAACCGAAGACGACAGAAGATGTGTTCTCCAAGCTTTCCAGAGTCCTGTCCTCTATTTTCTCAGGCATTCCATCCACAGAGATTTTCCACAGAGACGTTTGCGGGCTGTTTTACCATCGATCAAAGGTACACAGCTTTGATCTTTTGTCCTAGTGCTGCCAAAAGTTCACTCCAGTCTCACTGGCGAGTGAACTGACAGGACAGTAGACCAACAATGATAATTACAGGCTCCTCTTTGAGTTTCTTTCTGACTCTCAAGAAGAAAACTGGCATAAACAGACACCCTATACTACAGCATGAATTCCTGGGCTGTAGTGCAGGTAAAGGCTGAAAGGTAAAGTGCTTTTACTCTTAGTTGCTGAAAAGAGAAGATGCTTCTGTATGACAGAAGGTTGGTGTTTTTCTGCTTTGTTGTAATGTGCTAACAGGAAATCTGTGTGTTAGTTCTGAATGTAAAGTCGGTCCCAATGTACCGAATCCTGGACAAGCGCAACCATGCAGGGAATGTTCATGCCTCGGAAAATGCTTGCGGTGTACCTTACTTATACTTACTTAACCTTTATTGTCCCCCATGAGGGAAATTTGTTCTGCAGCACTGAAATACAGCGCACGCGTGCACACACACACACACATATATATATATATATATATATATATATATATATATATATATATATATATATATATATATATATATATATATAAAACATATAATTACATTATCAAAAAATGAATATAATTTTTTATTTTTTTTTAAATCAAGAGTACACCCGTTGGAAATCATCATTACAGCCTGAAAACTTTATATGAAGGCTACCTTTTCGATTTGAGATAAGAAGAGAAATAGCATATGGTACAAATGAAAAATGTAATCTGTTAGTTTTTGTTAAAGGAACATAACATTTACATAACATTTATAATAGTAGTGTTCCCTTGTCTTTATGGTTTATGGGTTGGGATAGGGTTACATTTATATCATTAGTGTAATTACTACTCAAACATTTCCGAAAATTGGACATTCTGTACCTTTCACATCACATTCATTAAAGAAGCGCTTGTGCACAACTGTAGCTCCAGCTTCCGCCACTGGGTTCTGACATTTTGCTAGCATCAAGCGATTTTAGCATTTGAATGTGTAGTAATATTTAAAGGAATCCAAAAGAGAATCCTCTTTTTAGTGCTTTAACATTTGTCTTAACATTTTGGGATCTATTTTTGAAAAGCGCGCAAAGCAGAGCGCTACGTGCCAATACCACGCGCAACGTCTTTTCGTGAGAGCGGTAATTCTAAGTGCTATTTTTTGGTACCAGCACAAGTGGCCATGGGTGGAAGTGTTTTCTAGTCTTCTAATTAATTGCATACAATCAATTTACACATGAACTTGTAAATGTGCAGTGTTTGGTGCTTGACAGGGAATCAACTATATAATAGGATCGATATGCTGGAATAACCAGAGAACAACCTAAGAATTAAATTGCACTTGACCCATCCTATTAGCGCTTTGCACACGTAATTTCACCAAAACATCGTGGCCATGCCGACTGACTTTGCACTTACGATGTAAAGCATAGTGCTGCATTTAGGATTAGTGCTCTTAAAATAGGGCCCATAGTGTCTTAAAATGTATCAAGTTACTTACCTTCATCCATATGGCTTAAAATGTTATGCTCTAATGCATCTAATTTATTATTCATTGCTTATTTTACAATGCAGGCGTAGCATAAATCCAAATAAAACCATGTAACATTACAGCACACAAAACAGATTTTCACTTATATTACTATTGCAGTCTTTATATTTTGCTCTGTTTATTCAGTTTAAGGTAAAGGTCCTTTGGCCTTCTACGTTCTGGGACTTTCCTTCAGAATAGAACATTTCACATGTTTTCCAAGCTTTGCAGCACAAGTGGGACCAAATAATACTATTTTGTTAATAAGACTGTTGAATCATTATGTCAGTAGCAATAATATTAGGGATTTTTGTCATCATTAAGCATGCAAATACAGTAAGATGAAAATCAATGAGGCTAATAAACCACCAAAATATTCTATAAGACTCTTGTAATGTAATATACACACATACCTTAACCTACCCCATTAGTTTCATCACCTTGCTCAAACACATATAGCTACATAAAAAATATGTCAACCAACATTTCACACAGTGAATAAAATCCTGTGTTCATTTTATTTTTTGACTGACAGGTGAGATGGGTTTACATCTCCATAGCTTTTTACAGACCGCCAGAACTCCGGTTTTGACTCAAACAGATGAAGCTCCCATATGCACGGCTAGAATTCCGCCTTTTTGGACAACATCTTGGGATTTTCTGCCACTGCTAACCACTCGACAGGTGATGCTTATTATTAGTAGGCAGAACATGCAGTTGTGGTTGGTGGCACGTGGAGGGAGCCAGATTTTCACCGAAATATGGACGGGACTGCGGTTTCGAAGGATAAAAACACAGACAACAACACCACAGCTGAACAGAGCAGGTCAAAAGAATGAAATATATTAAATGTTCTATTTTGCAACAAGTTGTGAAAAAAGATATGTTAATGTGACATAGTAAGAGCATACAGTATGGGTATAAAAACAGATTTTCAGAGAGTTACAGGAAGTCTGTTATGCTAAAAGGAAATCTGAGAAATGAATTTATTTGCATGTCATAGATTCTGAATGCTGAATGTGACTTCTTGTCTAATGGATTGTCCATCTGCGATGGGGACTCAGGTAACCATATCTGTGTTTGTTCTTCATTAATGATGATCCTTGTTGCATGCTAACAGGATGGAATCAGCAATATCTGAGTGAAGTTCCATTGTTGAGGACTGATTGAAGACTGGTAGCTTCTAAGGCCATAGACTATTACAATAAAAATTAAAAGCTATAAGCACTGTTTGGAGTTTATTAGATCACTTGTGGATCCCTCTGGAGAATATCTAGGCACTCAAATATCCTATTGTGAACTGACAGAACTTCAATATATAGTTAAAGTGCCTCAAATCCTATCGTTTATAATGACGTTCAGCGTTTCCCACATGATTTTGTGAGACTGGTGGGTGGACCTCGGACCCTCTAGGGGGGTCCAGGGGCATGCTCCTTTGTAATAGTATTTTGTACATTTTAAAGTTAAATGCATCAATCTGGTGCACTTTGAGAGCAAAATTAAAAGGCTAGCTCTAAGAAGAACTTTGTGCTCTTGTAAACATTTTTGTGCTATAGTAGTAATTTAATCATAAACACATTGGTTGTATAGAAATTAATTGTGATGATTACCAGGTTTCCAGAGCTGCTGGTAATAACATTAATGTTAGATAGTTAGCTAACGTTAGCTAGCTAAATATAACGTGACATACATAATACATTGTTTTTCATGACAAGCTGCCAAATGTGTCAGTCGACATAAGCAAGGAGACTGATAGCTAACTTCGTTTGATAACGTTAATGTTGCCTTAATTAGCTAACGTTAGATTAACATTATTATCAATGATAATCTACAGTAACGTTATCTGTTTGCTGTCATACACTGATAAAGATGCAATTGTGTTTGGACAAGTAGATAACTGCAATGGATTTTGTAACATTAGTTAACGTTACTTACCTCAAACAATGTTGTGTCCTCAAAATGCCTTGGTGTCTCGGATGCTTCCAGGTGGTTCCAGTGTGCGTGTGTGTGTGTGTGCATACAGCGGGGGTGGGTGATGGTTGATGTGAAAATTAACTGAAGCTTCTGACCCATATCTGCTTGATTTTATGCATTGTACTTCATTTTACAATTGTAAGATAATTGCATGAATAGGTAGGTGTGCAGGTGCTCCTAATAAAGTGCTCAGTGAGTGTACGAGTTCCATTTTTTGAGTTCCTCAGAAAACTGCCATTTTTGAAAGGGTGACTAAAGGTTCTCCAAAGGTTTCCACCATTGTGTCAATCAAATGGTGTATCTTAACATTGTCTTTTTAGTTTAACATATGTTTTACCATTTTAGTCAATTTGGAAGTAATGCCCTTAAACTATACACATTGGATAGACAACATAATTGTGCAAAAACCAAATATCAATAATTACATTTCAACGTTATGTTTGGAGAATTTTCATCATTGTGTACCAGAGCTTTTTGTTAATATTATTTCTGAACAACCAACTCAGTTGAATAAAAAAAAAAGTAAAAGCAGACAATCCAGAACTTAATAACATTTAAGTCCCCATCAAATGCACATAAATGTAAATATGTGGGGTAGATGGGCTGAAATTATGTCCATGATTTGAATAGTCTTCCTCATAAAGAAAAGTGCAGCTATGTGGGGAGCATAGGTAGAAAATGGGTCGATGGGTGCCTCCGTCTAGCTCTGTGTCCTCTACGTGGTTTCCCTCGGCCGTTCAGCGACACAAACATCTGCCTCCCCCTGTGCTTCCAGCGTAGGGAGGCATAGGTATTATAGCCATTTTCTTCAATGCGCTCTTTGAACTTGCAGCTGGTGTTGTATCTGACCTGCAATACATCAAGTGAAGAGTTCAGGTGAGTACGTACTCAAACTGGGTTGTTGAAACACTATAGAAAACTTTCAATAGAGTTGCACTGAAATAAGTCTCAGTAACAGACAGCATGTCAATGGATTGTTCAGTGATCTGCCACATACAGAACTTGGGTTGATGCCATACTTAATTTTTCGCAACTGAAGACGAGGCTATAAGGAATAAACATATTTGTAATGTTCTGTCCAATCTGGCCTCATAGAATCATGTTTCTGCTAAAGAGCACACGTGAGAGTCTGAAAGCAAGAGAAGACACTTGAAACAAAAGTGTCATAGAAGCATCACAAAATGACATGGTTGTATCTTTTTTAATGTCACATTTTATTTTTATGACACTGTCGTTTATGTTTAGGTTTATGGATTAAGGTAGGTTATGTTGATTTAAAACTTGATAGAGAATTAACCTTAACCTCATCTGTTTGGGAGAGCATTTAACTCACTGACGCGATAAATGGAATCAAGTTATATACTGTAATTTTGCTCAATTTTTACCACAGTCATTAGATACACATTAAATATGGTGTAGACACTGATTAAGTTTTGCTCACAGAACTGGTAAGAGCCAGCTAAAATTGCCACTTCCACTCTGATTGTCTGGTTAGTCACTGGAATTTCCAAAGATTGCAATGTACATGACATTAAATAAAAGACATTCTGGGTTTAGTATCAAGATATCATTGACCACACCCTTTGTTCTCTATCTAATTTTAGATTAACCTGCCAGGAACATTTTGTGAAAAAAGTGAGCTGTGGTTAGTCGTTTTGCATGTCTGTTAGATGGCCACTGCACGTTGCTACACGAGACTATATTAGATTTGTTTTAAACAGATTTTATAACACTGTTCTACCAAGCTAACTGAACTATATGAAGAAAAACAGCAAATTAAATGAGCATTGTTATCTGACATCTACAAATGACCTACAGTGGGTCAAACTGTGAGAAGTGAGATGTGTTTAAAATGCTCCAGTATGTCTCTATGACACATTCTTATTTATGTTATCCAGTCTGTCACTATAAACCAACCATCACCCTCTCTTTTGGCTCAAAAAGCCACGACAAAGCCAAAGAGCTTTTGGAACTCTGCTACAGCTGGAGAAAGCTGAAAAGTACCTGAAAAGGAGAAAGGGACCCACTTTACATTAGGCTGCCTTAACTACTATGTACTTAACCATTTGATACAATGTACTTATTATGTACATGCATGTTGTTGCATTGTAATTACATTTAAAGTATGTGCATTTAATTACATTTATAGTTACACTGTTAATTTAACCCCAAACCCTAATCCAATCCTTAACTCTAACCCTAATCCTAACCCTAACCCTACCCTTACTCCTAAATGTACCCATACCTCAACCTCAGTAGCAACAAATGTGGGAATGTTGCAGAACAACATGTAGTTATACAGTAATTACATAGTCTTGTGTGTATTTAATGTTAGCACTTAGTAGTTAAGGCCACCTAATATAAAATGTGACTGGAGAAATATCACGGTGACAAAACCCCTTAGTCTAATTAAATCACTTTGCAATGAGTGAATGTGACTTAAAATCATTTACATGTGATCTGAAAGTAGGGATGTGAAGATCGGTCCTAAAGTACTGATACTTATGATACTGATGTTGTATCAAGAATATTGTAGTCCTCATGGTTGGCAGAAACCATGGTTTTGATACAATTAACCATGATTTTACTATAGTAATATTGTAGTAACCTTGGTTAATTTTGTGGTAACTATGGTTTAACTAAATATCATGGTTAAACTGTGGTTACTGTAGTACAACCATGTTTGATTTACGTAGTAAAAGACAGTAAAAAAATAAAAATAGAAGCCTAATATTTTTCTGTTTAGGCTTCTAAATGTAAAAAAAGACTTGAATTATGACTAAAAAGTATATTAAAATGACCAATTTTATCCCAAGAAATTGTGAAAATCCATTTAATAGGGGGTATCTGTTTTGCTGTCGACTATATTGGACTTGATATTATTGGTACTGGATCAAAATCAGAAGAAGGGTGTTTAAGTCTTGAATGATTCCCAAGGTCTGTCATGTTTATTCATGGCACTGGAGGAAAGATATAGCCATCTGTAGGCCATCTTATCATGGCTAAGAGATTTTTCAGAGAGCAGTTAAAGCATTCAGGCAGCATGCAAAGGGGTGTCTTCATTAAACAAGCCACAAACAACTGTCTGGTGGCACACACTGGCTTGTGTTGTGAGCCACCACAGATTCGGGATAGTGTAGTGCAGTCCTGTAATGCCCTTGTTTGAGTTACGATAAACCCAGACAAATACTTTAGGTGGCGCCTGATATTTTTGCAGTTTTTTCACAGGAACTGGTACTATTCTGACACTCCAGACATTCCTAAATTGTATTTGATTATAAGAATTAGTGTTCTTAACATCTGGCTTGTTATTTTGTAAATTAAAATGATTTAAATCATTAAAAATTCGATTTTATACATGTATTTGTTTCAGAATTCCACAATTAAGATGTTTTTGATAATGTAAATATCCTTTCTTTACCTTTGGTTTGCATTTTGTAAATTAAGAGTTGAAATAATGATGTTTCCTTTGGAACGTCTCGGTCCGATGAAAACACGTACCTCCAGTTTTGGCAATTTTTTAAGTGCCGAATGACCTCTTCCTACTGTTTGAAATTGTCCACTGAAATGACCAATGAAAATATGTTTAATCAGGCTGCCTATTTAACAAGTATATTGTACGATATTTATGAGAAAGAGCTTTTCCGTGCTCTTGAAAAATTTGATTTTTGGAGATGTGTTTTTTATCAGACACCCACGATATGCATTCTTGGGTAAATATTAACTGGATGACCCATTTTCGCTCATAAGTTTCTTTGCTACTGCTTCAAATGCATGTCTCTATTCTACTAACTGTAGATTTCTTTTTCTTTATTTAAAAAAAGGTTGCATAAGTTTATTTTTTATCTTTATGGTTAAAGATGCTCCTTTGAGCAAATCAATAATTATTTTCTTTCATCCCAGCTGGCCTTGTAAACACCATTATGAGATGTACCTACCGATCCAAAGAGCGTGCCTTTTTTGGACATAGCTAAGTACAGGCCGGTGCTGACAGATTTGATGGCGACAACTCCCACACTGACTGATCGGATTTCCATCAGACCTGAAGAAGAGGAAAGAAGTTTAGTTTAGAGAGGGGGAGTTTCCCCATAAAAAGCCACATATCATTACTGATTAGAATAGCAGGAATCCATATGCTCAAGGGATGTTTCTTTTTCCCAGGACAAGAAAAAGCAGAACACACTACAATACGCCATTTAAAATTATTCTCTTTGTGAAGCTACCAAGAACAACCTACACTTTGGTTTTCCTTGGAAATCTGGTTACTTAACAATATGGCATTATGAAAATATAGTCAGATGTGCTTGAAAATGTGTAGGAAATCTAGCCTGTTACATTTCAGATTGATTTGGGTTGAATGTCCATCATAACGCAATGCTAGGCTCTTTGATCAATCTGATTTTGCTCAATATGTCACGACAATAGGGAAAATTGTTTTGGAGATGTCCTGAAAATCTCCCAGCCAATCTGTGGATAGTTTTTGATTGCTCTCTGTCACATCACATCACATCCTTAATGTTTGATGCTATCTGTAGAGATCTTCCATGATTTTGTAAGGCTCATATAAGCCAGCTTAAAGGAAAAAAGACTAAATATTGGTAACAATTTTGGAGTCAGCTGGGTGCCTCTCTATAATACAGAAAAGGGGAAATGTTGCAGACAATTCAGCTGTTGGATTTGGACAAGGTCTGTAAACACAGTAACACACTAAAGTGCTGAATGAGGTGTTGACATTGCACCAGTTGGGAAAAGAAGGCAGAAAACACAGTTCTTTGTTGGTGGCTCTGTTGAACACAAGTGATGTAGGTGGCAGACTGAAGAACCCGTAGTTGGAATTCTGGTTAAAGCTTTTCAGCTGTGACTGAATAAATGCACACAGTCAGGTCTGAGCAGGTGTAGCTATTTCTCAAGAGCCATTTCTCCCAGTTTAAACTCCCAGATCAATTATTGATTACAATATAGTGACACTACCAGGCATGAAGGCACTTGCTGAATTACTTGCCTTATTATATGAATTATTAACTGTGTTCTTGAGTTTATATTGACATAGAAATTGGAAACATACCCTTGCACACTATTCTCACTGTGAATTCGGCAACAGTAGGTTGAAAGTTCTTCAACTGAAATCGGTCTGTGTTTACCGGAATTCGAACCACCATGTGAACTCCAGTCTGCGGGTGAAATAACCACAGAGTGGCACCATAAGCGAGTTGTAAAGTGAGTTTAAAAACACTCTAAACCAACCCCCAACCGTAAACCTAACTCTATGTAGAGAAAACATTAAATCCAGTGAAAATGCAACTAACGAACTGCATTCATCATTGTTTATGACAATGCAATTACTTCCTGGTTTCCAAGGGACTGAAACCTGTGTTACAGAGGTTGTTCACACAATGCTTAGTCAGTAGCGCCAGGTGGAAAGGTGATCATATTTGAATTGATGTAAAATGTCTGATGGGGGTAGAGTTGCCAACTTTTTGCCACGTGAAGACTGGATGCTTGAGTATTTTCAGCACATCAGTACAGGACAGGGATCCCTCTGAAGCGTTTCGCCTTTCCAACGAGGGCAAAGCGTCTAGCCCCGCTAAAATGCTGGACAATATTGAAAGCAAAATTTCGGCCAAAATACATTTACATTACATTTGGCAGATCCTTTCATCCAAAGCGACTTACAATGCACTTATTACAGGGACAATCACCCCTTGCTCAAGGACACAATGGTGGTCGCTATGGGGGTCGAACCAGCAACCTTCTACTTAACAGTTTCATGCTTTAGCCCAGTATGCCACCACCACTCGGTTTATTTCATGCACAAAATCTTACCTTACTTTAAAAAAGCCCATTCTCTCATTTGGTATAAAGATTAGAGTTACTTTATCTACTACTGTTGTACCACTATTTGAACCAGCCGATCTATCACAGTAGAGAAAATCCAAAGAATATGTGGTGAGGATTTGTCTAGTTGAAATTATTTAAGCTCTTGACACTTGACCAAACACCAATAAAAGCAGGTTGGACTTTTATTAATCGTATACCCTTTGAAAATGTCCTCTATTGTGTTCAAAGCTCATGGTCTCTGGAGTGTTCAAGGTTTAAATTTTTTCATGAAATTGTCCAGCCCAACAAGATAAACCACAAGGGCAGGAAGTCCCACAATATGTTAATATTCACCGATACCATATTGTGAAATTATACTTAATGATATTTTACATGTAGTGGTAAGTCATTCTGCTTTACCCACTTTGGGAGTGGAGAAAGAAAAATACAACTTAAGTTGGTGTTTTATAAGAATTTTTTTATATTTTGATTAGTTTGATGGAAATGGGGAATAGCAGCAAGTTTGTTTTCAATTAATCTTTGGCAAATTCTCTTCACCTTTGACATGTTTTGGCCGGAGCTGTCAATAAACTGCTTGAACTATTACAAGCAAAATAAAAAAGTTTTTACAGACTTATTCAAGTGTAGAAAGCCCATTCTTTCCATCTCAGATGTAACTTCTAAAAGCTCTTTGCATAGTCTTTTTTCTCTTAAATTTTTGCCCTAATCTTCCACTCTTTACTTTTTTGGAAGTAAGCCCATCTTCAGATCATTCAGCCCTTTTTCGAAGCTGAAAGCAAATAATTTAAAAAAAGCAGGAAGGAGCTCTCAAAGCGATTCCTTTGTCAGAATTATTGTTGGCCGAGAGGAGGTGCAGGAGAGAGCGACATGTAGAAACTCGTAATAAAGAGAGCCAGGGCGGAGGTCATAAGGTTCCTAAAATTATGTTTCCTTTAACTGGCCCTTTGCTCCCAATAGGCCTTTGTAACCTAACTGAGATTTGGAAGCTGACAAGGTCTCATTAATGACCCGGCTTTTGTCACAGGGAGCAAAGTTCCACCCACATCAATTAAATGAGAAGGAGGAGGTAGACAGAGTGAAAGATGGAGCTAAGTGCCCCCCCCCCCCCATCTGCTTTTTAAAGAGGGTCTTTAATTTCCCAGGTTGCCCTCACCAGAAGCCCTCTCTGGCCTGTCGCCCCTTAGAGAGAAAGCCTGGGAATCTCTTGTCTCCAACTGGGTGCTTGTAGTTGATTGACATACCTTTTCAATTTTTTTCCACAGCTTTTTCCTTTAAACTTAGAGGGTACTGATGTTTTTTTTCTCTCCTTTTCAGTTCACAACCTTTTCATGCCGAGTCCTTATTGCTGCGCTTAATGGCCGTGACCAGCAAGTTTGATCAGATCAGCTTCCTTCTACTACGTGCTCTTAAGTCCACTGAACTCTAGTCCTATGTGTGTGGTGAGTGTTCAGACAGAAAGCCCACCCCAGTCACTGCAACTTTAAACAGCTTGAGTTCAAAGTGTGAGAGAAACTGCTTTGCTCTACTTTAACACCACTGTTACCAACAAAATCTCTTTTTTCACTTTAACTCTTGCACCCTGGGAAAGCATTTATAAACTACTGTTCATCAGATATATAAACTCGCAGTTAAAATGTTTTATTAAATGAGCTCAGTACATTTGCATGTGCAGATGTAATTGAGCCAAGGCATTTGTTTTTGTATAGTCATGCTACAGTCTTCATCCGTCTGTCCAAGTATACATGACAATGCATAATCAAATATTTGAAAAAGGAATGTCAGTTGAGTGTTAAATATACATTGTGCTACAACTCAAAGTGTTTCGGAGCATGCGCACAATCCTGAGGCCAACTGTTGTCTGATTAACATGTATGCATTATGAATAAAGTGAGCCACTATGTAAAACATAATCGTAAACAAATAAATGTTCAATATCACATAAGAAACCCGAAATGGGTCCTTTTAGCCACGTCTATTCCTGGTGTGAATTCCTCACATTAACCTGGATTGCCATTAACTTAAGTGCAAAACTACATATTCCTATTGGACTTTTAGTGATTTGTTAAACTTTATTTAATCTCACAAAAAAAATGCAATTTTTTTTATGAATGGTTATGAAAACGAAGAGCGATCAAAAGAGTATACATATATAGAGTATTAATATGAAGAGATTACTTACAGTAATTGTAGTTGTGGTCAGTTATTTTATCCTTGTAATGGTAATTTCATAATGGTTTTAATCAGGAAATAAATGTTTATGGTCAAATGTTTTAAACTCTCATTTTCCAATTTGAGCTTAATACCATTTTACAACTTGCCTTGGCAAAACTTACAGGCAGCTCCACATTGACCATTTATGTGTTCAAACGTCCTCGTCCGTATGGAGTAATGGCTTGTTCGGGGTTACAAAATTTGCACGCTTATTAACAAGCGAATGATCCTGAAAGTATTCCAGAGAGTAGTTACTCAGGGCCAGCTGCCGAGCTCTAGCCCGAGTTTCTGGACATGCATCATAACTACGAAGTCTCTGAAGATGGAGAGGGTGTATTCATCCAAGCCAGCAGGCTATGACACATGTCTCCTCTCCTCACACATACACCACTTCTAAACTGTTCAGTCCATGAAAACTGCACACATACAGAACATATACAATATGGCTAGATTGTGACCCTCTAACCTCAGTGGTACTGTCCTAGGATACTAATGTCACTTGTCCAAGTTCCAGCATTTAGTGTAGCTTTCCAGCTTGGCTTAATATACTATTACTCAAATGATGCAAGACTGCCTAGGTCTATAATTGTACAACCCACAAGATTCTTATTTAGTCCTCTTGACACCATACACAGTCATTAAGGTTACATACGGTTATTTTTTATGTAATAATTAAGAACAGCTAAGCAGTTTATAATTTCCATTTCCTGCTAAAAAAAGATATTTTCTTCAGAGAACAAACAATATCAGTAAGAGTATGACCAGAAGAAATACTTTACACAAATGTGCGAACATAGATGAGAATGCTTTGCAAGCGCATTGCAAGCTTACAGTCCCTTTTAAATGTACACAACATACATTTTTGCGTTACTGGAGCCGTAAAAGACCTTAGTACTGAAGTGGGTGATAACTCTGTGCCACTAAACCGGTAGTGTTATTATTCTATTCAGGTAGCTAGTTATAAACCTACATTAGGTCTAACTTGCTCAGCAAAATTTACTTTAAATTGTTGTTTTGTCATAATAGTAGTTGACCTGAAAGCGAAAACTGACCATAGAAGAAGAGTTTACATTAATGTTGCTATGGCGCCTCTTGTGGCAACATTGAGAATGCAATACATTTTCATTAATAATGTGTTGTGTTATAGATTGCATTTTGACACATTTCAGAACAAAGACACGTTAACTCAAGCTTGCTATGATGGAAGCATCTGCGTTCATGTACATTGCACAAAATAAAGTATACTTCATAATACACTATGATCTTTTCAGAAAGAGGACAATGGTTTGTTCGAATGTTCTATTTTGCATTTGAGCCTGTCCTTAATGTGAAAATGGTCGAAGGAATGGGAAGAAAGAAATAGAAAGAATGCAAAGAAAGGAAGTGACTCAAGCAATTCTTTGCCTGGCCTGATTTCAGTCTTCGTTCCCACATTCTTGCCATCTCCCAGGGGTGGGGTGGCATGTTAAACTACGCTGGCTTTGATAACATCAGTCTTTCTCATCCTATTAGTCTGCTATTCATTGCACCAGAGGCCAATGTGTGAGGTAAACATGGTCTTTTTCAAAATTAAATTGGTCGTTAAATAGTTTTTCCAGCAATAGTAGGCCTGAGCAAAATGCCTTGTGGCCTCGGCACAGTAAGTACACAAAAGCAGACAACAGCCGACAAAAGTTTTCAGGGATTCTTGAATATTATAATTTTTTTTTTCCTGTTTAATAATTTGTTGTCTGGGTAACAATGGTGAGTAAACAATAACATATCACATGTGAACTTCGTTAGAGGTAGTACAGACCAAGTTCTTGCGCTAAATAGACACTGCTTGAGATGCATTTTAAAAGGTTTCAAAGAGAGATGCGGCACAAAGACATCTGTCTTGCACATATTTATATAATAAAACAATTGAAAATCAGCGCAGATGGGTGCAACAATGCACTCCGTATTAGCGCCCCCTTCAGGCCAATGTGAACTTCAGTATTTCTCATGCCGCTATGTCTCGCACACAGTGTATGGGATGGAAATTTCGTCATTAGCTTTGGTGTGCAGCCTGCACACAGTCTGCATCAATGCGCATCATAGCATATAGCATCACGAACAGTTGTATTGCACATGCATTGACGAATCTGTGTAGGCTTGTGGTTAAAAGAGTATAAATCGCTTGACCATGCGCTTGACGGAACAGCATGTGAAAAAGTATGCCCTAGCCTTTACTGTGTTAATATGGACTATACGGTAATGTTACTATATGATAGACCAACCAGCATTCATGACTGAAACTATTGGTTTTGTCATTTCAGGTGTATAGCAGGTATATTTTCAAGCAAGATGAACAAAAGCAAAGATATATTCTGATATAGCTCAGGAGTTTGTAGTTCACATATATAATGTGATGAAATCTGCTCCATGTTTTAAAAAATAAAATAAAATATATTTCACACATGTTCAAGTAAAAAAAAAAAAAAAAAAAAACTGTGCCAAGCATTTACTGTCCAGTCTCATAAATGTCCATTGGCTATAATGTGAAACACCTGGTTCAGATTTGGTCTTTACTTCTCACCATGTGCTTCATGGGGCTCCAGTATAATAAAGGATATGTCATATTCACTCAAGCTATAGTGAACAACAGAAAAAAAACAATATTCCATGAACCAAAGGGTCATGATTGGAAAACTACATTTACCCGTAATACTGAAACTAATTTATGCCTGATATACAGTACTTTACCCCCGATGCTCCAAACAGAATGCTCAGCCGTGAGGTTGATACATGTGTATAGCTAAGTGGCATCTAAGGCTCATTATTTCTGGTGGGGCACAACCAATCACTAAACCCCACATGTCAGGGGTTCCGTTAACCGAAAATTCCTTTACCAATATACAGACAGATAATTCCAAATGCTGTCTGTCACTTTAACAGAAAAAAGTAAATATATTTTTTTTAACGACTTTATTTCTCACACATACGTCCACTTTGTGTGTGCCCTGTTCATTTTCTGGTATTAAGATGTGTTAAGATTTTGATTTCGAGGAGAGGGTCTCTGTATCAATAATTATGTCAGTCTGTTAATGCATGATAAAAGCGCAAATAAGTATAATAACAAAATGAAAGCATGAAAAATGTGGCAAATTATGCTTTTAATACAAGCACAAACATTAGGTTTAGAGCAGAATTCTCAGTTATTTTACTGGAGTAAATGTATAAACTTGTCTTAACTTGTAGCTTTAGAGATGTGTGTGCTTCTTATCTGTGACGCTTTATGTAGCTCTCAGGCACAGCTAAAAATTCAGTGAACTTGTGCATATATTATGTTCTTGAACCAATTAAAAAAACTTGATTTAGCGCAGCTCTTGATATTTAGCAGTTATTGTGACTTAATGCAAATGAATGCATCAACAACACCTCAAAGCAATGTCATATAATTCATTGAAATGATGAGCGGTGCGCTTTAACTAATCCAACCAGCAACATATTCAAATAAAATTAGCTTTTAAAACCATGTCAGCCATACAAACATACCATGTCAGCTTGATATCCATATGATCAAAGCTTTTTATTGACTAGTGGGCAATGTCAAAGGTGCCCCTCAGGCTAACATTTAGCACTTGTTTCACATACCTATTATGTTCACCAAATCTCCATTGAATAACAATGAGGACCACAGGCTCCGCGCATGCCAAATAAAAAAGATTTAATGGCTTTAACGCAACAAGACTTAGTAATTATAGAATTTCTTAAAATAATATCTACTGTTCTCTTGTATAATGGACATAAAACAAGTTTACTATTTAGAAAACATATTATTTCTTAAACTAAATGTATGAGTATTCCATGCAATTTGCTCAATAGCGCCACATCTGGTGGGGCTCAGCCCCACTTGTCTCTAATGTAGAGACGCCACTGGTACACTTGTAAAGGGAAACCAACAGGGTCAAAAATGATCAATCCCCAAATGCTAAATGTGAGTAAAAATTTGCTTTGGCAAGTAAATAAAACTCAACAGTTGGCCTTTTTAGATACCGTAACATGTATGATTGAAGTTAAATGGCAAGAAATTATAATCTGACCCTTGCTGATGTAAACATAATGCTTCAAATGAAATATATATAAACCATCTACAAAAAAAATTACTTGCGCATCTTCTAACAACTTTTACCCCAGTGGAAAATGCACAATCTTTAATTTATCTAGGACGCAAGGCTGGACTGGGAAGAGAAATCGGCCCAGGATTTTACATAGCAACTGGCCCAAAAGTTGAGCCAAATTTGGGTTCGCTGGCCTTTTCTGCATATCGTGGCACCATTTTGTGGTCCGTTCCGCATAATGCGGCGGCTCATTTTAGGTTATCGCGGCCCATTCGGCCAGTTTCGCGGCCGACCCACCAGCCTGCTTGGTTCTTCCGATGGCCAGTCCGCCCCTGATCGGCCCCAAAGTCTGTTGGCCCACCGGGAAAATACCCGGTATGACAGATCACCAGTCCAGCCCTGCTAGGTTGCTTAAAGTTTTAATTTCATCTGCACTAAATGTGATGATGCAAGCTGTATATGGAATATTCCTTGCATCAAGCCATCAAAACAAATAACATCAAAACATGCCACTGTGAACAAGCTTTTCTCAAGCATTCATGAATGCGCAATGGACATCAAGGTTTTAACAAAAAATTACTTAAATTTGTGGTTGCTTCTCACCAAAACATTGTATACCTTCAGAATGTTTGAATATGACGCATGAGTTGCATGGACTAATTTTATGACACTTTGTGACCTTTTTCAAGCTTTAAAGTGGGGCACAATCCATAGCCATTTCAAAGAGAGACCAAGTTATTCATTAAAACATCTTCTTTTGTGTTCCACATAAGAAAGAAAGTCATGAGTTTGGAACAATATGTGGATGAGTAAATGGATGACAGAACTTCGAAACTTCATTATCACCACAAAAATATTTTTTATTTTGGTAAGCATAAAATGTTGCTATCTTTTTTATTGTATATTTAATGACTTTTTGGTGGCACCAACATTTCGATCTCCAACCTAAATGCAATCACACTGGCAAGTGAGGTTGTGTAAATATGAGCCACAAGCATCAAGATACTTCTCCTCAGTTAGGGTCCCATTATCACACTCATTTTCCATGGCAGCACACTTGGGTGATGTTCCCTCTCGAACAATTCAGAACAAGGGCCTGCTCTTGGCTTCGTTTCACTTTTATGGCTTGCTGAATGCAAACTCTGGGGATTAGCCAGGTCTTCCAAAGGTCATTAGAGCCAGTGACAGGTATCCCATTACCCCCTGCACACAGAGAGACAGTCCAGGTGAGAGGCATAGAGGCCAGGAAAGAGAGCAGGGGTCAGCCAGGGACAAAAGAGACTTAGCCAGGGCCTCACTCTCTTTTTGTCTGTTTGTCTGCCTGGTCTACATTAACAGACTGCTCTTTCCATCATAGGTAGCTTCCCCATATCTTGTAGAGGGGTTTCCTGTTGGGAAATTTAGATACAAGTGGATAGATGTGACTGAAAGGCTTAAAATGTATTGGATCATTAAATTCAAATCTATGTACGATAGACAAGCTAAGCAACTTTGTGTCAATTCTGTTATTTGTGTGTGGTAGAAATTTACATTTAAATGCTGCTATCTAGGGTTAAAAATGATATCTCTCTTTCTACTCTGAGATAAGACTAGTTAGTAGAAGACATATTCTCACAAGGCAGAGGAAGTCTTTGATTAGTCAATTACTGTCCGATATAAAGAGGCCACATCCAGTGTCAATGGATTCAAGGTCAGAGGCCAAATTACATCATCAACCCCTAAAACAGGATCCCAGAACAATTTAGCAACTGTATGGCTCACAAAAGGTAAAGACACTTCAACTGATACAATTTACTTCATCGGCGTATCTAAAATATCTACGGAATGTCAGATAAAAGGCCTGGAAACTACAGCCTAGACACGGAAGGTACAGCTGTGCTCATAACAGAATTTGTAAGAAGTTTGTATGTATAGGGTACATAACATAGTTAACGGCAACCTGGTCTCATAGAACCATGTTATAATACCTAGATTTTTGCAAATTGATTTTTGTGTGGCTTGTTGTACATATTGTGGCAGTTTCTGATTAAATGAACACTAGAGGCATTACAACAATGGCTTTTATTCATTTTCACACAAATCACGAATGAAATAGCAGATTACGTTTTTTATTAAGTTCCTGACACAAAGCTATTTTTGATATCCAAAAATGTTTACTATAGCGCATGACTTGTAAGGCGATATATTTAAACATTTGCATTACATAACTACAATTACAAGCTTATTCGATAGCGGTATAGTTTTGTGGTAACTAAACTTATAGAGCATTGCACTTGCGATGCAAAGGACCACGGTACGAGTCTACACCTGAGCTGAAAGTGTCAGAAGCATCACAAAATCAGATGGTTGCCTCATCAATTGCATTTTTCATTTTACATTTGCTTATCACATTATTGTTTAGGTTTAAGGTTTAGGGTAGGGATGTAGGTTTTGTTGATTTAAAACTCTATAGAGCATTAATCTTAAAAACCTCATCTGTTTGGGAGAATATTTAACTCGCTTTTAGCACCATATGGTGGACATTTCACAATTTCAACTGCTGCTATACCTGTAATGAACCACCATAATGTCAATGTGACTTAATGATTAAATAATTCTTAATCATATTAATGAAGAACTATTCCTTGAATAAAGACAGTCTGACGTGTCTGCTCTTGTGCGGTACTAAAGAACAGAGGTGGCATGGAAAGAAAGCAGAACCCCATTAATGGGCTTTTCTTTAATCAAGGAGAGGGTGTGCATCAATGCCTTCAAGTCGCACATCACTTCCTGTGCTAGTATGCGGGTAGCCATTAATCGCCTGTACAGATAGCTACATGCAAATTCAAGGGCTATTTAGTGACTCAAGTTCCCTTCCGAGGGAACTCGCACTGCATCGTTGAAAACGACTCTTTGGGGAACGCTCCTTAGCGTGCGCCTCTGAAGTATGAATGAAACTATTCCAATCTTGATTGGTGTTGCGTCATGACGTAACATGTGACGGCATAACCGGATGCATAAAAGTGACGCCGGCACACACACATTAGCTTTCGCTCTTCAGCAAGCGCTCTATGTATATTGTTTGTCTTATTTGGTGTTGTTTGTCCTATTTAAAAGAATTATGGCCACCGAACAGTTCAAGAAGTGCGTGCACCCCTGCCCTCGTTTTATTACGGGTAGGGACATGCTCGATTTGTGTGTGAACTGTTTGGGAGCGCAGCACGCACAGGCAGCTCTCGAGGGATCTGCCTGTGAAAGCTGTGAAGCACTACCCCTGAGAGTGCTGCGCTCCCGGTTGGCGTGCTTTGATGAGCACGGTCAGGCTCGCGTTCCCCACGGTTCTGGTCCCGCGTCTGTTGAGGCAGCGCGGCGATTGAGATCGTGGGGTTCGCAGCGGGACTGCTCCGGCACTTTCTCATTCTTCGTTTGAGGATCCCGAGCCTACTGTGAGTGGTGCAGAAGCCCGCGTCGCGGCTTCTTCTGCCCACGATCAGGTCCCAATGCTCGAGCTCTCTGCTTCCGAGGAAGTGGAAATGCTCAGCATTGATGTGGACGACCGTGAGCCAAGCACGCCGGGTTTCGGCTAGGCTTATGAGGAGCTGGTTCAGGTTGTGACGCGTGCTGTGGCCAGACTTAACATTAGCTGGCCACAAAATGAGCAGGGAACGCACGTCGGAAGCAAATTAGACGAGCGTTTCCTGCAGCACACGTCACAACCCCAGCGCCGGGGTTTGCCGTTTTTTCCCGATCTCCACAAAGAGATCTCGAGATCGTGGGATAAACCACATTCGTCCCGTGTCTCCACCCCCAGCGTGGTCGATTACAGCTATGTTTTAGGGGCACGGGATATGGGCTATGGGAAGATGCCTGGTGTGGAGGAGGCTTTAGCCGGTTACCTCTCTCCTGAGTCGGCATCTTCCCTTAAAACCCCGGCGCTGCCTAGTAAGCCCTGCAGAGATACATCTGCATTAATAAGCAGGGCTTACATGGCGGCAGGTCGGGCTGGTTCATGCCTGCACTCAATGGCGATTTTGCAGGCGTACCAGGCCAATCTCCTGAAAGATTTAGACGAGGGGAGGGGCCAACTCCGAAGATATCGCGGAGTTGCACAGAGCCGCAGATCTGTCTCTCCGGGCCACTAAAGAGACGGCCACGCTATTGGCCGCTCTATGGCAGCTATGGTGACCACGGAGAGGCATCTGTGGCTAAATTTGTCGGGAATAAAAGAAAAAGACAGAGCTTTTTTGCTTGATGCCCTGCTCTCGCCCTCTGGCCTGTTCGGCGACGCCGTTACATCGGTCGTCGACAGGTTTCAGGAGGCGAGGAAACAATCTGCGGCGTTCAAGCAGTTTCTCCCCCGTAAATCCAAGTCTAAATCAAGTAGGGTGGGGCAAACAGATCAGCCCCAGCCTTCAGTCAGCTCCTCGCACCGCGCAGAGCAAAAGGAGAGCGTTTCCTCTAGAGCCCCTCCTCCAGGAGCTTGGCAACAGAGGAAACGCTCCCAGCGGAAGCCCTCCAGCCAGGGGGCCGACCTGAGGGATGTCCTTAAGGCTAGGAGGGCTTCGGGGAAGAGGTCCTAACCGGGGTGGTAGAACCTCGGAGGGCTGCCCCCCCCCCCGCTTATCGCAGCGGAGCCCTCAGGAAATCGGTGTCGGTTTCCCACCGTCTCTGACGCTTCGGGCCACACCAGTTTCCAGCGAACGCACACCGTGCCGTTCACGTGAAAAGATAAAAAACACACATCAATTGTGGTCACAAGAACTGTATCGACCAAATCCTGCCGGTATCCCGCTTCAGGAGGTCGAGAACAGTGCGCGAAAAACACCCGAGACCAGCCTCGAGAGGCTGGTTCCCTTAGTAGATTTTGTAGAGGCATGGAATCATCTTCTCAACATATCTGCATGGGTCCTGCATATAATAAAATCAGGGTACAGACTGTAGTTCGGGCACCGCCCCCCCAAATTCTCTGGGGTGGTGCAGACTACAGTGGGTCCGGGGCAGGCTCAGGTAATGGAACAAGAAGTGCAATCTCTGCTGCTGAAGGAGGCCATAGAACGTGTCCCTCATTCAGACAGGGAGTCCGGTTTTTACAGCCGGTACTTTATAGTTCCAAAAAAGGATGGGGGGTTGAGGCCGATTTTAGATCTCAGAGTTTTGAACCGGTCTCTGAGGAGGTTCAGGTTCAAAATGCTTACTATTCCTGTCATCGTGAGTCAGATCAGATCCGAGGACTGGTTTGTCACGATAGATCTAAAAGACGCCTATTTTCATGTATCCATCCTTCCATGTCACAGGAGGTTCCTGAGGTTCGCTTTCGGGGGCAAAGCTTACCAATTTCGGGTTCTTCCGTTCGGCCTAGCACTGTCTCCCCGCACATTCACCAAATGTATGGATGCAGCTCTTGCTCCACTGAGACTTCAGGGCATCCGTATACTGAATTATATCGACGACTGGCTCATTCTGGCCCAGTCTCGAGAAATGGCATCGAGATGTCGTTCTTGGCCACATTCGAAGTTTGGGGTTGAGACTCAACACGAAAAAGAGTGTGTTACAACCATCCCAGTGCACAACGTTTCTGGGCGTTGTGTGGAACTCGGTTACGATGCAGGCACGCATGTCTCCTGCACGTATCGAGTCCCTTATGGCGATGGTGGCCGGGTTAAAGCTAGGCCAGGCCATCACTGTAAAGCAATTTCAAAGACTGCTGGGCCTCATGGCAGCGGCATCCAACATTGTACCTTTGGGCCTTCTACACATGAGGCCCCTCCAGTGGTGGCTGAAAACCAAGGGGTTTTCCCCAAGGGGAATCCATTTCAGTATAATCAGAGTAACGCGCAGGTGCCTTCGTTCTCTGCTAATATGGAAGAAACCTTGGTTCCTGTCCCAAGGGCCAGTGTTGGGAGCGTCATGTTGCCGGAAAACCGTTTCGACAGACGCCTCCCTCACTGGCTGGAGCGCTGGTCATGGACGGCCGCTTTGCCAGGGGTCTGTGGCAGGACCATCATCATTCTTGGCACATAAACTGTCTAGAGATGTTGGCTGTGTTCAGGGCTCTGAGGAGCTTCCTTCCAGACATCAAAGGTTACCATGTCCTAGTACGTTTGGACAATACATCAGTGGTAGCTTATCTGAACCGACAAGGAGGACTTAGATCGCGCCCTCTGTGCAGACTGGCGCATCAGATAATTCTTTGGTCCCAAGGGAAAATACTGTCTATCAGAGCAATATATATTCCGGGGGTTCAGAATCAGGGAGCAGACATCCTGTCGAGGCAGGGGCTGAGGCCCGGGGAATGGAGACTTCATCCAGAGGTGGTGAAGTTGATGTGGGACAAATTTGGATCATCGCAAGTGGATCTATTCGCGTCTCGAGAGACGTCCCACTGTCCACTTTGGTTCTCCCTCTCACATCCAGCCCACTGGGGTTGGACGCCATGGTACAGGCTTGGCCGAGGCTTCACCTGTACGCATTTCCCCCGATCGCTCTGCTCCCGGGAGTCCTGGAAAGGGTCCGCCAAGAGGGCATCAGTCTTCTTCTGGTTGCCCCGATGTGGCCGGCCTTCTGGTTGCCCCGATGGTTCTCAGACATAATTTCACTCCTGATAGCTCCGCCATGGCAGATTCCTCTGAGGAGGGATCTGTTGTCTCAGGCAGGGGGCACAGTCTTCCACCCTTGTCCAGAGCTGTGGAAACTGTGGGTCTGGCCCCTGAGGGGGTTCAGTACCTAAATGCTGGTCTATCAGCGGGGGTGGATGAAACCATACTTAGCTCTAGGGCTCCGTTTACTAGGAGATTATATGGCCTCAAGTGGAATGTGTTCTCCACTTGGTGTAGAGAACACGAATTAGATCCAGTTAACTGCCCGGTGGCTTCAGTTCTGGAGTTTCTTCAAGATCGTTTCTCTGCGGGTCTCTCCCCTTCCACACTTAAGGTGTACGTGGCTGCCATTTCGGCGTTCCATGCACCACTGAGTGATGGGCCTCTGGGGAGGCACCAGCTGGTCATTCGTTTTCTCCGTGGTACATGGAGGATGAGACCGGCAACCAGGTCCAGGGTTCCTGCCTGGGACCTGGCGGTGGTTCTCGAAGGGTTATCCCTGGCCCCCTTGAACCCCTTCAGTTGGCTTCAGCCCAAGGACCTGGCGTTCAAGATGGCTTTTCTCTTAGCTATTACCTCTCTAAAGAGGGTGGGTGATCTTCAAGCCCTGGCAGTGACGCCAGCTTGCTTGGAGTTTGCCCCTGGCGGAGTTAAAGCCATTTTGCACCCGAGACCTGGCTATGTGCCTAAGGTGCCGTCTAACACGGCACGGTCTACGATCCTGCAGGCATTTCATCCTCCACCTCATGTGTCGGCAGAAGAAGAGAGGCCCCATTTGCTCTGCCCTGTCAGAGCTTTGAGCGTTACCTCGAGAGGTCCTCTTCCTGGAGGAGGTCGGACCAACTGTTAGTGTGTTTTGGGTCACCTAGGAAGGGGCTCCCTGCCTCGAAACAAACCATTAGTAATTGGATTGTTCAGGCTATTATCTCGGCCTACAAGGTGCGTAATTTGCCTTCACCTTTGGCCGTAAGGGCTCATTCAACTAGAGGCATGGCGTCCTCTAGGGCTCTCTTATCGGGAGTACCCCTCCAGGAGATCTGTGAGGCAGCCGGTTGGGCTACCCCGCACACTTTCATCAGGTTTTATAGTCTGCACCTCCCTAGTACGCCTGGCGCACGTGTGCTCTCGTCCTAGCTGAGTGCCTGAGTTCAGTTTCACCCTAGGGCAGGCCTTTTTTCGGTGCGTGGCCTAGTGGGCATTCGTTCCCCAAAGAGTCGTTTTCAACGACGCAGTGCGAGTTCCCTCGGAAGGGAACATCTTGGGTTATGACTATAACCCTTGTTCCCTGAGAAGGGAACGAGACACTGCGTCGTCCTGCCACGCCCCTCAAGGCCTGAGAGCAGCTTGCTTCATCGCTAGGCTAATGTGTGTGTGTGCCGGCGTCACTTTTATGCATCCAGTTATGCCGTCACATGTCAAGATTGGAATAGTTTCATTCATACTTCAGAGGCGCACGCTAAGGAGCGTTCCCCAAAGAGTCGTTTTCAACGACGCAGTGTCTCGTTCCCTTCTCAGGGAACAAGGGTTATAGTCATAACCCGAGACGGCTTCTGTTGTTTTCTGCGCCCAGCACAATCAAAAGGCACAGAATTAAGGCTGAGGTCATTGCTGAGAGGCAGTAAATTGCACCAGGTTGCATGAGAGGAGTACAGTTCGCCTGCCAATATGCAGATGCAGTTGTCCTGACTAGCTTGGGTGAAGAGTATGACCTTTTAGTTTCTACTACCTCATCTTTGTACCGCCCATATGAAAATATATGCAGTGCTCATTCAAATAAAGCAATGCTTGAATTTATCCAGAACTTATCTTGAGTCTGTAGGGCTTAATAACTGTTGTCAGAAAGAACAATGACAATTACCATAATCTAGAACACATCAATTACATCAGCTCATTAACTCACCATCTCATTAACAACACCACTTAACCTAAAAATAGCATCTGAGTTACAAAGACTGTGTTGCAGAGACCACAAAAGAGAAGGTACATGAAACGGGGCTGAACTAGCATAGACAAGGAGTTCCACTTGGTCAATCCGAAATGGGATGTTTTCCATGGCTGGAGCTGGCTCTGTGTTTCAAAGCACTGAAATGAGACAAACTGAAAAGGAAGCTGACAGGCGGCACAAAGGGGCCATCAGCTTTTTGTCATATGTGTCAAATCACTCAGCTATGTGTGAGGCCTTGACCTTAACACGATTCCCCACAAAGGATTTCTGGCCCTTATCCACTCAGCCTTGGTCAGGAGAATTTCTGACCGGAGCTCACCTGAAAGTTTGCAACTGAAATGAGTAGCAGGGATAGTCAAGACAACATCTCCACACATTTCAAATAGGGGTTGCCACTGATGGCTGGAGACTTGGCATCAGCTGCATGCTAGACTCTGGCGTTGCACTGTTTTACTAGCAAAATAAATATCTGGTTTGCTGATGTTCACTATTCTTTCAAGATCAAATGTCAGACTGTACAATTTGCTTATAGATGTAACAACCCTAATATTTGACACAGAAGAAAATCAGAAAATTGGCATAGCACACATCCTGCAAATGTTGATTCAGCTAATTGACCACACAGAAAACTAAACAGGTGTGCTGGAAATACATAATTCCTTAATTATTATTATCATATTTGTGATTCATATATGGTGGTGATGGGACAAGACAAAAAGGAAAGAAAATGTTCAAGGGAATTGAGATGAAGCATCAGTCACCACCATATATAGCCATACATTTTTTGTAAGGTGGTGTTTACCAGCAATGGAAGAGACAGTAAACAGTTCTAGTCTATTATCACAGTATCTATGAGCTACACACTTCATAAGAGTACTATTTCTGTGTAATAGGACTACTGTAAAGTGCTATGGGTACAATTTGGCTAAATATGAATAATTAGTATGACTCCAACCACTGTGGAGAACTGATTCAAGCTTTAATTGGCCAAATCAAGTCCATGATTGTCACGATGGTTGCCTAGTTGTCCAACAACTGACTAATCAGTTAGTGAGGTTTAACTGGTTTAAATAGATTTTTTTCTTCTCTTGGATCTTTTCTCTAAAGATGCATCTTTAATTGTGTCACCTTTAAAACAAAGCTGCTACAACCATACACATTCAGATGGACTTCTTTGTCAATTGCACCCCACGTCTCATGGTGTTTTTTGAGCATCCTGCCACAACTGTTGCATTTTTTATGCATTTTGTTTAGCAAAAAAAAGAAATTAAAAATTTTAAGTTGGACCCCCTGCATTTTGTTGCACTTTGTCTTGCTGTTTTTAAATGCAAGAACACGTTTTATGTAAATGCCCCCCAAACAAATGCATGTTATTTAAGACTGATTGGTTGATTAGTCATTTAGGCACCACATTCACTAGTCAAGTTTGCAAATCCATACGCATATTCAAGGTTGCATGCCTAATCAAGTCACTTTCTTTATAAACAAACCCAATTACAGATACTGTACATGTATAAGCAACATACTGTAGCTTGACAGTACCAACAGTCAATTACCACCGCAGAAGCAAAGTACACACATCCAGTTTACACAGATCCATGGGGCAATTCCTCTCATGATGAGTACTCATGACTCATGTTGAATGGCCTCAATGACATGTCCTCTTCTGTCATTTCACAACAGCAGATTTCAGCAGATTATAATTACTTTATTTCTTTAGGTGGTGACATAAAGCTGTTGAAATATTCATTCCAGGTTGTTGGCCTTCAGAGTGGCCTACCTTTTGTTGTTGTACCACATCTGATTTTGTGCAAATAAGTTGACAGTTAAGAAGGGCAAAAAGAAATGCAGAAAACTATACTTCCTTTTCACACTAAACAAAGCTTTAAGAGCTTTAAGAATTTTTAAGAACAATTTAAATAGACTTATTTAGATTAAACTGCTACTATGGTAATAACTTGTTTGATTTATGCTGTTTCTGTATTGTTGTTTGTAGTTACTGTATGCTGTTTTATAGAAGATGTTTTATGACTAGGATTATTGTAGGCAGATATTGTGAAACACAATTTCATAGTTAAGTTGTTCATCATGGGCTTTTCAAATATAATAATTGACAAATCTGTAGTCATACTATTTTCTGCATTTCTGGAAGTACCTTTTCATTGAATCTATCTCAACTAAATCTAACAAAAGCCCTATAATATAAAGTAAGTGATCAAAGTCCTTCAATAACAACTTGTGCTGCCTTTGGAATCCAAAACACTGGCCAACAAAGGAGGGTCTGTCTTTAGTCACTCATTTTTTTATTGCAATCTTTACAACTCAATCAGCTGTAAAACAGTGTATTCCCAATGGAAAGTTGCACACTAAGTGTGCCACATTATTATCAGCCCATATTTTATGAGGAACTTTCTTATATTTAAGGTCTTATTAGAGACTTAACTGACCTTTGGTATACCACAGGGACCATTATATTCACTGTTCATCAAGTAGCATCAAGTAGACAAATAACATACATTTTAGTAAAAAAAAAACAACCAACCTATCACTAATAAATACAATGAAAAGAAAACCCATTGAAGCCCTGTGGGAGACACAGTAGCCTCCTGTATCATTCAGACTAAGAGTAATAAGTTTAATAAACCTGCACTGCTACTTTAGCTTTTTATCCCAAAATGGCAGCTTTAGACATTAATTTGACCACATTATAATGGTACAGGCAAAGAATGTGTAATTCTCCAAAATGCCATAAATGCATACAGGGGAATCCCCCAGAAGTCGCTAAGAGAGCAATATTAGTCTAGTCTCCAAGATACACTGTCTGGGCTAACCTGAGCTTGAAGGCGAATAGCTTTAATCAAAAGGTCAATTCAGAGCAACAAAAATCCCAAGAGGGTGCTTTATGTCAGCACTGCCTTGTGCATGAACCTGGTCACAATGAGGCAGAGTCTGTCTCTCTGTTTGTCCCTTCTGTTTAATTTCGTCTCAGAGCTGAGAGAGATGGACTGTGTTGCCTTTGGCAGATGTTAGTCCGCATGCAGTATTGCACGAGTGAGCCAAGCTGTGGGCTCCCAACAGATCTAATTAATATATGTTTTACATCCCTCACAAAAAGTTAAAATAATAATAATAACAGTGCTAATGACATCTCGTTGAGCGAAAAAATGGCTTCAGCTCAGTTTTCTTTAAAAGTTACCATTTGGCTAGCGAAGATGAAAGATGCTGAGCAATACCTTCTGAACTACGAGTATACCTGTCAGTAATTGCACTACTTGGTATATACAGTATAGTACAGAACTCAACATATAAATCTACATATAAAATATATTTTGCATTGGTTGGAGAATAGGAAGAATACCGTTTTTATGTTGTTGATGGTTGTCAGCTAGATGACAGTTATCCTTTGTTAGTCAGTGACGGTTCTGGTTTTATATTATTCTTAATGATTTCACACAAACCAGAAAAAAATGCAACAATATGTCTGTGAAACTATATATTCACAGTATTATGAATTAATTGTGTTTTATTTTGTAAGGTTTTGTAGTGTGACTTATTTTCATTAGTACTGTACAAAGTTAGAGGTGCGCTATTTGATAGATTCCCCCCGCTCCCCCTACCTCGGGCTTCCAGTGGTTAGACCTGAACTACCCCCATCCCCCCTCCCCATCTCGTACTTCTGAGTGGGAGAACTTCCCAGGTAGTAGCCTGCCTAGCTCACAAAATAAAAAACTAGAATCAGGGTGCCCACTCCGACAGGGTTAATTGACCCACAGTCCCACACGGTGACATGATATCATTGACGTGACGTGCAAATGAGCAATAGAAAATTGATTGCACAAATGTCACCATTCCAAATTTGTTTTGCCAATGTCGCCTATACCTAAATCCACTAGTGTTTGCAGTTCACACTACATAGGAAATTCAGACTGTTCAAACCTCAAGTTTCTGCATTTCACCATTGACTATGTTTCTCATGAGGGTAATTCCAAATCTGAACACATTTGTTAAAGATAACAGTGTAAACATGAGAAAGGTTGGAATATGTCATGTTTGTTGCTGTTGTCACCACTGTTAAGTGAGGTTTATGGTCCTGCTAAAAGACCATGTGAAGGGAAATATTTGACATGCTCTGTCGTCTTTTATGACCTAGACTTCCCCATCAAGACATGCACTTAAAGCATTCAAAATCGGTTGAGAAGCGCAGGGCTATCATGTTCTGTTTCGAAACAGAAGAGGTTATTAAAATTAAGGCACTTTTGTATCACCAATCTCAAAGTGTGTGTGTGAAGTGTATCTTATTCATTTATCCTGTGCCAGAAACACTTGGCGAGAGATGGACTTTCAGCATTTTCTCACTAAACTCTGGACCACTGTCCATCGGAAGGATTAAAAAGGCTGGATTTGTAGGATTTTCTTTTTCTGGCACAAAAATGTTCAAGAGGCCTCCACAGGCTAAATGTAAGCAACATTACCAAACTTTCCAAAAGCGTCTGGAATCACCTAGCACCCATGTGCCCTTACAGACCAGGATCTTCACTACACTTACTTTACAAAGGCTCCTTAGTCCTGAGTACACACCCTCTCTCACTCAATCCTTAACACAGTGTCATCTAATTTTTATACTTTTGGATGACTGTCAAGGGAATCCTTTTATTCCTTTTCTGAAATCAGCTGTCTGTAAATCAAATACATGCTCTTTGTCAAGTCAATACCATGGTTATTTAAAACACATTTTTTAATTTATTCAAAATTGTCATATAAAAAGTTAAGAGCAGCACTGATATGATGCTTCAGTGATGAATATGACATTATGTGATTCATTTTCACCTCCCATGATTCTGCTTGGTGTTTATGCGCCAGCATTCAGTTCTATACAATATCTCCTCTGTGACTTCTAGGCATCTATGAATTGACAGTCTCACTTTTTGAAATATGTTTTAAATAATTCCACAATATATTCAGAATGGGTGGATGATTTTCTTCCCATGACTTGGGTCCAAGCTCAACACACCTATGAAATCACAGCAAAGGGAAAATGGTAACATCTAAAGAGAGATGCAGAAAAGTGAGGGGGAACTTGTTAAACATGACACAACTCTTGTAAATATAGCTGAAATGGAAGGAGAGCGAGAGAAAATGGTAGACATAGGAAAAGGTCTGTCAAACTGCAAAGTGGCCATATTTGAGCAAAAGTGACTTTTCTGATTATGACTGTTGCACGACTTTATTTACTTAAGTGCAGTGTTGTTGCTTGGACTCAAGTCAAGCATTTGATGTCCTCAACCACAAATGCCCTAGATTTCAACAGTGTTTTTTTAAAGACATATTTTTGCGGAAAAAAAGAGCTTAGCTGGTTGTGTTTGCCAGCAATATTTCAGAAGTACCTGCAACATGAAAAGTGAAAGAAAACAACCTTGGCTAAGCAAAATCTTATAATGGAATGAACAGAAAACATTGGTTTCTCACCAACCCACTTTAGTTTTCTAGTGATGGCTGATTAGGTATAGACTACAACTATATATAGTCTTTCTTTTTTAATGATAATTATCTGAACAATAACCTTTGACTTTGGAAAGTTTCTATCTTTAACTTTGATGTATGATTGACAATTTAAAAGCCTTTTGGCTTTCTTTAGTTCACCACACTTTTGAGTACAATTGACAGTTTTATATAGTTGATTCGCCTGTTAACAGGCTATTACTTTAGGTTTTTGATTTGACAAAGTTTGCAGCATTGTGTTTAAATGAAAGAATTTGGAAAAAACACAAATGTCTTGCTCAATTTTGCAAATTCCACAAGCACATCTGTATAAAAACCATTGCTTATTGCATCTCCATGGACCAAATCAACACAGTATTCAATATCTCATCAATACAGGCATTTTGACCATTTACACACACAGTCACAATCGTGAGACACAAGCGCTTTTCTAACATGTGCGCAAACACATGAGTGCTGGAAAGCAGCTGCCTGTAGACACCATGTGGGTACCAATTACGGATACTGTAAGACTGGTTTCAAATTGTATATTTTGGTATCGACTTGGTACCGAAGTACTGGCACTTTTGAAATCCCTTTTATTAAGATGATACAAAAGTCAGGACTTTACTAAAACATTCAGGGATTAAGCCCAAGAACCTTTACCCCTTGTGGTCTCCACAACCAAACTCCTCAAGTCAGGGCCTGGTTGCAATGAAATCCTTAAGTTAAGAAAACCCTTAGTTATAATTGTAAGTGTATTGTCACCAAGGGTTTTCTTAACTTAAAGGGTTTAGCTGCAGTATATTACAGTAAATAATCTTGTCCTGTTTGCATTAGACATCCATAACCTGTGAACAATAAGAATCTTATTGCAGCTGATTCGCATCAATCTAATTTGAATTCTGAAACCTCACCTAAGTTCTGAGTTCCATTTAGCTCCTCGACAAAAACAAGTTTCAGGAATAGAGCGAGGTCTTTAAGCAAGTTTGTGAGTGGTAAAGCTTTGAAACCATTTGCACAATTATGCAAGCCATCTCCTCCAGGTCAGCATTTTTGTCTTGGCTCAAGCAGTGACATCTAAAATCAGCATGTCAACAAATGAAACTTGGGTAAAAACAGCATGTTTTGATGATTGCCCATTTACTTGTTTACAACCCTCCAAAGAAGGTGTCAGCAGACCATTACAGAATTATGTTTGATTAACTCTGTCAAATGTATTGGCAATGTGTACCATTCCATGCAATGAGGAAGTACTGACACACATGCTGTTTAATCGAATCTCCAATCTGAATTTTACCATTGCTTCCTCCTCTCAACCTCTCCTTTAGTCCTTCACATTGAAGTCCTTCTTTTCTTTCAGCTGTTCCAGTCAGAAGCTTACTGGGATTGATACAATATTTTCCTACCTCAATTAGCCAAGGGCCCATGGACTAATTCCAACTGTTTTTGTACCTAAGAGTTTGGGAGCGGGAGTTGGAAAAAGTGAGAGTCAGAACAAGGCTGTTTGGGCAACACAGCAGTATTGACGGACACTGAGGGCTATGCAAAGGACAAGGCGGATAGAATCAAAGCAATACCAACAAGACCGATGAACATGAGAAGATGCTGGAGAGAGCTATGCAATTGAAAAAAAAAATTCTAATTGAGGAATTTAGTTTGAAAAGCTCTAAGGATAGGTGTAACAAAGAACCTGTCGGGTGCACTCCTTGGGGAGCCTGGCATGTGTTTCTTCACCTGTAAGGACGGCAGTCATATTTATGGTTACTTTTGGTTGACTGCTGGGGGCCCCATCTCACCCCTGGCGCTAGGGCGGCTGCCCACCCTGTAGTTATGCCTCTGAATAGTTCTGTTTCTGTTTGCTGAATTCAATGATGATGCTTGTATTTCATTGCCTTATATAATATGAATTAATTGTAAATTATAGCTCCAATTAAATTAGTGTTTTGTAATTTTTTGAGAGAATCAAAAATTCCCTTAAATTTGATTCTCAAATGTATTTAGTTAAAATGACTTTGGAAGGCAACACCAGGAAAGGCAATGTTGAGAAATGTATCGAGACTAGTAAACGCAAGATATCTCGCTGTAAAGGACCTTAGCCTAATTCAGGGACAGGAAATGTGAGGGTGGTAAGTAAACGTAAAAGCAAGTTGCCTCTGAGGTCTGTAAAATTTCACCCAGCTCTACCAAGCACGAGCATCTAAGCTGATCAGACACTGCCTTGGCAAGCAGAACATCATCAGTGTTGGGTAAGTTACTCTAAAAAAGTAATTAATCACTAACTACTAACTACATCTTATACAGAGTAATTAGATTAATGTACTAATTGCATTAGTTATTACTAATGGCTTCTAAAACCCTTATCAACCTTGACCAGATGAAAATTACAAGGATAGACATGAAACTGTTCTTTTAATTATTTCAAATAAATCATGTAAAATCAATTAAAACAAATAAATTATTCATGAACTGGCCAAAGAATTTAAGGGGGCAGCGTTAAATTAGAAAATATATATTTTAACATTAGACGTTCATTTTCGATTTTATATTCACAATTTTTTTTTAAATCTACAGTATTTAATGCAATTACATCAGAAGTAACTGTAATTCAATTACTGAAAAATTTAGTAATCCCTTACTTTTTTCAATGAAAAGGTAATTTAATTACAGTAATTACTTCGTAATCATTACTCCTAACACTGAACATTATTCGCAAATATCTACAATTATTACAATATTAAAATCTACACAGTGGCAGAGCAGTTAAAGCAACTTGCCTGAAAAAAGTGTTGAAATAGCACATATACATATAACAAGGTCAACCTACAGTAATTTCTATGACCCAGACCACTTAAAACCCAAATTTAAACTAACACAATATCTCATATCGCATTAAATGCACAATGTTACAACAATTACTGTATGCTTAATTAGACGACAATGCTTGTAGTCATGAAAATGCCTTAAACAGTTTTCCTTTATCAGGGTAGGTCTTAAACGGTTTAAGCAAAAACCAAACAGCACATAGATTATTGCCCATTACCCAGATTTGGCATTGCACGTAAACACCTTTATCTAATGTGTGCAAGTGTTGTACGCGTCAACGTCAAAAGCAGAGAATAATCAAAAGATTTCAAATATCATGTAAATGTGTTTTTAATGTGTTGTTGGATATTTTGAATAAGCTGATATTGGTTAATATAAGCGTAATGGTGTATATGTAAACACACCCAATGTTAAACCATGACACAGAATGTAAAGCTCCAGCTGGAAAGGCTGAAAGATAATGGAAGCGCACTAGGAGGTTGTGTAACACAGGATTCTGGGGGCAATGATTTGTAAGAAACATGGGATCTCCCTGATGACAGGCACATGCGGGTGATGTATCACTGTAGGCTTTGTAGAGAACAAATGCACCTGCTAAATAGTAAAAGACACTGTCAAAATACTGTATACAGAAAGTTTTAAGATCTTAAGCAATTATATTGTATACAATGTGATATTGCAGGAGATTTTGAGGCCACACTTAATTGCTAACTATATAGCCTACACAGTTGTGTATTATAAAATTCTATTTAAAAATGAGGGGCTTGCTGTTCAGTTTTGAAAAGTTAATTTCTTGCCTGTAAAACTGATACATTTTTCCAAAACACAGTATTTCCAAGTTGATCATGGTGTCTTTACACCATGATCAACTTACACAATATACTTTTAAAATTTAATTCAGCATTAAAAATCCAACAGCTTTGTACATACAACAAAAAGTCTGACCTGACTAGCAGAGATATTGGAATCCCGAATTATAAAACGCCCATAAAAAGCTTAACGATAAGAGAGTCAATGGAAGATCATAAAAATTCTACGACATAATGAGCTCCCACACCCTTTCAGCAGGGACAAATAAATGACCACAAACACTGGCCGTCTACTCACTGTCAGCGTAATTCTTCCGACGGGTGCCATCCACCTTGCCCGTCTTGTCGATGCAGAGAAAAAATTTGTTGGCGGAGTAGAGGCGTCGCAGGCGGACGTCACCCTCTAGGTGGTTATAGCTGCGTGTGTGCCGCTCCAGAGTCCATGAGCAGTTCGTACCCAGTGCCAGCACATGAAAGGGGTCATGCCCCAGTGCATGTGGGCAACCTCCAAGAGTAGAGCAAGCCAGAAAGATCAGAGACAAGCATACCAGGGGAAAAGGATAAGAATGAAGTTGCAGCCCATGGAGGGCTGAGCCAGTTATGGTGAGGTCAGAGTAGAGACCAGCGGTGGTGGGTGTCCATTCGCACATGGTTGGTCAGACTCCCAAGGTGACCCTTGCACAAGTATTCGGCATGATGCTGGTCTTCTTTGGGCACTCTGCCTCACATGGACCTTCTACGCAGGAACATGGGAAAAGAGGGGGGTAACAGATCCTTTTCCCAGGAACCTTTCAAATGATTAAAGCCAGTGAGTATTTCTCTTTGGTCTTGTTACCAGCTGTCTGTGTTTACTGCTGCCAGTCTTGTTCTTCAGAATAAGTAAAAACTTTTCAATTCCATTCCAAACAAACTTCTGTATCCTCTCAGATTTTCCTGTTGTGTTCAGGACACTCAGTCAAACTTGACTGAGCCATAGGAGCCCGTGTCCAGTGTGATGGCTGCACCTTGCAGGGCTCTCTCGTCTCATCCAGGTGCAGAGCAAGGTGAAATGTGAGGTTGCCTGACCCTGTCTGCCTGTGAATGAGTATATTTTAATGAGTGTGTGCATAAGAGAAAGATTCAAAGAGAGAGTGAGACTACTGAGAGAGAAAGAGAGGGAGAGGATAAGATAGAGGTGGCAGGGAGAGCAAACCTGACGGACTGAACGAGGCAGTAAAGCTGTAAATTTTCTCTCTCCCTCTCTGTGCCTTGCTGTCTGCTTGCTCTTTAGCAGGGTGGCTCAGTTTTTTCCTGCATTTAATTCAGGGCAGAGCTTGCATCTGGGGGACAGGAGATGGGTGGGGCCTGGATTATTCATAATCACTTTAAATAAATGTCACTCTCAATATTGTTTTCTTTTTTCTCTATGTCCTTACCTACAGGAAGATCCTCAGAAGTGCCAGTGTCAAGAATAAGATGCATGAAAACTGCATGAACACGAGCCATATTATTTTAATTTCCTGTCTTTAGTTTGGCAGGCAAACCAAAATAAATGAGGTTTTCAATCATGTGTGATCTACTGCAGTTGTGTTCATGGAGGTCCATGGTTAATTTTCAAAGTAAATGACAGGTGATAAATCTGCTCAATTAAAAATGCATTGAACTGAATTCAGGGTCCTTTCAACCACTTTAAAAATTAATAAATTTGAGGAGCAAAAATGAGCAATAGCAATACAGCTGTCTCTTTACCCTGTAATGACATTTGTATGTTGGCGCTACCAATCCACTTTTTTGAGTCCGCTTCTGACCTGGTGAATAACGCTCTTACAATATTATACATGAACATCTGTAAGTCTAAAAACATATCATTTTCCAAAAGAACACAAAATCGCATAGGTTTGGAATGTCATAAGGGTGACAGAATTGACGTTTTTAGGTGAACTATCCCTTAAAAAGGCCTCTGGTTTTAATGATGTGTGCAGCCTAGGGGCAGAGGAAGAGGGTAAGAATGGTCTTGAGGTGTGTGCATTACTGGGAAAAGTTAGAGTTTCTTTGCACTTTGATAGCTTGTTAACTAACCGATCTCTGAAGTTTTAACACTACTTGGCCCATAAAAGCCTGTGGAGACAGCAGTCTGCAGTCTTTCAGCTCCCCACACTAATTCCCATCTGCTTGGGCATATTGGCCTTTGGGTTGGTTACTGCTGTGCTTCAAAGCCTCAATTCAACTTGTGCAAATGCATCTTAGTCTATCACCCCCAATAAGGCTAAATTATGTGTTAATTACGTTTTTTTTCTTGCCTGTCAGCCTATTTGCGCCTCACAAAAATCGATTGCACAGAAAAGTACTTATCGTTTCCATTTCACGAGTTTAAATTATTCATGTTTGCTCGGGCACCATTAAATGATTGCTCATATTTAGGGTCCATAAAACTGGTGGGAAAAAAACTCTCCATTTAGGGATCAGAATATCATAGATACTTGTAATAGGCCGTTATCCTAAACAACCACCCAAAACACCTTTACTTTAAAGTTACTGAGATTTACATTTTTGTGCTTCAATATTTATATATATAGTGAACTGGAAAAAAAAGAGATGTAAAGAGATGTTTAATAGACATGACCTCATGTAAAAGGCTGTAACTATCGCTAATTCCGCACATCGTTAGCCATCAATGGGCCTTTGCTTAGCTCCTATTAAGCCATGCTATGCCGGTTGCGCCCTGAGCTGACAGAATCTGTGCAGCCATGTGGGATGTTCACTAGCCTAAGGAACCTAATCTTTTCCAACAGGGCTCCCAGCAACTCTGGAAGTGTATGAATGGAGATAATATCTCAGTAATGAGGCCTGTTTTGAACCATCAAAGTCATCCAAAAGGGCCTGAAACCCGACCTCCCTCTTGTGGTGGTGAGCTCCCCCCAATAGCTCCCATTATTAATTGTTTTCTCTCTCCAGCTAACAAATAGACTCTCCTCCATTACCCCCACTCAGCCAGGCCACAGATTCCCTTTCTTGCTCTCAACTACTTCAACCAACATTAAACCTATGATAAATTCCATCAGCCTGCAAACCTATATATATATATATATATATATATATATATATATATATATATATATATATATATATATATATTTATATTTATATATTTATTTCATTACTTGCATGACTTGCATTCTGTGGCCTTTGAATTTTCACAATATTTGCAGTAGCCTAAATGACCACTTAAGGCTAGGGTATACTTCATCTTTCCGCGTGCTGCTCTGTCTCTTGCACAGTCAAGCACTCAGCCTTTCAAAGTGTACACTTTTGACCGAGAGCCCATACAGACGCATTTGACGCATGTACACATTGTGATACTCTTCAGAACGGACAGTGGCAGGTGCATACAGACTATGCGGACTGTCTGTGTTTCTAAAACTGGGCAGCACAGTACGCCCAGATCATCCAGTGGCATGCAGAAAACCAAATTATACTTTGGCCTTTAAAGGGATAGTTCACCCCAAAATGAAAATTCTGTCTTGTACCAGAGACTTTTTAGAAGAGATTGGCCAATTCTATTAAAATGAATATGTGAAATTGGAACACCCAACAGTCAACAGATGTAGATAGGAAGTCCCGCCTTACTGATAAAAGAGCCAATCACCTTTTATATACAGACATTGCCTGTCAATCAACTCAAGAATGTTTATTTTACTGCTGATTTGAAATATGTTTTTTGATCATTATCTTGACAAACCATTTTGGAGATTTCAGTATTTCCCCATTCAGCTAGATAGGAGCAGCACTTTTATGAATGGAAATAGCTTCCAAAGTGTTCCAAAGATGGCCACCAGTAGATTGACTTGCTAGAAAGCCTTTGCTTGTACTTACCCTCATGTTATTCCAAACTTGTGTGTTTTGTTCACACAAAAGGCTATATTTTGCCTAAAAATCTCCTTTTGTGATCCATGGAAGAAAGACGATATAATTATTTTGGGTGAAAAATTATCCATTTAACTAATTTTGCCATCCCCTAATTATTATCAGTCAATTTAATAATAACGTGATAGTCCTGAATCACACCATCTCATAACAGACTGAAGTTGTGCAACTGTACTATAAACATTCATGTCAACCACAGACTTCCCGCTAGGTTCCTCCAACCCAGGTGGCCAAGATAACCAGTGTGCTACACTGAGCGGTCGCCTCCATAAACATCCGTTTCTAATTCAGGATCTGTCTACTGCTGCCATAACTGGGGATCAATCTACAACAAGCCCATTTGCATTTCCTGCTTCGTGACCATTGTCCATTGTAGCTGAAATCGGTGATAAGTGAGTAGTCTGATCTGATCAACAGCTCCTGAGAGTCTTCATCCTCTCGGGATAGTTGAGAGAGATTTAGGAGCGATAACAGAGACTGTTACTTTTTAAAGAAAAAAGACAAGTGATAGTCAATGTGATTGGTGGTGGTGCATCATTCAAACACTGGAGATAATCTTGTTAGCGATAATCAGAGAGATATACGGCTCTCAGATGTGGGATATTTTTGGTGCTAACGGTGTCCAGTGCCGTGTTTTTTTTTTTCTCTTATGCACATTTACTTTGAATTATTGGTATTAACAGGTTTGGAGAGATTTTTCTCAATATGTTATACTGTGTGTATATATATATATATATATAAACTGTATAATTGAAGTCAGAAGTTTACATACACTTAAGTTGAAGTCATTAAAAAAAAAAATTTAACCAGGTGTACCTGTGGATGTATTTTAAGGCCTACCTTCAAACTCAATGCCTCTTTGCTAGAAAACATGGGAAAATGAAAAGTAATCTGCAAAGACCTCCAAAACAATTGTGGACGTCCACAAGTCTGGTTCATCCTTGGGAGCACTTTCCAAATCCCTGAAGGTACCATGTGCATCTGTACAAACAATAGTATGCATGTATAAACACCATGGGACCATGCAGCCGCCATACCGCTCAGGAAGGAGAAACATTCTGTCTCCTAGAGATTAATGTATTTTGGTGCGAAAAGTGCAAATCCATTCCAGAAAAACAGCAAAGGACCTTGTGAAGATGCTGGAGGAAACAGGTAGACAAGTATCTATAGCCACAATAAAACAAGTCCTATATCAACATATCCTGAAAGGCTGCTCAGCAAGGAAGAAGTCACAGCTCCAAAACTGCCATAAAAAAAGACAGACTACAGTTTGCCAGTGCACATGTGGACAAAGAAATTACTTTATGGAGAAATGTCCTCTGGTCTGATGAAACAAACATTTAATGATTTGGCCATAATGACCATAGTTATGTTTGGTGGAAAAAGGGTTAGGCTTGCAATCTGAAGAACACCAACCCAACCGTGAAGCAGGGGGGTGGCAGCATCATGTTGTGGGGGTGCATTGCTGCAGGAGGAACTGGTTCACTTCACAAAATAGATTGTATCATGAGGAAGGTAAATTATGTGGATATATTGAAACAACATCTCAATACATCAACCAAGAAATTAAAGCTTGGTCGCAAATGGGCCTTTCAAATGGACAATGATCTCCAAAGTTGTGGCAAAATGGCTTAAGGACAACAAAGTCAAGGTATTGGAGTGGCCATCACAAAGCCCTGACCTCAATGTGATGCATGTGCGAGCAAGGAGGCCTATAAACCTGACTCAGTTACACCAGTTCTGTCTGGAGGAATGGGCCAAAATTCAAGCAACTTATTGTGAGAAGCTTGTGGAAGGCTACCCCTAACGTTTGACCCAAGTTAAACAATATAAAGGCAATGCTACCAAATACTACCAAAGTTTTTGTAAACTTCTGACCCACTGGGGATGCAATGAAAGAAATAAAAGCTGAAATAAATAATTCTCTCTACTATTATTCTGACATTTCACATTCTTAAAATAAAGCAGTGATCCTAACTGACCCAAGACGGGGAATGTTTTCAACAATTAAATGTCAAGAATTGTAAAAAACTGAGTTTAAATGTATTTGACTAAGGTGTATGTAAACTTCTGACATCAACTGTATATACCTATTTAGCCTACTACCACCCACTCATGCAGGTGAAAATTAAAAAGCAGCTTTTATTTCCAAAAAACAAAGAAATGTCCCTTTCATATTGAGTCTCAGAAAATGGTGACCTTGTCCTGGCTGGTGATATTAGAAGAGTTTGAATGGCTGTCTTCTGTATTTTTGTTGACAGGCAGTCACTACAGCATACAATTTAAGTTGAATCCTCCCTCCTTTCATTTTATTTAGAAGGGAATCCATTTTACATTATAAGGAACAACTGAAAAATACATAGGCCTAATTAGGCTACATATTTCAATAATGCCTGAAAACTAGATGCTTTTATTTGGGACTTTGTAGATAGAAAAAAAACAACATCAACAAAAATTCAGTCCACAAAGAGACTTTTTAAATGGAAACACAATTACAAAACAAGTAATAAAGTTAATTTTACTTCTAAAATGCACTTACCACAAAGTTATTTCTCTGAGAACCAGGCTTACATGAGGTGAATTATCATATTGCAAATAGATACAGATTTGCTACAGATAACAAAACTTCAGATATCATAGTATGAAGAGATAAGGCACATTTAACAGATCAGACGAGTCACAAAATTGAAAAGCTGAAGAACAACCCTTTGAGCACTGTGACCTTGTACTGTGTGAATTTGCCAAAGAACGCCATCTAGAGTTTCACAAGAGTCCATCTTGCATTTTTTTTTTTACAGTTTTATTAATTACAGATTATGTTATCAGCATAATAATTTGAGTGAAAAGCTGAATTGAACAGTTTGCATGAATTTCGTAGTTGGCAAGTCTCCCTTTTACTTCTCAAGTTTGCATGGACTAGCCAGAGCCCTTCTACCAATTTTAGCCAACAAGATTTGCAAAGCAAGCCATAACGCGGTGGTACTGAGTGGTACACTGGATAGGAGACGAGGCTGTTGATTGAGATACATGATTGTGCTAAATAAACTGCTTTTGTGAGGAAACAGCTCATCACTTTATGGACTGACCGTCTGTCTGCTAATCTTCAACATGATTTACAACAAACAATCCTTTTGGAATGAACTGTGTTTGAAGTTTAATACAATAAAATTTCTGTTTTATCCACAGTTTTCCTGAGCAACCATGGGCGGAGCCATGATGATTCTAATCGCCAGTTTTCTGTTTCTGGTCTCTCACGAGACACAATGTTAAACTAACTGAAAGGGCCAATCCAGATGGAGAACAACCATTTAAGTGTTATTTGGATTAAATATCAATTTCATGCTCAACTTGTGCAGTTGGAGGCTGACGTAACAACTAAAGTAGTTAATGATATTAATATAACTAATCTCGAACCATTGCTTCATGTCATCTATTGAGAAAAGTATAGCCGGAGATCTTCAATACTGAGATAATAGGGATGGGCGGATCGATACTAAGTATCGATACTTCCGATACTGATGTGGTATCAAGAATATTGATCCTCACATAAAAATATTGATTCTGAAGTTGTTGTTTTTTAACTAGTGATCTTATTATTTAGATAACATGAATATTAATGCATCTTATAAGCTTTGAAGTGGAAAATAATAATTATATGAGTGAATTGTTGCATGGCACCAGAATTTTCTTCCGCTCATCTTGATTTGACTTGTTTTGCTACAGCATTACTGTAGTATCCATATTGTAACTTGGTTTTAGTAATTGTAGCCATATAATAATATATATGGTTTTTCAGATAATTCATTGGCTCCAATTTACCAAAGACATTATTCAGCCATCCCTAAAAAGGATGGGAAGGTCTCATTTGTTGGATGGTATGTACAGTATGATTTTATTTTTTTTTCTTATGGTATTCTACATTCAAATGTTTTTTTTCATTGGCTTCGATAGGTTTTAATATACACAATCCAGTGATTGCTGCTTTGCTGTATTGCACATACAAATTAAATTTCTCTTTATTACAAGTTTAACAATGTAATTTTATAGGACTTGTTCACATATGCTGTATGATTTATGGTAGGTTATGGTTATGTATTGTAATTTATGGATTTACATGATTTAGGGAAGGTTACACACATTTAAAATAATTGACAATAGCTTCTGGCTAGATGCTCAATGCTGTTATTTGATGATGCACTCCTAGACACTAAATGTTTCAAAAATGTTCTCATAGTTCTGGAGGCCAGGAACCTACAGCTACAATCTGACGTTGTTGTAGACGTCAAACATTTAGAAGTACAAATTATCAAATTTCAGCAAAGCGTAAAGGAGCTTTTACATGGAAATACTTTAAAGAACTTGCCCGGTGACACAACAGAAATGTCCAAAAGTGGGGTGTCTACTAAAAAGGAAACACTGAAGGTGGCGTTGGTGTGTCCTTCAAAACTCAAGCAAGTCGCTGGATGGAGAAACTTGAGCGTGAAAAGTGGAATCAACCCAAGAAACAAGCTTCACATAGGATTCATGATCAGCCAGTTACTAGTAAAATCAGCAAAGAAAGTTTGATAGGTTCTGGTACTTCTACAAATATAATCACAACCGGCAAAAGAAGCAAGACAAAAACTAATAATGGAAAAGAATAGAAGACCTCAACTCTACCTCCAAAGACATCCCACAAAAGCCTAACCTAACTAATATCTCCAGAGTCCCCAAAAGTTCAACCACCAGTTTTCCAGGAATGCAGAAGGTCTTAAAAATCTCCAGCAGCCAAGTTGGCAGGGTTCCTGAGATGCCTAGAAAAGAGGAACTAGCAGTGCCAGTAGGAAAATAAAAAGAGGAAGAGGAGATAGATGTAGACCACCAAGCCAACCAGCAAAGTCTGACCACTCCAGAAAAGCTTCTGGAAGATAAGGAGGGTAACTGTTACGGAGATACACAACTCGGAGTATGCTGTTATTTAGAGGCAAGTGTGTTCAATGACGATGTTGCTTGAGCTCAGAACTGCCTTATGTCTCATCACCGTCACCTATCCAGACGGAAGCAACTGTCTATCAGGGCCTACAACATCATCAATGAAGATGTGGGCTAAAAAAGTATGTGTGCACTTTTGCATCACTCTGTTGCCTTCTGCATCATACCATAAATAGTAAATGTGGATATATAACAAATGTTCTTTGCAATCTCAAGGTTATCAAATTTATATTGCTTTTAATTAGCAGTGCTTACTAAAGTAAGCATTACTTCGATGTTGCTCATATTTAGGGTTAGTTGTTTGAACAGATGCCCAACACAAAGTATTAAGCTGTGACGCCCAAATGACGCACTACACAGTATGCACTTACAGAATACACTTTGCTCTCAGCCATGTAGTGTATGAATTTTCAAAGTGTATTATCATCCCAAATGGAAGACTATACTTTTTTCCCAAATGGAAGCATTTGCCATTTTATAGATGACGTTTCAAATACAGGTGGTGTTGCCGCTAGCTTTAGCCAACCTAGCGAAGCCAAAGTATTCACACAGCGTGGGGTGATAAAGCATTGAATTCACACTTGTAAGGTGCTGTCTTCACTGAAGTTCCACTAGTTGCTACATTCTTCATTATTTACAACTGTTTTGTCAAACCAGCAACATTACGCACTCTGCCATTATCCAAGTTCTCGTAGTACACTTCTTTTTGTTGCATTTTCAGTGTAAACACTATTCGCACTACAAAATGGGATGCACCTTTAAAGTTTTTGCACCTCTCATTTATTCTGCAAAATTTGTGCTACTGACATGAAAATTACTTCAAGTCGTGTGGATTGTTAAAGAGAGGTGTGGTATATTCTTAGTGATCAAACTTTTTGCATAATTTACGCATAATGGACAAAAAATCTCATAGACTTACATTGAAGGAGGGACCAGAGCCATAACTAGGGAGCAGAATATCATATAGAGACTTAGCCAGTTACCAACCACATAGCATGGCATAGGAACCACCCAGGACATTTTAGCTACAACATGCATAGCATTATCCTAAGAAAATGTAAACATGTAGTCTGCATGTGTTGTAATAAAAATGCTCTTTGTAATTGTTTTGTGTATGTTAGGTGTTTTTATGATGCTGTGTCAAGTTCTTGAGACGCCTGCTCTCTGTTCCATTTGTTGCACTGAGTTTAGGTTTTTCTTTAACAAAAGGGTGTGTTATGTGTGAACAGCCCTTAGAATGTTATTTCCAGCCTTGACTTCTTGAATACATTTTTGGTTGAGCTTAAAATCTTAGTGTGGCAGCGGGGGCGTTGTCAAGCGCCCGTCCGGGAGAGATAAGCGGAAAGGGCGCTCACACCTGAGCTACATTTATGTATCTAAATTATGTCTAACACCTGTCTCTAATTGCAGTAGCTTGAGGAGAGCGGCGTAAAAAGCAGCAGCAACAGAGCCCAGGGGAGAGCCCGACACGAAGGCCAAGAAGCTAGTGTGTTGTATTAGTGTGTTGTATTAGTGAGTGAATTAGTGAGTGAATTAGTGTGTGAATTAGTGTGTGAGAATTAAAAACAACCTTACCTGAATCCTGTTGCTGTTTCCATCCCTTCCTCAGTGGAAACTCGTTACACTGGTGCCGAAACCCGGGATTTGCAGGAACAGTGGTCCAAGGCTATGGAACAGAGTCACCCCATAGAGTCCTCCCAGCTGGCGGAAGTCCTCCAGTCTCTCGCTACGCTCCATCAGGGCCACCAACAGTCTCTGCTTGAGCTCCGACAGGACCAGGATCGTCGGTTCTTTGAGATCATGCGGGCTCAAGCAGAGGACCGGCTTGCCATCCGGAGCCTCCTCAGCCAGGAGGCCGCTCCAGACGCAGCCGCGACCCCGGACACCCGCGCCACACTGCCCCCACCCGCGCTACAGAAGATGGGGCCGGCAGATGATCCAGAGGCGTTCCTGGACCTCTTTGAGTGCACGGCGGAAATTTGGGGTTGGCCACACGACCAGTGGGCAGCCCGCCTCGTCCCTCTCTTGTCCGGGGAAGCACAACTCGCGGCACAACAACTTCCGGCAACAAGCCTCCTGGCTTATACCGACTTGAGGAGAGCCATCCTGCAACGGGTTGGTCGGACCCGGAAGAAAGTCGCCAGCTCTTCCGGGCCATGAAACTGGGTAAATCCGACCGCCCGTTTGCGTCAGCCAACGGCTCCGTGATGCCTGTCGGAGGTGGCTGCTTGCGGGGACCGCGACATCGAGGAGCTCGTCGATCAAGTGGTACTGGAGCAGTTTGTCCAGCGCTTGCCCCGAAAACGGCAGAGTGGGTCCAGTGCCACCGCCCGGCGCCGCTGGAGGAAGCCGTACGACTCGCGGAGGACCACATGGCGGCGATTCCTAGGGCGGATGAGCCCTCTCTCTCTCTCCCCTTCCCCTGTGTCTTCCCCTGTTTTTCTCCCCTCCCTCTTCCCTCTCGCTCTGCCCTCTCCCCAGGGTCCGTTCCTGCCCCGCAGGCGCGGAGGATTCATGAGACCAACTTCCCGGCCGTGGGAGAACCCGCCTTCCCCTTCCCCGTCCTTCAGCCGCTCTCCTCCTCAGGTGGGGGCCCGCCAGCACGGGTGCGGCCGTGGCGCCTGGGCCGGTCTGCTGGAGGTGCGGAGACCGGACCACTTCCGGATCAGTGTCCGCTGATGGAAATAGGGACGGTGATGCGGGTCTCCGACTTCCCGCAGGCTGCCCCGATCGGGCTGGAGCGCATCAGTATTCGGTAAGGATCCAGGGGTACATACCAAGCATTGTTGGATACCGGCTGTAACCAGACCACCATCCACCAACGCTTGGTTCAACCCGGGGCTTTGGGATTAGCTAAACTGGTGAGGGTGAGGTGTGTGCGTGGGGATGTTCACAAGTATCCCATGGTGACTTTGGCGATTAAATTCAAGGGAAAAAACCATAGTTTGGAGTCAGCGGTTAGTTCCCGCCTCACCCATCCGCTAATCTTGGGTACTGATTGGCCGAATTTCAAAGATATTTTAGAGGGTATTTGTGCGGATGGGTCCTGCATTAAGAGGTGTGCGGTGTGCGATGCTTTGGCAGGGAGGCGGAGCCGGGCCGCCCTCGGCTGCTCGAATGACGAGGGAAGGGGCGAGGTGGCCGCCTCTCCTCTCAGGGAATTCCCTGAAGGGGACTTCCCTCTAGAGCAGTCGCGGGATCTAAACCCTTAAACATGCTCTTGGCCAAGTGAGAGTAATTGATGGTCAACAGCTCCGCCAGGCATCGCCATTGCATACCCATATTTTTCACTTATTAAAGATCGGTTGTACAGAGTCACGCAGGACGCTCAAACAAAGGAGGAAGTGACACAATTATTGATTCCACGGCCGCCGGAAATGGTTTTCCAGGCGCTCACTATAATCCTATGGCTGGTCACCTAGGGGAAAGAAAGACACTTCTCTGTCTAATAGTCCGTTTCTATTGGCCGGACATTGGCGGTGACGCCCGCGAGGTGGTGTGCGGCGTGCCGTGAATGTCAGTTGGTAAACCCACCGCCACCCCAAAAGCGCCATTGCGCCTCTTCCATTGATCGAGGTCCCTTCGAAGAATTGGAATGGACCTCGCCGGGCCATTAGAACAGACAGCACGCGGACATCGCTTTGTGTTAGTCCTAGTGGATTACGCAACGCCGATATCCGAAGCAGTGCCCCTGAGCAACATCTCCGCACGTAGTGTTGCAGGGGCACTCTTCAAAATAATCTCCCGGTGGGGATTCCGAAAGAAATCCTCACCAATCAGGGCACAACGTTTATGTCACGTACACTTCAGCGAGCTTTACTGAACTATTGGGCATTAAGTCGATTCAAGACTAGCGCTTACCATCCGCAGACTGATGGCCTAGTGGAGCGATTTAATAAAACACTAAAAAATATGATTTGTAAGTTCGCATACCGAAGACGCTTAGGAATTGGGATAGGTGGCTCGACCCCTGTTATTCGCGAGTACGGGAGGTCCCACAAGCCTCCACGGGGTTCTCACCGCTCGAAGCTGCTGTACGGGCGATGCCCACGCTGGGTCCTCGACGCCATCCGCGAAGCTTGGGAGGAGGGACCTTCTAATAGTAAAAATGAAATTCAATACGTTCTTGATCTTAGAGCAAAACTCCACACACTGGGGAAATTAACACAGGAGAATTTGCTCCAGGCTCAAGAACGCCAACGCCGGCTGTATGACAGGGGTGCCCAGCTACGGAATTCGCGACCGGAGATAAAGTGCTTGTATTACTCCCAACATCGAAGCTCGAAATTACTCGCCAAGTGGCAAGGACCCTTTGAGGTCACACGACGCAGTAGGGGATCTCGATTATGAGGTTAAACGCACCGATAGAGGGGCGCCGTCAAATATATCACCTCAACCTCCTGAAATTGTGGAGAGAAGAGGCGGCCTCTGTGACGTTGGCAACGGTAGTTCCGAGAGGGCGGAGCTCGGACCGGAGGTAAACAAAGCCCGCAATCTCAACACCCTGGTTCCTTGTGGAGACCACCTCTCACCGCGCCAACTCGCAGAGGTTTCCGAATTACAAAAGGAGTTTGTAGACGTGTTTTCTCCTCTACCGGCCGCACAAACATCATACATCACCATATCGAGACCGAAGCCGGGCGGTGGTACGTTGTCGCCTCTATCGCTTGTCCGAACATAAAAACAAAGTAGTTCGAGAAGAATTGGACGCGATGCTTGAGATGGGAGTAATAGAAGAATCCCACAGCGATTGGTCCAGCCCGGTCGTCCTTGTTCCCAAGAGCGATGGGTCTGTACGCTTCTGTGTGGATTATAGGAAAGTCAACGCTGTGTCTAAGTTTGACGCGCACTCAATGCCCCGTGTTGATGAACTGCTTGATCAGTTAGGTACGGCTCGATTTTATTCGACCTTGGATCTAACGAAGGGTTATTGGCAGATCCCCTTGACACCAATTTCCCATGAAAAACGGCCTTCACCACGCCGCTCGGATTACACCAATTCATGACGCTTCCTTTCAGTTTGTTCGGGCACCAGCCACGCTTCAGCGCCTCATGGATAGGATCCTCAGACCGCACACTGCTTACGCCGCTGCCTATCTAGACGATATCATCATTTATAGCAATGATTGGCAGCGCACATGCAAAATCTGAGGGCCGCCCTGAGATCGCTACGGGCGGGCGGGCTCACGGCAAACCCAAAAAGTGCTGCGGTTGAGCGTGTGGAGGTACGGTATCTGGGGTTCCACTTGGGTCATTGCCAGGTGCGTCCCCAAATTGACAAGACCACGGGCGACTATGACTTGCCCTAGACCCAAGACCAAAAAGGGGGTGAGGCAGTTCCTGGGGCTGGCTGGCTATTACAGAAGATTTGTGCCTAATTATTCGGATGTCACCAGCCCGCTGACTGACCTTACTAAGAAGGGGGCTCCAGATCCGGTCCAGTGGTCAGAGCAGTGCCAACAGGCGTTTATACAGATTAAAGCTGCACTTTGTGGGGGGCCGCTTTTGCATGCACCTGACTTCTCTCTCCCTTTTGTTTTGCAGACGGACGCTTCAGACAGAGGGCTGGGGGCCGTACTCTCGCAGGTGGTGGAGGGAGAGGAACGCCCGGTGCTGTACATTAGCCGGAAGCTCTCCTTGAGGGAGACTAAGTACAGCACCGTAGAGAAAGAGTGTCTGGCCATCAAGTGGGCGGTCCTCACCCTCCGATACTACCTGCTGGGGTGGGCCTTCACCCTGTGCTCGGATCACGCCCCACTGCAGTGGCTCCACCGCATGAAAGATACTAACGCCCGGATCACCCGTTGGTATCTGGCCCTCCAGCCTTTTAAGTTCAAGGTGGTCCACAGACCGGGGGTGCAGATGGCTGCCGCTGACTTCCTTTCCAGAAATGGGGGTGGTAGGCAGGTCGGATGACGCCCGGCCTGAGTCGGGCGGTGGGTGTATGTGGCAGCGGGGCGTGGTCAAGCGCCCGTCCGGGAGAGAAAGCGGTAAGGGCGCCACACCTGAGCTAAATTATGTCTAACACCTGTCTCTAATTGCAGTAGCTTGAGGAGAGCGGCGTAAAAAGCAGCAGCAACAGAGCCCAGGGGAGAGCCCGACACGAAGGCCAAGAAGCTAGTGTGTTGTATTAGTGTGTTGTATTAGTGAGTGAATTAGTGTGTGAATTAGTGTGTGAGAATTAAAAACAACCTTACCTGAATCCTGTTGCTGTTTCCGTCCCTTCCTCAGTGGAAACTCGTTACACTTAGTAAAGCTCAATTTTGATATGGTTCTAAGTTATGACCCAGACATTGACTTTGAACTATCTAGATATGTGCGATGATGAGAGAAACATTACATTTTTGAGTGTTAATACACATTTGATAATAATATGAATATTTTATAGTTTTTGACAAAATTCCAGAATCTGTCTCTAGATGTCAGCGTTGCAATATGCGATTTAGTCACCTACAAAGCTTTTATCAATGTCTAGATTCCCTGTTAGAATTCAAATTTACACATGCATGATGGCATTCATCTGTATATATTCCAAAATCTTATCCATTCATACATAGCACTGTAGGATTATTCTGAGCCAGACATGACTGTGTCCAAAAATAGAAATTCAAATTGTAGTCATTGATCTAAAGAGCATTAACTCGGCGCACTGCCAAATTTGCTCTGGTCACCTATTTGTTTTGTGTGCTGCTCTTCTCATGGATGAATTTAGTAGAGAATACATCCTCCCTGTATTATTAAGTTGAGCCTGAACTAATTTTACTCCCAACTAACAAAAATGGTTGTTGTCCATCTGGATTCCTTGTTTTGGTAGTTTTTAAAACGCTTTGTTTAGAGACCAGAACCAGAAAAAAAATTAAGCGGCAATCAGTTGTTGTCTATAAGTGGATAAATTGTTTATTCAGCTGACCAACTATAAAATAACGCCTTTCTTTAGATGCGGTGTCAGGTAAAACATAACGTCAACTTTTAAAAGTGTGTCTCCTAGGGCTGTGTCGATACAATCAAATATCAATATATCGGGGGGGTGCGGGGGTAGCTCAGCGATTATTGACGCTGACAACCACCCCTGGAGTTACGAGTTTGAATCCAGGGTGTTCTGAGTGACTCCTGCAACCTAAACAACCAAATTTGCCTAGTTGCTAGGGAGGGTAGAGTCCCATTGGGTAACCTCCTTGTAGTCGCGATTAGTGGTTCTTGCTCTCAATGGGGTGCATGGTGAGTTGTACATGGGTTGTGGAGAGTAGCATGAGCCTCCACATGCTGGGAGTGAGTAACCATGACACCACGAGGACCTACTAAGTAGTGGGAATTGCACATTCCAAATTGGGTAGAAAAGGGGATAAAAAAGAAAATATAGATATATCATGCTACTTTTTCTCATGATATTGTATCGATACTTGAGATCCATGTATCGATATTTATATTACACTATTTGTGTATTCATATCACGTAAACACAATAAATTTGGCACACTGTTACTTCCAAAATTAATTTAATGAACTCATCATGAGACAAAAACATGATGTTTCCAGCTACATGCTCTTCGTCAGACATATACACAAATTAATTGGAATTTAAATTGTCATTGATTCAGAATTGAATCAGATTATGATAATGTAATGTATCACAATAAATTGAATTGTTACCTGTGTATTGCAATACGTATTGTATCGTGAGGTGCCAGGCGATACCCGGCCTTAGTGTCTCCAAACCTTGCTTTCTATGTTAGCTTTTTGTATCCACATTTTTCCTGAACGTGAAACTGTTCCACAAGTCATAACGGAAGCCTGTTTTCATTGTCCGGTCTCCAGTGTTTTTACATGCATCAGTGTTTGTTTTTAGTGGATAATGATGTTTAGTGCATTAAATTTGCAATAATGCCGAAAAGTTTTTTTTGCAAAGGCACGATGACCGTCTGTTGACAGTGCCTCGGCCGTCAGTGTGTAGATGACGTGAAGCAATGGCCCCAGGTTAAATGTTGACATCTTTAACTACTTTGAAAATAGACATTTCACCTTTATTTAACTTGAAAGAAAACAATGCCATGAATGATAGTGGACTACATTTCAATGCTTTGCATTGTTATACTGTAAATCAGTTGTTCACCCAATACAACATTTAAAATATGCCTTTCTTACACCATGGGTTGTGAAAAATTAAGGGTAGTTTACAGTGAACATGTTTTGTTTTTTTCTCCCATGGTTTTTCTATGTAAACATGCATACTTTGACCGTTACGTCCAGTGGTTGGTCAGGAAATTTGGATATGTCGATTGTTCAGCTGAAGCAACATTGTGTTGTGTAAATGAAGGGCCGTTCACACCGAATGTGTTATTGTGCTAGATAGATGTCTTTGACCGTTGGGTGGTTGCGGCAATTTATTTGTAATTTTCTTTATGCTGTCACGTAAAGAACATCATCAACTTTTCAAAGTACGTCTTGATACCTGCGTTCTACCATATGCATTGCTCTGCATCTAGCTTTTTTTTTAGCAAAATAACGCAGCTTTGTGTTTAAAATTTAAAGGTAGTATTGATGGTAATGATGTGATTGTTGCTTTGTCACGCCCAAGATTGAAAGGGTAAAAGTATGTCTCCCTTTTTCAAGGCCTCATCAGCATCCTCTATGAATTCATCATCACATTATATGCCCACTAGAGGGCACTGATGACTCACAGTCTTTGATCCTCTCCCAGAGGAGCCTGTTGCTTTGGAAACAATTGAGGCATCATTGCATTCTCAGACAAGCATTTGGAATAACCCAGTCTGTCCGGCAATGTAAAATATCTCTGTGGTTTGCAGTAGAGCGAGAGTATGCAGTGCAGAGGTTTATTCAGTCAGGCTTATCATTACAAAATCAGCCACGTACAAATTGCAAAGTTTTGTGAGTGACAACCACATTTAAATGCAGATGGATGCCAATACTGCCGTTCAAAGGCAGAATGCAGTAACTGATAAGAAAGGGGGAAAAACTGTCTTTAGGTTTTACATTTTGTTTTTACTGCATTTTTTACACTCTTTAAGATTTAAGAGACTTTAAGATGCAGAAGTATACATAAGATTTTCTGTGAAGGTTAAATACCCACCACAAAAAGACACGGTTAAGGTGTATCTACCCATTCTCATATCTACACATTTTATATTGTTGCTTACAAAAATCTCTTTCTTCTGTTCCACAAAGGTGTCTTCAGCAGATGGCGGAGGACGGTCTGTCGGTGGATGATGTGTTCAGAGAATGTGTGTGCATGACGAGAGAGACATGGTTCCGAGAGCTGTGCGAATGTTGCAGCCGACTACCAACCCCATGTATCCAAAAATCAGCCACTCTGTTCGCTGCCACTGGTGGAACATTTCTATGCTGAGGTCCAGTGCTGTTCTATTCTATTTTTTTCTTTCCTATTCTGTCTTGTCCTTTTTTGTTTTGTCCTGTCCTAGTCTATTCGGGCCTGTCTTGGGATGTTAATGAATAATTGACTATTTATTATACATCGTTAATAATTTGATACCGCTACTGAAACAACATTCTGACGAAGGATGGTACAACAAAACAAGATGTGCTTCATAAGTCTATATACACCTGTCTTCATGGACAGCATTAATAGACCTGCCTGAACCTGCCCATGTGTCAAAATGCAGAGTTTCTCTAGCATGTCATCTGCTGTCATTTGCTACATAATTCTTCCAGAAGGAGGTACCTGCACTATTTTTGGCCACTCTGAATGTTGTTATCAGGCCAGACAACACCTCCACTAATTCCCTGTCAACCCCCTTTTTCCCAACTGATTAATTACAGCAGGTGCAAATAAACCCATTTGCTTCCCCACACTGCCATCTACCACTTTTTTACAATGGAAAGATTCCTGGAAAGTACAGAGGAACTGGGTCATGTGGTGGACTGAAAATACCACAACTCTCTGCACAAATCAGTTAATGTAATGTTAGTCTCACTAACTTGTCAAAGTACTAGTGATGCTCAACAGGCATTTATGTGGTAATAAAATGTGGCATTGTGCTGTTGGAAGTTTTCATATGTGTTATATAGGGTTTACAGTGTGACCAAAATCTTATATCCACAGTATAATTAATTTTATATCATGGTAATGGCATGTTTCACAATGTAGTTATTTTAGCTGGAAATTCAACCCAAAATGTTTAATATATTAAATATGTAGTAAAGCCTGAAATTTGCATAATACAGTGAATTAAATAGCTCACAAATGAAAGGTACCCTTATCATATTTGGAACTTAATGGATGCTAACCAAAAAATACAGTTATGAATAGCTCATTGTAACGTATTCAATGGAAAGGAGGAGGCGAGAACCGGCTTGACGATACAAATAATATTTTAATAATGAACTGAAACAAAAGACACAAACACACATGACGGACATCTCTCTCTCTCCCGCACAATCCTCCACAGTCGGCCTTTATCCCTCTCGGAGGATTGATTAGCCTGATAAGGGACCGGGTGTGTATAATCACGACCCGGCCCCACCCTGCCACACTCATTAATTAGCCTGGCGTCCATGCTGCCATCAAGTTTTTAACCATTTATATATTTTTAAATTGTATACTCATTTATAATGTATTACTATGAGACCGGATGAACCATTTTTGAAAACATAGTAAAATAGCTGCTATACACATATGCATGAATTAAATGTTAAAGGGATAGTTTGGTCAAAAATTAAGATTCAGTCATAGTTTACTCGCCCTTATGTTGCTCCAAACCTGTGTCTTTCTTTTATTCCCTCGAAAACAAAAGGAGACATTAAGACCAAACTTTTCCAGCTCTTTCATGATGTGTTTGGTGAAAATTCCCAGATGTCTCTGCCGACCGCCAACGCCTCCCTTCAAATAATAAATGACTAAATGTCAACACGCGGCCCACGTTAACGTATTCTCTGCTCCACTTAGCAGGCTGTTGCTGTAATATATGCCTTATTTACAGTTCATATTTTATGCAGCCACCCATTTGGTTGCCAGCCAGACCGCTAGCTTGTGTAAAGAGAAGGATCCTGAACTGGACTGTTCAACCACTGTTGATTTTTAATTGGCCATATGTGGAAGTTATGAGACACAATAAACACATTTAGAATTTGACATTTGGATGTTATCCTAGCTATGGTTGAGCTAGATACCTTACGTGGCCAAAATATGTTGACATCACCTTCTAATTATTCCAGTTATGGAAGCAAAACACTGCATGAATGCAGTTTCAATTTACGTTAATGACTGATAGAAATTTGGTTGCAGCTCACAGTTTTTACAGTGTTTCTCAAAAGCCCTTTGGTATGCTCTAGTATCAAATATCCGTTTTGGATGTAAAATGCATTTGCTTTTACATCATTTCCTGCTTTTTTGCAGACCAATGACATGCTCCCGCGGGAGTGTTGGGCGAGTCTGGAGATGGACAGGAGTAGCGGCCCAACTCTGTTAAGAGATGACACCTCTTGGCCACAAGTCCTGATTGTACAGCTTGGGTGCTTTCTGACTGACCTAATGGTGCATGAGCTCAAAGTCCTGATCAACATCCTGAACCTCACTCAAGAGGAGAATCTTATTCCTGTCCTCTACCACATGTACACATTCCGTAGCAGTCGGAAGGTAAGTGTCATAGACTAGCCAGGCAGCTAACTTCCTGCTTGACTGTAACTGGATATGAGAGGGATGGGTCATCTTGTTGTAGCAGTTGTATTTTCTAGATCAGCAAACTTTGAAAATGTATTTTGAGTAATTTTGTCATCATCCCTAGACAGGAGATGGTAATGTCACATGGTAAAGTCTTTGCATGGCCACACAGACTTCATTTGAAACCAAGACTGTCCATTAAAAGTTGTGTCATAAACCTTCCATTCCCCACCTCATGCCCCTCCGAAACCTCTCAGGGGCATGCATGTTTTCATGGATTATGGAATAATTTTTCCTGTGCGAGTGATCGCGGGGCCAGCAGAGGAAGACGGATTGCTTCAAAACGAGAGAAAGAGCAACTTAAAGCTGATTAAAAGTCTTAGTGTGTTTGTTTACATTAGAATTTTTGACCAGTATTTCATTGGCCCATTTGAACATTCCGTTAATGCAAATCTATGGGCTTTTTCAGAATTTTGATAGCAGCTCTTTCCACAGCAACAAAATATCTCTGCAATGCTTGAGTAAATAACAAATATGGGATCCGAGGAAGACATGCTAGTATATTTTCTGTTGCTTGCTTTATTCCCAGATATTTCAGAATCGTTACTGTGTTTGTATCCTTAAAGGGATAGTTCACCCAAAAATGAAAATTCAGTCTTTATTTACTTACCCCTGTGTTGTTATAGCCCCATATGACTTTTTCTTTTTCTTAACACAAAGGGAGAAGTTGTGAAATATTTTGTTCTCAGAGATGTCATACAATGGCTATTTATGGTGACCACCTCATCAAGCTTCAAAAGGACACAAAAGTATAATTCAGAAGTCTTGTAAATTATTCTGTGACACTCATGTTTGTTATGAAAGCATATGATAAGGTGCAAAACAAACCAAAATCAAATGTATTATTTAGTAAAAATGTTCACTGACCATTATTCTCCTGTGCGCATTCATGAGTCTGCATTTGAGCTTTAGAGCTCTTTGCACCAGAGAAACAGTAGTTATGCAGTACGCACGAGATGGGGCGTTAGAGCGACAATTCGTTTTGTTTTGTTTTAAACGGACCACCAGTGATATTAATAACAGAAAACACAACATAGCTGCCGACAAACCAGAGAAAAGAACAAATATGTCTGAAGAGTTTGTAGTGGAAGAATAGATGCATTTCAATGGAGTCCTCAATCAAACAGAGAATTGGGGCTGAACGTAGCTACAGTCACACCGTGTCCTACTCAGACAATTTTCTATGTTAATCAGAGATTTTTTTGTGCAAAGCAGCTGCGAAGAGCAATGGAACATTCTGTCTATTGGTTTCTATATTTGGCACTGGTCCAAAATGCAATTCGTGGTGCAAGAGCGAGGCAATCATGTTTAGCTACTGCTTTTGGATCCTTGAATAAGGTGTAACATGTGACAACTGGTGGAGTTTCTGGTAACCCCCTTGGTTAAGATGGTGCCCCCCTAGGGAGTTGGAGAATAAATCACTGAAAAATAATGGTTGGTGAATATTTTTACTAAATAATACGGATTGTTTTAAGCCAAACCTTATCGTATGCTTTCAGAACAATCATGAGTCTCATGGAGTAATTTATTAGACTTGAAGATGTGGTCACCATAAACTGCCATCATATGACATCACTGAGAACAATATTTTTTACAATTTCTCCCTTTGTGTTAAGAAAATGAAAGAAAGTAATTTGGGGTTATAACAACACAGGGGTGAGTAAACAATGGCTGAATTTTTATTTTTGGGTGAACTAATCCTTTAACTTTTTTGATTATGACCTGCAGCAGGATTCTGCTGCAATAGTGGGGTTTCCCTCTTACGTACAGCCCTGGGATTCCCCCACTGTACTCCATTGCATATAAGCAGACATGAGGGACAGTAGTCGTTATTTTAATTGTTGTGAGTATAAATGAGAATATTTTATAGCGTATGTGCTTTTCCCTTTTCCAACTGTACTCCCCAAAAATGTTGAATTCTTTCTGTGTTGACTGGTAATATGGCTCCATCCTATGACATTAGTATTCTGGTCTGTTGCACGCACATGCACACTCTTCAAAAACCTCTAAGAACATTGCTTATGTGTTTACATGGCCACATAAGCCATGTTCTCCAGGAGAAACCCGGCTGTGTTAACCCACATTCTCTTAATCCCCTAAACTGTGTAAGGACAATGGCATTCTCGTTTACATGACGTTTGAGAACACAGCTTTCTGCCATATCCCTGGAATAAATTGTTATCTTTTGTGCATGTAAACATGGTCCCTTTTTAGACAAGCCATTAGAATGTGTATATTTGATTTTGCTTTCTCTGTGAATAGAAGTTGTTGATCTTTCTGTCAAACAGTTACGTCTGTTGTGATCAATAAACACTTTACAAGTAGCATACATCATCTCTGGTTTATTTAAGTTGGGTTACAGGGCTAATGCAATCCAATGAAGGGATTAATGGCTATTAAGGTAGATCTGTCATAGCATGCAAGATTTAGGTGCCCATGTTTAATGTCCATTTGACGACTTGATTCTCCTCTTCTCTCCTCCTCTACGTTTTCATTAGATTGGCTTTATTAAGCTGCACCCTATTGTGACCCAAATTCAGAGAGAGGCAATGGAAACAAAACTTACTTTCGACTCCTACGTCATACCAATGCTATGTCCGCCTGTGCCTTGGACATCTCCTAAAAGCAGTGCTTACCTCCTAATGCCCACCAAGCTGATGCGTGCAACCGATGGAGCCATCCAGCACCAATTCCTTCTGGAGAAGAGCCAAGATGAGGATCTCCATGCCGTGCTGGACTCCCTCAATCAGGTGGGCAACTGCGCTTGGAAGATCAATAAGCCCCTGTTGGATATTATCATCTCGATCTTCAATGACAAGGGGAGCGACAAGCTCTGCATCCCTCCACCCTTGTCCGAAGCTCCCGAAATTCCACGTTTCAACCCTCACGACCCTACGTATACTCAAGTGGAGAAGGCCTATATGAAACATGAGGGCATTAAATCCAAGAAGAAGGTTGCAGAGATGCACAGTCTCCAAATGTATGCTCTTTATAAGCTGTCCATCGCCAACCACGCCAAAGGATCTTCTGGTTCCATCACAATATGGACTTCCGTGGCTGTACGTACCCTCGGCCGCCTTATTTTAACCATCTGGTAAGTGATGTGACAAGGGCTTTGCTGCTGTTTGCTGTGGGAAGACCTCTTGGTCCTAAAGGTCTTGATTGGTTGTAGATCCACCTGGTGAATCTTACTGGTTTGAAGAAGCGTAGCTCACTAGCTGGAATACTGGAGTATGCAGAGAGTATCATGGAGGATATTCTCGACTCGGCAGACCATCCTCTTGATGTAAGCATTAAAAGTATCGTTCAATGTTAGAGTATTTTTTTTTAAATTAGCTTTGGTCTGAATTGGCCGATATTGGAACCAAATTATATAAGAGTCTTATTTTTTCCAATTTAGCTTTTTCAAACCTTATTTCATCCTATGCTATTCTAGATTAGAGCTTTATTATAAACACAAAACAAGTGACGGACAAAAGAGTATAGATTTAAAAATATCATCCAGCATATCAGTTCTTCATATTAGCCAAAATATGAACGATTATTGGCTAGTGTATTTGCCAAATTTCTACAATAGTGCATCCCTACCATTTGCATTATTAAGATGTAGTTCACACTTGATGTATTTATTTCGGTACATCTGGTACCTTGTGCCATCTGCTTACAGTACCTACAGTATTCATACTGTGTATTTAGACTTTCTACATTTACTAATATCTAATTCATTTTGTGTTATCTCTGTTCCAAATACAAATACAACACAGGATTTTAGTGGTAACTGAGCCATACTTTTATGTTTTGGGGTTTATTAAAATTCCTTGTTCCCAAAGAGTCACAGCTCTATTTTGCTGGGTCGGAAATGGTGGATGAATGCAGATGAGCCTTGGCAGGCACCGGCTTGTTGTATGGAGCTAGCAAATGCCTCTCGGTCACCTGACCATACCAGTTTCAACTCCTTTTTCCCTGTTCATCAGGTACTGTCTCTGCTGGCTACTGAATGGATGCTGTTATTTGTGGGTTTGTTTCTTCAAATATGGACACTTTTTAGCTCCCTTAAAGAACCAAATCATTTTTCTAAACAAAGAAATTTAATTTCCACCACATCTCATATGATTGTATTTGATAGTGGTGGAAATTACATAAAAAATGCACACAAATCAAATGTAATAAACTTAGTTTGAATTAAAATCAACCCCTTAAACTTAAATCTCACCATAGTTGAAGAAAGACCCACATGTGATTGTATTGTCTGTGCTGCTACAGATTTATAAGCAGAATAACTTTTCAATGCCATCAGACTCCGTGCACATGTCTTTTTTTTATTTGCAAATCCATTAAAACTCACTCATCTGCAATTGCCAGATGGCTAGATGCTTTACTTCAATAAGTTATTGCTTTTTATTCATATTCAAGTGGTAGTTTATATATCCTTGATGGACTTTAAATTAAGATAAAATCTGTGACCTTGTACTGTATGTCTTGTTTGTTCTTCTGGTCTTTGTTTATGAGAATAATCAAACATATCCTCATTATTTCTCTCTCTCTCTTAGGATGGCTCTTGCAATGGCCTCCAGCACTATGCTGCTCTCGGGCATGATGTGATTGGTGCTACTTCGGTGAACCTAATGCCCTGTGAAGTTCCTCAGGATGTGTACAGTGGTGTTGCTCATCAGGTCAGTTATATTTGTTTATTTCGCTGACTGTCAAAGCTCTATAAAGCATAGTCTCAAATTATGGTCTCAAAGCTCCAGTATTAATTTCTGGGAAGACTGCATATTTTGAGAGAACACTGTCTGGGATATATTGAGCTACCAGTTGATTTTGCTAAATTTGGGAATGCGGTGTAAGCAAGTGTTAACTCTAAAGTCTTGAACCATTCTTGCCAAAAACATCAGATTGTGCTTGCCATAGCACCGGAGTACATTGCAGATTTTCAATTAAATGCATGTCACAGTGCTGAGTCAGAGTTTGGCCTAAACACATCTGCATTGTTCCCGGGCTCTTCACAAGCCGAGATCATACCTTCTGTTTCACAGGGTAAGCTCTCAAGAGCCCCAATAAGACCGTCAACAACTTTCACACCTCATGTGTGATTAATGAACCTGTTCCACCCCTCCATGCAGATTAAGCTATTTTTAGTTTGTGGAGGAGGCACGAATAAGACTTGTGTTTTAACCCTTTTTAAATGGAGCGGATAACTAATTTATAATAAATAAATAAAAACTCACCCTACACAAAATAGGTGTTGTTAAAAGCTGTTGTTAAAATTTTGTAATGCATATAGGCAATCTGACCAACTCCTAACTACTGCATTTTAATTGAGCTGTTCAATTTGTAGTCCAAAAACCCGGAAGAGAATCATGGGTTCTATCAAGGTTTTCCTGATTTATCATTTTATTATAGCAGTTTTCCCTTACATTGTAGAAAACTATGATTATCCATTTCAGCAGGCACTTTCACAAACATGCTTGTGGTATTTGTAGTCCTTATTTAGTAACTCCTTAGCAAACGTTTTTTTTTTTTAAACATGGCGGCATTCATATTTGAGGTATGGCTGTGTCATTTATGTTGTAGAACAAAATGTCCAAGTATCTTCAAGAAATGTTTACCACAGCCAAGGGATGAACAATTCATCGAAATGCAATCAAAATCACTATATGAGGTAGAGCGATTATCAAACCGGAAGGGCTGCGATTTAATTGACTAAATAAATGGTCTGCACACGCTGTCTTTTAGCAAGTCAGTCCACTGTTGGCCATCTTTGGAATGCTACCGGGAGGCTATTTCCAGTCATGACAGTGCACCTCCTATCTACTTGAATGGGGAAAGACCGAAATCTCATAAACGGTTGGTCGAGATTATGATCAAAGAATATATTTCAAATCAGCAATAAAATCTGATAAAACTGGAATCATAAATTGTGCTTCATTACCTCAGATAACTTTAAAAAAAATTTTACATAAATATATTTCCATAATAATTTCTTAAATTATTGGGTTTCAAAAAATAATAGTGAATAGTGGTCTGAGACCCTGTAACAAAGTGGACAAAAACTGGTGTTGGTCGTTTGTATTTTTTATGAACATTATAAAACATTTGTTCAAAAATCTATATTTTTCATAATAATTGGAATTTTGTTTTTTGTCCAAATCGTTCAGCCCTACCACAGACCTTATTTCACTCATAAATTGAAAAAACCTACTTTAAAAACCTGTTGGAAATTCCAGAGGGAGCCCACTGCAAATTAGTCTTCTGGATATGCTTACAAATTGACATCTTGGCTGAAATGCTCTTTGCTGACAATCTAGAATGTTCCATTTCAAAATGTATGAAATATGATGACAATAATAATAATAGTAGGAAACAGGTAAAAACATACAGATCAGATAGACATGTCAAATATCTAGAAACTACTACACAAGCATATTTATTTCACTCACAGACCAAACCAGATGGAATGCGAGAAAGCCTTGAACCAACTAGGGGTGTAACGGTTCTCTGTAAAAAACCAAACCGTTTGGTTCGCCACCCACGGGTCGGTAAGCATTTGCACTGCAGTTCATCTCAAGTTGAAGGACGCATCTGGATCATGCAGTTTGGTGAAGAAAATAAAGCACCAAATAGATATGCGTAGTTATAACCTCCGCTAATGCGCCTGTATCGCTCTGTAGACACGCTCTGCCTGTTTCACTTGGGTCAACTTTCTACTGAGAGAAGCTGTCGACATCACCCAAGCATAGATATTGCGCAGCACACAGAGCTGCAGGTGAGCCCATACTGTACACACACCCTTCCATCTTTAAGGAATTCAGTGCTAATTCAGATAGACATATAACAATAACTAAATTGCTTGGAGTGTTCATTGCCAAAGTTATGTTGCCTTACTAAGATGTGGGATTTCGGCGTATTGTTAAAACACTCATGTTGCATTACGACATCCCTTCTAGCTTCCATTTTAACAGCAAGGTTTTTTCTTCTATAGTGATATACAGATTCTTGTTGAATATATGTTGAGTTGAGTATGAAATACATTTAATATTGATGCATGTAGCATAAATGCAGGTATTAAGTTAAATGTTGAGTTAGTAATTAGAGAAAACAACTTTTTTTTTAGTTAAGGATTTATTAACCATGGTTTTATTCAGTAATAATGTAGTAGCCATATAGTAACCATGGTTTTACTATAGTAAAGTGATGGTGGCATAGTCGGCTAAAGCATATATCTGTTAATCAGAAGTTTGCTGGGTCGATCCCCACGGCCACCACCATTGTGTCCTTGAGCAAGGCACTTAACTTCAGGTTGCTCCGGGAGGGGGGGGGGGGATTGTCCCTGTAATAAGTGCTCTGTAATTCGCTTTGGATAAAAGCATCTGCCAAATACATAAATGTAAATATAAATGTAGTAATATTGTAGTAGCCTTGACTAAAGTAACAATGACTGCTGTCACCATTGTTTTCTTGGCAGAAATCATAGTTTTGATACAATTAACCATTGTTTTGCAAAAGTAATACTGTAGTTTCCATATAGTAACCATGATTTTACTATAGTATTGTAACCATGACAGTAACCATGTTAATTTTGTGGATACTATGATTTTACTATTAATACCTTAGTTAAACTATGGTTACTGTTGTAAAACCATGGTGATTTGTAGTGAGGGCAAATCTCTTGAAATGTTTACATTTGTTCATTTGGCAGACGCTTTTATCCAAAGCGACTTACAAAAGAGGAAAACATAAGTGAATCATCTTATGGAGACATTTGTACGAAAAGTGCCATATTACAAAGTTTCACTATCATCAGAATAGTATACAAAACAGATTTAAGTGCAAAAAAATCTTTTTTTTTTTTTTTTTGTGAGACTGTTTAAGTGCTCTTTTTAGCCGTTTTTTTGAAGACAGAGAGTGAGTTAGCTTCCCGGATGGAGTTGGGAAGGTCATTCCAACGTGGTATAATGAAACCGAGAGTATGGGAAAGTATTTTGGTGCCTCTTTGTGTTGGTACAACAAGGTGACGTTCCTTAGCCGACCACAGGCTTCTGGCGGGAGTGTAGATCTGCATAAATTATATTAGGTATGCTGGAGCAGACCCAGTGACTGTTTTGTATGCCAGCATCAGAGCCTTGAATTGAATACGTGCATCAACCGGCAGCCAGTTTCAGAGAGACAAAGAGTGGTGTAACATGTGCTCTCTTAGGTTCATTAAAGACCAGATGTGCTGCTGCATTCTGGATCATTTGCAGAGGTCTAGTTGCACATGCAAGAAGGGCTGCAATGAGAGAGTTACAGTAGTCCAGTCTAGTTATGACAAGTGACTGAACAAGCAGTTGTGTGGCATGTTCAGAGAGGAAAGGTCTTATTTTCCTGATACTGTAGAGAGTAAATCTACATGATCTTGCAGTCTTTGAGATGTGGCCTGTGAAATTGAACTTGTTATCGATGTTACCCCTAGATTTCTGACCGTTTTGGAAGGCAATACTGTAGTTGAACCCAGTTGCACGGTGATGTTGTGTTCAACAGCAGGGTTGGCTGGAAAGGCAAGGAGTTCGGTCTTGGCTGGGTTGAGTTGCAGGTGGTGTTCCTTCATCCAGGCCAAGATTTCTGCCAGACAGGCAGCGATTCGAGCAGTCACTGTGGTGTCGTTGGGCTGAAAATACAAGCAGAGTTGCATGTCGTCAGCATAGCAGTGGTAAGAGAAACCATGTGACTGATTGATGGATCCCAGTGATGTTGTGTATGTGAAGAAGAGAAGTGACCCAAGCACTGATCCCTGAGGTACCCCAGTATGTAACTGATGTGGCTTAGATACCTCACCTCTCCAGGCTACCTTGAAGGACCTATTTGAGAGATAGGAGGTCAACCAGTCAAACAGTTCCTCTGATGCCTAGAGTATAGAGGGTGGATAGAAGGATCTGATGGTTGACTGTGTCAAAGGCTGCAGAAAGGTCCAGCAGAATCAGAACGGATGATCTGGATTCAGCTTTTGCCTGTCTCAGCGACTTCGTGACAGACAGCAGGGCAGTCTTGGGGGAGTGTCCACTTTTGAAGCCTGACTGATTGTCATCTAGTAGCTTGTTCTGTGAGAAAACTGCCCTTTCAAGTGTTTGTTTCCAAATAGAATATTTTTACTTTGGCAGTAAGATTTTTTTTTTCTGAACATAACAAATACCGAACCGGAAAATACCGAATTGAATCACAACATTCTGAACTTTGTTTTGAAGTAAAAAAGTATTTAAAAATTGGACAAAAAGACAAAGGTCCAAGACTGTGTACTTAAAGTCTTTAATTGATTAGGGAATTAACTACAATCCCATGTAGCAAGAACTGGAAAAATATAAATCTATTGATTAAAGTTGTTGATTATACTGTAAGTAGAGAAACAATATATTTTAAGTTAATTGCTAAATATTCAGATGTACACTTAAGCAGTTTAAGAATGTTGGGACATGCACTCGAATGCATCATTCGCAGTGAGTCACTGCAGAGCTCTTTTGGTGCGATTGGTTTGCAGCGTTTCTCTGATTGGTGAATCTTTATCTTCAGCAACATGGGTAGTGTATATTTTCATTAGGAAGTTTTTTCAAACAAAGTTGAAATAATGCTGGCTGATGACTATAACAGAAGCATATCCCATTGATTAACAAACTCTGACCTCACAGTAGGTATGTCTTTAAATGTATATTATTTAGCATTAAAAATCAATTTGTATATGGTGAAAATGAATGTGATTTTCACTTCTGGAACCAGACTGTTGCTCGCTTTTGAGTGTTCTGTCCTGTGTCTCACAGGTGGAGGAGTTCAGGGCTCGGGATGCAGACAAGGGTTTGAAGATTGCACAGGTGCTGGAGGGCTTCATCAGCAGGAAGGTGGTGAAGCAGACGGTGATGACTGTGGTCTATGGCGTCACTCGCTACGGGGGCCGTCTAAAGATCGAAAAGCGACTCAAGGAAATCGATGATTTCCCTAGGGTGAGGCTTTTCATGCTTTGATAAAATGACCATATATGCTGTAACAAATTCTGGTTATATAAAATTGACTGATTTGAGATGAAACAAACCCTGTCCTTGATGCTGTCCAGGTGAAAGCGGTCTGTATCTTTGTACTTTATAGTCTGGTTAGCATTTCAACATTTCAACTCTTTGTCTGGTTCTCATAGAAACGGTGTGATCCATGTTTACCCATTTTAGGTTTTTACTCATACCAAGTATAATCCAGTTTTTTTGGACAGACCAACTATTTAGCCTTTTCTTAAAGATGAAGTGTCTTTTTTTTTTTGTTAAATTTCTCCTATCCCAGCTTGATATGCTGGAACAACTAAATTTCAAACTAATACACCCCTATACAGCAATATTGGTTCAACCAATGGTGTGCGTTTGGGGTGGGACTATCAGGACCTGAAACTTGATTTTCCAATTCCATTTGGTGATGCTAGTAGTGCAGAAATTACGCACTTTGCCTTTACGGTAGATTTAGTGGTAAAGATAAGCTCTATAAGCTTTACATTGTACTTTTCTGCATGTGACATGAACATTAAGGATTAAGTTTCCCTCTGTTTGCATTAGTCTTGTGGGCAACCATAGAAACAATTAATGGTCCTCTCATCTCTCTCCCTAGCAGGGATAGAATTATCACCTCGTGGAGTCAGGGGAGCTAATCTCCATGTACTTCTGATTGCTAAAGCAAAATCAAATAACATTGTTTTGGTGACATTTCTATATTATTTCTGTTGCCGTTTCTCTCAACAAACTCTTTTTTTTATTTTTATATCGCAGCCTAATATATGGTAAATGGTCTGCACTTATATAGCGCCTTTTTATTAACCTTAGAGGTTACCAAAGCGCTTTACACTGTGTCCCAATCACCCATCCACACTCAGAGCTGAATGCAAGGTGCTAGCCTGCCATTGGGAGCAACTTGGGGTTCAGTGTCTTGCCCAAGGACACTTCGGCATGTGGAGCCATGTGGGCCGGGATTCAAACCACCAACCCTGCGATTGGTAGCCGACCCGCTCTACCATCTGAGCCACAGCCGCCCCTGACATAGCTCTTCGATTGCTGATTGCTGATTGCTGGATACACTGTCCTGTTACAGTGCTAATGTGTTCCCTTGGACACATAATTTTACAGAAATGTTAATAATTTGTAGTGGATTATTTAATTTTTTTTAGAAACTGACCCAACACTGTCATTTTCAATCCACAGGAATGCATATGGGATGCTTCACATTACCTGGTGCATCAGGTTTTCAGCAGCTTGAAGGAAATGTTCACTGGGACGAGGGAGATTCAGGTATACAATGTCAAATATCATGTTTATCACAAGTTGCCTTCTCCCTTTATATATTGTATAAAAACTCAAATCTAAACCCCTGCTGCTCCTCTATTTACTTTGAATGATTGCTCTAGTTTTTTTTGTGTGTGTGTGTGTTTTTTTACAGTAAAAATATCTAAATCTTAAAACAAGTTAAATTTACTTGAGAATCAAAATGACATACCATATTTTGACATACGCCTCTTTTTTTGCTGAGAAATCTGCTATTTGGCAATTGGATAAGAAAATTCAACTTAATTTAAACATTTTAAAAAGTTTATCTTTCTTACCCAATTGAGCCCAGGTAGTTGGATTATTCTCTCCTGATACAGGAGTGGATGGGATTGGGGGCTTTAGGCCCAGACTGTTGGAGAACACTCTGATGAATGGATGCACTTCAGGCCCCGGACCGCTTCCAAATGAAACAGGAAGAGCTCTGGGGACCTTGCGACTGTGCGACTTTGGATATCTGTGGCAGCCAAACTGTGGAGCCAGCACTGTTGCTGTGGATCAGCAGGTTTTTTTTAAATGCTTCAACTTTGCAACAACTTCCCATCTGTGCATCTGGATTTTTCCAGATGGATTTTTTGCCGGCTACTTTTAGCTTGCTATTTTTCAGGAGAAGTTACAGTATAACAGCGGAAAAATAACAGATGGTTTTCTCGTCACGGATAGAGGTTTTAATTTCAGTTTAGATTACTTTGTAGATGGGTCCAATTCATTATGCAAATGTGGTTCAACATCTAAAAAGTGTAATTCCCAATATAAAGAAGCCATCTAGTGTTGATGCTGTTGTGAACCCTGATCTTTTTTGCCTCAGGACTGGCTAACAGAGAGCGCTAGGCTAATGTCGGGGAGAACGGTGGAGTGGGTGACGCCGCTGGGACTTCCTATTGTTCAGCCTTACCACAGAATGAAAAACCAAATGGTAAGTGTCAATGTCGAAATAACTAGTTTGAAACTAAATATTTGTGAGTGTACTTGTAATTTACCATTAATTCCAGTCCCATGAAAAAAGAAATTAGGCCATTTTAGTATTAGCGAGTTTCTAAGTTTTACTTGACACAATGAAATCAAAATTGTGGCTTTTAGTCTATATTAGTTCTGGCCCTCAAATATGATTGGATGGCAGTCCAACACCACTGGGACGTTTTAAAAAACATTTCGCCCTGCGTTTGTGGTATTCCAAAAAGTGGTGGGGATTTTTGATACATTTTTCCTTTTGATTCATTCACTGATTGTTGTTAGAAATTACATATTTATTGTCTTTTATTTTATAAGTGACTCATTCAATCATTGACTGAACTGAACTGAAAGTTGTACACCTCCAAAGCAATATAACAGGTTTCCCTCACATCCTGGAAAATCTGGAATTTTATAATGCAGTCATTTAAAGTACTGTGCTAAAGTCTTAAGGCACATAAGATTAAAAAAAAATTGTCTTTTAGATGGTTATTTATATCTTCAGCTTTAGTGTGTCAATAAGAAAATAGATCATCACTGATCTTCCACCTGGTCGTCTAATGGTTAGACGGAGACCTGGAGAGGCCTTCAAGCCACAGTATCTCGTACCCATTGTGAAATTTGGTGGAGGATCGGTGATGGTGGAGGTGCTTTAGCAAGGCTGGATTTGGGCAGATTTGTCTTTGTGAAGGACGCATGAATCAAGCCACATACGAGGTTATCCTGGAAGAAAACTTGCTTCCTTCTGCTCTGACAATGTTCCCCAACTCTGAGGATTGTTTTTTCCAGCAGGACAATGCTCCATGCCACTCAGTCAGGTCAATCGATGTTTGGATGATGGACCACCGGATCCAGACCCTGCCTTGTATTTTTGCGGCAGGAGTGGCATAAAGTCACCCAGCAGCAATGTGAAAGACTGTTGGAGAGCATGCCAAGACGCATGAAAGCTGTGATTTGAAATTCTTTAAAAATGAATATGAACTGGTTTTCTTTGCATTATTCGAGGTCTGAAAACACAATCTTTTTTATTATTTTGACCAGTTGTCATTTTCTGCAAATAAATGCTCTATAAGACAATACGTTTTATTTGGAATTTCAGTAAAATGTTGTCAGTACTTTATAGAATAAAACAAAAAAAAATCATTTTACTCAAACATATACCTATAAATTGTAAATCCAGAGAAACTGGTAATTTTGCAGTGGTCTCTTAGTTTTGTCCAGAGTATAATAGCAATTGTCACAATATACATTATGACCTTTCATGTTTTTGTTTTTGTTTTTTTTTTTGCTTAAATATTACACCCATGGGCACATAAAATGTCCTGTGCCTTCAATGTGCCCTACCCCAACTTCCTGTGTTAATAGGAAATACATCGATCAGCCACAACATTAAAACCACCTTCCTAATATTTTGTAGGTCCCCCTCGTGCTGCCAAAACAGTTCCGACCCGCATCTAATCAGCAAATTGTGTGGCAGTAGTACAGTGCATAAAATCATGCAGATAGGGGTCAGGAGCTTCAGTTAATGTTCACATCAACCATCAGAATGAGAAAAATTTGATCTCAGTGATTTGGAGCGTGCATGATTGTTGGTGCCAGTTGGGCTGGTTTGAGTATTTCTTTAACTGCTGATTTCCTAGGATTTTCACGCACAACAGTCTCTAGAATTTACAATAATCCAGTGAGCGGCAGTTCTGTGGACGGAAATGCCTTGTTGATGAGAGAGGTCAATAGAGAATGACCAGACTGTATGAATTGATAAAGTCTACAGTAACTCAGATAACCACTCTGTACAATTGTGGTGAGAAGAATATCATCTCAGAGTGCTATTCTAAGATGCGGGTTGGCACTGTTTTGGCAGCACTACACAATATTAGGCAGGTGGTTTTAATGTTGTGGCTGATCGTTGTATGTCAACATAGGAAAAAATTGTGCTTGTCGTGATTTCATGGGGTCTTGAACAGGAACCAAATGCATTCAACTTGACAATTTCCCTTTTAAGTATGAAATGGTAGGTCCTCCCAATTTGGAGTACTACTGCTGTACTTTCTCAGCAGAATTTAGCAGAAAGTCCTACCTGTCTCCACACAGCAGGCGTACTGCCCTGCCCTCCACCTCGACCTGAATCCCAGTAGTGCTGCTTGTTAAAAAGGTCTAGTGCAGCTGGGAGTGAAACAATGGAGTAATGTGATGGAGGTTTTGCATGCTGACGGCTTGTGCTGCTGTCAAATAGCATCAGCAACATAGCTGAGGTGGCACAGCGGTGGCCTGTAGTGCGTGGGGGAATCCAGCAGAGTGCATCTGGCAACCCGTCTGTTTCACATTTGCTTAACATTTGCTGTAGCTGCTGGCCTAATACCACATTTAAAAAAACTAATATTCAGTATATATGTGTGTGTATGTATATATATATTAGGGCTGTCAATCGATTAACAATTTTAATCAAATTAATTACATGTTGTCCCGAATAATCACAAATAAGCGCATTTAATCGCATGTACAAATATTTGGTGAGAGAGCCCTCAAATAAATATAATTCAATATATAATGATTAAATAATGATACATAGTTATCTTTAAATATATATATATATATATATATATATATATATATATATATATATATATATATATAAAATAAAAAATATTCAGATAATTAAAATGCATTACATTTTTGTTGCAGAAGAGTTAATCATTGATAAGACAATACAAAAAAACGTATTGTTTACTACAATATGACTTATTGATCATAAGTCAGTCATTGGCACACAGTTCACAGCAATCCATTTCGCAATTGAATTTGTCAGTTCGAGATTTATTATGAGGGCTTGTTTAAGGACACTTACGTCAGACATGCTTGAGTAGCGTGCGTTGCGTCATAAACATAAAATGTTTAGTTCACTGTTTCAAGTTAAATATTAATACTCAATCTTTAAACACATCTTGAGATCCCTTTGTTCGCATTGCTCCAAGTGTTTTGAATGCAAGAACGTTACGCATGTCTGTGTTGTTCTGCCTACTGAAGTGTTTTCTTCACTGTATAAACTGCATGTTGCTCATACAGCTGAAATTTCACTTACTGCCCTCTGGAGTAAACAGGTGGTACTACAAGCTTGCTTTTCTCAGGAATCTTCCTAATTATGGTCCGGGGGCATTGCGATTATTTGCGTAATTTTTTGTAAATTTAATCGCACTGAATTAATACGTTAAATCGAAAGCCCTAGTTGAAATACATACACTGACTGTGCAAAGGGGTTCAGTGGTATGTGTGTTTGCATCAGAACATAATTTTGGCCTGAATGAGATTGGTGTGCAGGGTTTGCTGTGCGCTGAATATTTTTCAACGGAGGGCCAACCAAAATATCGGTCCGACAAAGTAAATTTAATTGCATTCATCTCACGTTTGAGGCTTAAATGTGTTATGCTAAATGCACTTCACATCTGGAGCACACAGTGTAATTGAAGCCTTGTTTTGCGTGAGTGTCAAGTAAACCACACCAGGTGGTGTGCTCTTATATACACATGGTGCTCGAGATCAAGTGGATCACTTGCACGATTCACTGGACGACATGTCACAGACTGGAAAACCTGAATTATTTAATGAATTTTCCACATACCATTTTTGACCCAGGAAAACCCCTCAATGTGCACAGAATGAGGGATGTGGTCCACTTTTGCGAAGGACTGGACCCATTCTTTTCCCTGTCACCCCTGGGAACATGTGTTGTGTCATGTGCCAGGCCTTTTCACTTTCATAGGTCCACAGTGGAAATAATGTGTAATAGCACCCTAATGGATTGTGTTATGCTCAGTGGGGTTCTGCTGGTGCTAAGCTGCCACTGCTTTGTAAAGGTGTCGATTGGCCTTTTCCCAGTGCTGTCAAATGTCAGCTTCTAAGGGCAGGAGCCAAGCTGGTAGTCATTGAGCTCGTTTGCATGGACACCAAAAAAGCTGTTTATTGTGAGAAATCTACATGAGGCTAAAAATGTGGTGGTAAATAAGCTGTTTCTCCACAGGAAAATAATTTCCCTGCAATGCTTGTGTAAATATCAAACTTGAAATCCAAGGGAGATGTTGCTATTTTATTCTCTGTTGCTCACTTTATTTCGAGATATTTTTTTATTGTTGTTGCTGTGTTCATTTCCTTAAGCATTTTCCTTTGCGACCTGCAGCAGAATTGCATTTCAATAGTGGGGTTTCCCTCTTACTTGAAATGCTGGGATTCCCCCATTGTACTTGAGCGTATATACGCTGACATGAGGAACAGTAGTTGATATTTGAAATTGTTGTGTATAAATGGGTATATTTTATAGTTTATGTGCTTTTTCATTTTCCCAATGAACTGCCAGAAATGTTGCATTCTTTCAGCTGTGTTTATTTGTTGCTATGATGTATGGCTCCATCCTATGCGTACTCTTTAAAAACATGGCCACATAAATTGCGTTCTCCTGGAGAAACCTGGGTGTGTTAAAACGCTATCTCTTAAATGGCAAAACAGCATTATCTCCCAGCCTTGCCCAGCATGAGAGTTTATTCATACTACAGGTAGCTTCTAATACTCCAGGGAACTATTTGTTAAAATATTTATATAAATATTAATAAAAAAAAATCCAGTAAGTAAATTGAATTGAGAGGATCTCCTTGAGTTATGGTCTGTATTGTCTGGTCCTGAATAACATAACTCAGTCCAATGAATTAAGTTAATTTTATTTTATTGGATTTTTAAGGAATTTATAGAATCATCATTGGTGCACCCTCATAAAAATGTCACTATTGAAGCCATTTTGTTTTACTGAGCAGGAGGTGTGATGGCCATTTATGGCACTCGGCATGTAAAACCACCATTTTGGAATTCAGTATGTAAAACCCTCCTCATCTATCCAGTTGGATGACAATATAATAATTATATTCAGTGCTTATGTTTCATCTTCTAATTGTAATGGTCTGCTTGCTAAATTTAGGATGAAAACACCAGCTTAGCTAAAAATGTATGCAGAGTGGCAGTTTTATGCCCCTCCATGTATATTGAGTCATTACTAAGGCTGGGCTGTTTTTCCTCTCTACAGACACTTGTTTCCAGAATGTGCCGATTGTTGACAATACAACACTAGGGATTGGTCGTAATTGATTGCTAGTCGATTATTCATCCAACAGTCAACTAGTTGATTAGTCAGGTCATCTAGTTTATCTAGATATATTTCAGTTTTTAGCTGTGGTGCTTGAATTAGCTTGGTTACAGCATAATGTCCTTAAGATTTTAGACAGTTTATATGATTAAAAAAAAGAATAAAATTAAATTAAGATTTACGCATTTCAATTGCATAACATTTTCCATACACAGAGCCATTTGGGTTGTTTTGTTTTTTTGAGTGTCCCATCTTGGACATTCCATTTTGAAGACCGCACATCAAGTTAAAAATAGTCTAGAGACTATTTTTTATTTTTTTATTACCAATAATGATTGTTTTTGTTTAAATGTCCAATAATTGACATGCAGAACCGATATTTAGTCTTTTTTTTGTTTGTTTGTTTTGTTTTGTTTTTTGCACAGTGATAGCTAGAAATAATTTTACTACAACAATAAAAACATAGTAGCACAAGTTTTGCATGAGTGGATTTAATTAAAAGATCTGGCTGCATACGGTGACCAAATAAACATGTTAACATTATGTAACATAAAAAGTCACTTTACCTGTGAAAACTGCTGTTTCCTGCTGAGCGCACAGTAGTGAAATGCCGTTTTAGGTGCTTGAGCACTATTCTTTATACAAACATTGGTAAAAAAGATACTCAAGAATCAGATACATTTCTAGAGGGGCGTCTACAAAAAAAAATGTTTTGCTTCAAAAACAGTTCAACAGATAGCAATAGAATGGAGGGTCCATTCCATTGCCATCTGTTGAGCTGTTTTTGAAGCAAGAACGTTTTTTTGTAGACGCCCCTCTAGAAACGTATCCGATTAAGGTCAGGTGTATTCAAAACCAGCCTTATTATTGTTCCTTAAGATAGATTTGTTGATTAGGCAACTAACCAAGTAGTTTTGTATATCCCTATACTGCACAAACTTGCCATGACTCACACAGCCATTTATCCTCAAAAGATGGTTGATTAGTCAGGGTTGGATGTTGATGATGTACAACACCATTTAGAGCATCAACCACACTATAGCCAGTCTATTTTTTATTCGCCTAGCAATGGAGACAACCCTTGGTTGGCAGGCACACATAATAGATTATTTATGTCTTGAGGGATATTCTAGTAGTCTGCCACACTTGTCAGATTGTCAGTTTCGTGGTTTTAAATAGATCTAAATTCTGTCGTATTTTACTCACATGTCACTCCAGACCTGTATGACTTTCTTCGTGGCAAAGTTGTTGGTTGCTGTTTTCCATGCAATTTCAACGAATGGTACTGAAGCTTTAAAGCTTCAGAAGTGAATCAAAAGTTTGGAACCACATGGGTGAGGAAATACAGACAGAATCTTCATTGTTTTATGATATCTGGGTTTGCCTCCGTGCAGTTTGCTAATGAGTGTTTGGTATGTGAGGAGCATTAAAGAGGTCATATCATAAGGAATCAAATTTCCCTTGATCTTTTGAGATAAAAGGGCTTGATGCACTATGAAAACATGCTGTTTCAGAACTCAAAACTTGACAATACTTTTCATTGAAATGTGAAAATAAGCTGCAAAAAAGGTAGGAACTTGTGCAACAATGATGTCACACAGATAAATGCATCAACACTGTTTATGCTTGCACATCAACGATGGCTATAAACTTGACCCACCCAGTCATGGCGAGTTAAAGAAAGTCTGAAATTCAAATGGCAAGCTCCAATTGCAGCACCTACAAAGCAGGAATCTTAAGGTCTTAAAATAAATGTTTTGTTTTTGTTTTGTTTTTTTTGCAGATAGTCAATTGTCTTTATAAAGTAGTTCTTGGTACATTTTGTGTATACCACTTAACTGCGTCAAAGTTATACAAAACCTCTTCTACACAACCTCTCTTCTACAGTGTGACTCTTAAACCTAGAAGAAAATCCAAATCAGTAGAAATCTCAGTTCCCTACTTCAACTGTAATCAAGGAAATGTTTCATCATGCTGCAGCAATGAGACACTTCAACTAAGGTCACCTCGCCGTGATTCAATTTCTTCCAACCCACCCTTGATCTTTCTCTACATGAGAAATGGTGTATTAATTAGATGCTGGGGAAATGGGAGAGTGATGCCGTCGTAACAAAGTAAACAAATAAGCTTAGGTGAAATCGTCAGTATTTATTACGCGCCTGTGTCTGTTGATAGGGAGAAATGTAATTATACTTGGGAGTGAACCAGACTGCGGATATGCATCCCTAAAGCTATCTGATGTGATTGTTTGCTTTTAATCAGTTTAGGTTAGGCTTTTTTTCACTGGCTATACAGTCTGTTAATACTGTGAGGACGACCAGCTGGGACGAAATGTACAGGAACCGTTTGTTGCCTTTGCTTTAGTGGCCGACACTTGTGGTACCCTTGGAAAGGGCAAATGTGATTTCCCTTGGGAGTGCTGTTCTATTCCCGGTCGACAATCTGATCCTGAAGGATGTAGGGCCAATGCTCAGATTATAGACTCAGTAACATTTACTCTTGCTTGGTGAAATTCCATGGTCGAAATATAGTCATATCAGTGGGAATCAGGAATTTTGCCTGATGGAATTCCCATGGCAAAGAATTTACCTACATTAATTTTGGCAAACTTTGTCGTGCAAATTTGTAGCGTTGACCAACAGGAAGTTGCTTGGTTTGGCAGTGACCTCTGTGTGGGCAATGCTTTGTACATAGCAAAACTGAATATTCAAAATAGGCGAGGAAATAATTTTAGCAGTGAGTTTCTTTATATATTCACTCTTAAGAGTAAAGTAAGGCATAAAAAAGGTTTCTCTGCAAGCAGTTAGGGTGTTTCACATTTGGCCACACCTTCTTTCCATGCAAAATCTTGCAATACAAAGGTCGAGGCTTTTCACATCCTGCTAATTGGCTAAAGCTGAAGTTTCGTCTGGTCTAAAAGATAAATCAAAAACAAAGTTGCCTTAACATTCGCACTGCAAGATATTTTTTAATATTGGGAGGATCAGGGTTATGGCTTGCACTGCTGTGAAGCATGAATCATCCATTTTAATTGATCTTCCAGCAAAAGATGTTGTTTTTGTGGTTGATGAATACAGTTGAAAAGACTCCCACGGGACATAACGTTCAAGAGGTCAGCAGTGGTATGGCATGGAGCTTCTCTCTTGAGGATGCTGAATAATTAGAGAATGTTGTACCTTATACCATGATTCTCAGATGGAAGCTTTCAGCAAAAGCATTCCTGGTGTTCCAAGGCTTGTGCCAGAATGTCTTGGGTTTGAAGCATTCTTATTGATTGTTTTTTTAATGGTAATTTAATGGACAGTAGAGATGTTCAGTCAAGATGTCAATTTGTAGGCCAACCCAGAAGGCTAAAAATTACCTCAGGAATTTCGAATAGTTTTTTAGAAGAGCAGTTTTTGATTTATATTGTAAACTACGGTCTGTGGTTACCATTGCTTAATCTTGTGTGACCCAGCGTGGACATTGAATTTTGGGTTTGCTATGTGCAACTCATGATTTAAATTCATTTAAACCAACTGCTGTCAGTAAAGGTTTAAACTTAAGTGACAAAACAATGTGGCGCAAACCACGGCAGAGTTTATCTTTGGGAGAAACGTTAACAAATATACTTCTGGCAGGAGAACTAATTAACTTTTTACATCGAAACCTGTTTGAGAGAAAAGATTAGAATCTCAAGTTTCATCCGATATGCCATTTAATTTTTTTTTAGCAATTTATGAAACGTCACGCTGTTAAACACAGTGTACACTAATGTGTATTTCAGCAAACTTTTTTCTTAGATATCCTATATTTACTGTGCTTTATCACACTGAGAATCAATGGGTTCATCCAAAAGCTGAAAAATTGCTTTCAGTGGCTTTATATGGAGTTTGTATAAAAATAAGGTGCTTTTCAAATTGTTCTGAGACCAGTGCAGACAAACAGTACACTAAAGGTTAGGTCATTCACTTAATAAGGAGCCAGGGAGCATCCTATAGCTCTTTATGCAGCAGTGTAATCAGTCCAAACTTCCTATGAAAAATTCAGTTTCAGGCTGCAGATTATGTTTGGACCACTCACCATGTTTGGCAGACATGGGACAATGGTAATCAGCACAGTTGAAGTGAAATTAACCACGCCACAGATTTCATATTAGCCAACTATAATGCTAGTCATAGTGTAAGAAGTTGTTTAGGACATCTACTTTGTGCATGACACAAGTAATTTTTACAAGATCACAATTCCAGTGGGTCAGAAGTTTACATACACTAAGTTAACTGTGCCTTTAAGCAGCTTGGAAAATTCCAGAAAATGATGACACCACGCTTTTAGATAATTCGCTTCTGGTAGGAGGTGTACTGAATTAGAGGTGTACCTGTGGATGTATTTTAAGGCCTACCTTCAAACTCAATGCCTCTTTGCTAGACAACATGGGAAAATCAAAAGAAATCAGCCAAGACCTCTGAAAAAAATGTGGACCTCCACAAGTCTGGTTCATCCTTGGCAGCAATTTCCAAATGCCTGAAGGTAACCCTTTCTTCTGGACAAACAATAGAATGCAAGAATAAACACCATGGGACCACACAGCAATCATACCGCTCAGGAAGGACTCGCACTCTGTCTTCTAGAGATGAACATAGCTCATTCCAACCATGAAGCATGGGGGTGGCAGCATCATGTTGTGGGGTGCTTTGCTGCGGGAGGGACTGGTGCACTTAACAAAATAGATGGCATCATGAGGAAGGAAAATTATGTTGATATATTGAAGCAACATCTCAAGACATCAGCCAGAAAGTTTAAGCTCGGTCATAAATAGGTCTTCCAAATGGACAATGTCCCCACGAATACCTCCAAAGTTGTGTCAATATGGCTGTGGTGGCGGCGTAGTGTGCTAAAGCACATAACTGTTAATCAGAAGGTCGCTGGTTCGATTCCCACAGCCACCACCATTGTGTCCTTGAGCAAGGCACTTAACTCCAGGTTGCTCCGGGGGGAGTGTCCCTGTAATAAGTGCACTGTCTGCCAAATGCATAAAATGTAATAATGTAAAATTTAAATATTGTAGTTGCCATCACAAAGCCTTGACCTCAATCCGATTTGTGGGCAGAACTGAAAAAGCGTGCGCGAGCAAGGAGGCCTACAAACCTGACTCAGTTACACCAGTTCTGTCAGGAGGAATGGGCCAAAATTCCAGAAACTTATTGTGAGAAACTTGTGGAAGGATACTCTAAATATTTGACACAAGTTAAACAATTTAAAGGCAATGCTACCAAATATTAACAAAGCAAACTTCTGACCCATTGTGAATGTGATGAAAGAAATAAAAGCTGAAATAAATCATTCTCTCTACAATTATTCTGACATTTCACATTCTTAAAATAAAGTAGTGATCCTGACTGAACTAAGACTGGGAATGATTTCTACGATTAAATGTCAGGAATTGTGAATAACTGAGTTTAAATGTATTTGGTTAAGGTGTATGTAAACTTCTGACTTCAACTGTAGATTCAGAATGGAAAATGCACATAGCAGTCACACTCTGGTCTCAGAAGGTTAAAGAGACTTTAATGATCACTCCTACATAAATTACACCTCATTTCCAAACGTGAATTTTGAAACTGCTTTATTTTTTTTTCAAAAACACTATTGTAAAAACCTATTGGAAATGGCTTGGAAATGCTAATTCTCTCCTGGGTTTTAGTATTACAAACTGAACAGCTCTTTTGGGAAATATCTTTTTGATCTCATCTGACTCTGCAATGATGCAAAGTGTCTTTTATTACCATTAGATGGCACTCAGCATCAGACCGTAATAGATTGAGATCAGACTGCTGAGGATCAGAGGCTGTCACAGAGAATGCACATCTGTCACTCTGGTTTCACTGTTGCAACCATTGAAACTATGCTGGATTAATTACTGTAATGATGGATCTATATGCCAGCATGTTTGATCAGGTGTCCATTATTTTCACCTGTGTATGCAGGTGAAATGCAGGGATTTAAAGATTTGGAAAGTCTTTGTGTGCTGATTTGTAAATAATTGTGACCTTCATGTGTCCATGCAAATCAGCCATTTTTGGCACATTTCATATCCCATCTGTGGCTTGTGATCTTAGCATTTTCATGGGACTGTCATAGCAAGAGATTTCAGTCATATCAAGCTAGTTAAATGTTGGATGACTTTAATATGTCACACATTTTTAAATGTTAAGGGCTCATATGGACTATAATTAGTGTATTGAACAGAGGGCTGCACATGGACTGTGTGAGCATTCTGTGCTGACAAATAAATTAATGTCATGCACACTGTGTCATCGTCACATGCACATGCCATTGACTGTGCAAAAAGACTATCATAAAGCAGTTGTAGTGTGCATGCGTTGAATGTGTCTGTATCGGTTAGTGGTCAGTATACTAAGATGGAAATAGCCAAGTATACCCAGCGTTGGAGAGTAATGAAATACATGTAATGGGAATACGTATTTAAAATACAAAGTATAAGTAACTGTATTCCACTACAGTTACAATTTAAATAATTGGTATTTAGAATACTGTTACATTCAAAAAGTAATTTGATTACTGAAGAGATTAATATTGTCTTTTGTTTCATTTAATATTTAGTCCTTTCAGATGGAAAACATTTATACATATAAATTATGTGATCCAAAGTGCATTTGAACAGTGGTGAAACACTTTCTTATGATGTGTTACATTCATACGAGCAGACAGAGAAGTAAGTTTGGAGTACAAGAAATAGAATGGTAAATGGTCTGCACTTATATAGCACTTTTTCTTTAACCTTAGAGGTTACCAAAGCGCTTTACACCGTGTCCCAATCACCCATTCACACTCATACACCAATGGCAGCAGAGCTGCCATGCAAGGCGCTAGTCTGCGCTAGTCTGCCAAGGCGCTAGTCTAGCAACTTGGGGTTCAGTGTCTTGCCCAAGGACACTTCGGCATGTGAAGTCGTGTGGGCCGGGAATCGAACCGCCAACCCTGCGATTGGCAGCCGACCCGCTCTACCATCTAAGCTTAAATGCTATTTCTATCCATTTTACATGCACATGTAACCAGGCACATATTTTTATCAATAAAATTCACATTGGATCATCATAATTTTTTTTCTAGTAAGAACTTTGATATTAGGGAAAAAAAAAATATTCTTGATAATGCTTTTTTTATTGTTTTTCTGTAAAAATATAAAAAATCCTTAAAACAAGATCAATTTGATATATCTTGTTTTAGAAACATCACTGCATAAGATATTTAGGTTTTTCAGAGAATGTATTTTTAACATGTGAGTTTATATAGTCAAAACAAGTGAAAAAAATCTACCAGTGCTGAAGAAGTAATCCAAAGTATTTAGAATCTGTTACTGACCTTGAGTAATCTAACGGAATACGTTACAAATTATATTTTACATCATGTATTCTGTAATCTGTAGTGGAATACATTTAAAAAGTAACCCTTCCAATCCTGAGTATACCCTAGCCTTAATATGTGGTGCTTTGGCCTACTGGTTAGTAGGGCTGCGTTTACCAGTACCATTAGCACTTAACCGACAATTCATCAATGAAAAAAAGATGAGGAAAATGTTTGTCGACAATTTTTACTGCCAATGTTGTCGATAACGTCAACTAATCATTTCAGCCCTGCTGGTTAGCACACATGCTCCAGACGTATTAAGGTGCTCATGCGGGAGGGTTCAAATTTGACCAGTGTCATCCCTGATCCTGTTCCTCCTTACTCTCCCGATAATTTCCTGTTAACTATCTACATCCACTCCCAATAAAATATTAAAATCACAAAAATAAATAAAATCGTATTTAAGAGCATCATCTTCATATTTTTGAGGTTGTGCTATGTAGGTTGGTGGCTTTCCTTGTTTAAATAACGAGAAAGGGGGCACAAGGGAACAAGTGATAGAGATCAGTGGTTCCCCAATGTGTGTTCTGATCAGCAGCAGGGTAAACACAGGCAGCTGTCCGAACATGGAAAACTTGCACTTCATACAGGAATCCCTTTTTCATTGCATGAGCATCATGCCAACATGCTTTCTTAGGACTTGTCTCCCTTCATCTTGAGTTTGAGTTGCACAGATCTGTCATAACCAACAGATCAATAGGTTACTGATCAGACATATTTCAATTATTAACTTGTAACTCTCCAACTTCACCTTCATGGTGGCAAAACAAGTCAAATAATTTGTCTTAATACATCTTTTAAATTGACGGCCACATGTTTTATTTCACCTTACACCTTTGCCCCAAATTGGCAATCCAGAATGCACACAGTAACCTTTTTAGATCACTCTTACCCTGGTTATGACCCCAATGCATCCCAGTAAACCAGCAGTCCAACACTCATTAGCCATTTTCCACTATCGGGCCAGGGCTATCAACTGCTCAGCCTGGGCAAAAAGCCTCGGACCTCAAGCCACAAGACCAAAATCTATCAACATTCCCACCACGTGACCAATAGCCTAGCAGATTTGCCCTAAAACCCGCCCTTAATACTCCACCCTGGTGCCAAAGTCACACATCCCGCCCATTTCATAAGCAAGAAGGAAACTCAAGCTGAGATAGACTGTGGAGACTAGCTAGCCCTCGTAATGAACACTAATTTGTACTGTGCCTGCAATTGTTTTTCCACATTATTCCCAAACCTGTACTGTTGTATGCTGGATACACAACTAGGCAAGTTTGGTGACAAGATAATTAATCATGTCTTTGTTCAGCAGACACCATGTCAATCTGACGTTGCACATTTTTATCAGCCAAAATTTTCAAAAGGGCCCTGATTTTGTCTACTGACCATTACTTATGGTTGTCCATTCTCCGTTGATCTGTTGAGGTTAGCTGGTAGCTGAATATAGAAGATTGGGAAATGGGTATTTTGGTGCTGAAACCTCTGACCTGACTTTGAGAAACTTTGCCTTTGACATTGACCCCAATGACTTGACATTTTCCTTGTTTGGCCCAAGGTTAATCGGCGGGACATTGGCCCTGAGGAAGCCTCGACGAAGGGCTGGAACTGAAAGTGGGAACACAAATGGCTCTGGTAAGCACTAGCACGCCCGCATTTGGCTGATAATGGAAACGTGTCTATTTATAAGCAAAAACTTTTACCCCACCTCCCCTTCAACACTTTTTGTAAATTTTCCTCTGGTGCATATCAGTCCGTCACTGTCTTAGACTTCACTCATTTTCACCGTGCACTAGAAGTCAGGAAAGGCTCCCGTGGCACCGGACAGTCTAATCTAAGAAGTAATGTGATGGAAGCAACCCTGGAACTGACAGCTCCTATAACAAGAGCAGTCACTCACTCATATGCAAGTGGCTCTATCTCAGCATCAATATGATGGACAACAACCTTAACTAAGGTTAAGCTCTTGTCATCTAATGACACTGTGTCTATATAAGCTGTTTCTCCCATAGACAGTGCGATAACTTTCTCTATTCTAAAACCTAGTGAGCTGCTTATGAATACATATTTTATGGCACCATAAGCCTAGCATGCATGACTCAAGCTAGTTGCCTTTGACGTTTTGTGTAGACAACTAGTCAACAACTGTTCTTCGACCTACCCATGACTGGTCGTATAATGTGTGTACTTCTACAAAAACACTCTAACTAGTTATGCTACACTAAGCTGTTTGAAATCTGGCCGACAAATCGTAAGAAGAGTGACTCATGAATTTTTTTTCCCCCTTCAGTGCAATTTATGCGAAAAATTGCCGCAAGCCCCTCTTTCATGTTGTTTGTTGACATTGAAGAATAAACTAATAAACTCTCCCACTGCTACATGATTGAGTATGTAAATGAATTCCAGGATCGTAGCTTCAGTTGGGTATTAATGGTTTTGTTGTTGATGCTCTCAGTCTGTTATCAGTCATGTACGTGCACACCAACACAACCGAAAATAAAAGGCTGTCAGTTGTTAAGTGTGTGCTGGGCGCAAATGTTGGTCCAAAAACAGGCCATTTTTAACTACTGCTATGCTGCTCCTAAGATACCTTATTTTTGCCAAATTCTAATTCACCATAGCATGTATTCTTTATGGGGAATGGATTGCACCTTGCTTTGTGAAAATTATACTGTGACGAAGAGGAGGGTGGGCCACGCCCTCTTCTGGCTCATTTGGAATTACTCATTTGGAATGCTCAACATAGACAGCAACATGTGTGTTGCACACAAATAGCGCTCCTCAAGGCATACTTGACTCACAATTAATTTAGTTTGGAGTTAGCATGTTGCTAAGCTAACAAACATCTTGTCAGGCACAAAGCAGTGCACCTTTCTGATATTGGTGTGACAATGTATTAACAAATTAATAGATAGCAAACACAAATATTGGGTAAAATAGTACATTTTAATTAGATTGAACTGTTTGTATGTGTGACGAGGAGGAGGGCGCTGGCTGTGCCTCATCATGGCTCAGTTACGCCCTCCTCCTCGTCACACATACAAGCAGTTCAATCTAATTAAAATTTACTATTTTACCAATATTTGTGTACGCTATTTGCTTAATACAGCGCCACACCGATTTCAGAAAGGTGCACTGCTTTGTGCCTGACAAGTTGTTTGTTAGCTTAGCAACATGCTAACACCAAACTCTATCTAAATTAATTGTGAGTCAAGTATCCCTTGAGGAACGCTATTTGTGTGCCACACACATGTTGCTGCCTATGTGGACCATTCCAAATGAGTCATTTATGAGGTTCCATATATTAGCATACTGCCTTAGAAGGCAGCTGCCTATGTAGCCAATAGGCAGTGACGCAGAATATACTATTAGCATTACACAATCTGCTTGCTTCCTCCAGCACACACTCAAAATCTCTTGTATGTTTTACAGCTCAAGAGCAGCATGCAGAATCTGAACATCCACATCAGCCATGATGCCAATGAGTAAGTGCTGCTACACCCCACAGTCTCTCTCACCTCTTACACTTGACCTTTGATGATTTATCCATCATTTTGACACTTTTAAGTGACCCTATACATATAGGAACAGTCCACATGAGGCAACTTGGATTTAAGTGTCTTGCTATCACAATGGTGATCTTATCATCCCTTGTGGGGTTCAAACCCATAACCTACAAGTTGCCAGCCTAGATCTTGAACCATTCGCTTTACTCTTGTTGCTTAGTAAATAAAAGCTTCATTAAAGTGAAACTGATCTCATATAAGTGCAGATGTCCAGTTCCCATCCTTAAAGCACATGATGAGTAAACTGGTGAGTAAAAGGAACACTTTGAGTTCTCTAGAGACTTAGAAAGCTGCACCTGTGTCCGGGAAATGTTTTACGCTTTGTTCTGGGACATCAGAGTGGCTAGGCAGCATTCATTATCCTATACGGAAGACCCTGGAGGATTTGAAAGAAGCAGAAAGTCCCTCAAATGAGAAGAGTGGCATTTTGTGTTGAAATGTCAGTGCTGCACATCCTGTATGTAATTTACTAAATCCAGAGTCACCCAGAATGGACAACGAGTAAACATCAGAACTTGTTTTATCATCCCTTAATATGTGTTTGCTTTGGAAACCAACTGTTTTAAAATGGTTAAGATGAAATTTGACATTATCTCCCAAATAAATTGCATCAGTAAGGTACTGTCATCATCCCCATTTTAAAAAATGTTTTATTAAACAAACTCTCCAAATGTTCAATCCATACACCAGCATCTGGTCTTCAATACCATCACTTCATTCCACAGTTTGCAGTGCTTTACCCACAGCTGGCTTATACCACGCCATTGAAATATCTTCCAGGCTAGGTCTGCTTGCTTCAGATGACCATTATCTCAGTGACCTTCCCCCAAAAGTTGCCAGGACACGATTAAAAACCACTTACAATGGGCCTCACTTTTGCGCACTTATACTTCTCTATCGCTGCCTCTGAAAGGCGATAGCCTCATCAGAACTCGCTATGACATCAGGAATCACATTAACAGAAGCTGGGGTGACGAAAAGGGAACCCCCCTTGTCCAAGACTAAGTGCTCATGGCTAGACAGATAGCCGCCACAGATATCATCAGGTTTAGCTGGAAAAAAAAGAGACTACTGTCCAGTTCATCTTAAGACCAAGTGACAGGCTGTACAGAATTTCTTCATGACAATATACCACTCTTCAAGTGTCAGCCATACTTCCAAGTTGTTAAATGAAAAACGAAGCCTTCAAGCTGATCTAGTAAGACAAATTTACATCTAGCCCTTCAGTGTGAAGTTTGGTCATAGGATCTATTTAATGACATCACGTTTGAGTAGTTTCCATATTGAATTGAGGGTGATGCCCAGTGATTATATGATTGTTTGACATTTTGAATAGACTACACTGTGATCCCTAAGAGAGAAATGTATTGACGTCCAGACTTAACGCGTTCTTTCCTTTAAAAGCGAAAACGGCTTCTTCACGAGATGCAGAAAAAAACAATTAGATTTGGCCCAACAAGTGACGCACCAAAGTGAAAATTCTTGGCCGTGAATGGAAACCAAAAATTCTAGACACACTGGGCCAAAAACAGAGCAGTGCTCATTTACTGAATGCGCTGCGCATGCAAACTGCATATTTACTTATTAAACGCAGCCTTGCGATTCACTCTGTTTCCACTCCTACACTCTGGCAAAGACTGAACTGTAGTTTTCACACCCATGTATTCAAGGGTCCCTCAAATTGTCTAATTAGAGCCTGAACAGACCCTCATTAATGAAGAGACTTAAATAAATGATGAAATTTAAGAGGGTGGCAGCAACTCTCTCATGACAAATGACCTAAAGCCTTTCTGAAGCAAAATTTCCACCCATCAAGATATGATTTCCAACACAATGTTAAGCAGGTCTCTAAAGCAGATAATCTGTTAGCAGCTGTGGATACTTTCTAGACACATTCAGTACTCTGTATGCTACCAATAAGAGTTAATTCAAAGCCTTTAAAGTCCAGACTATCATCTACAACAGAGATGATACCAACAAAGTAAAGCCTCCTTCAACAGTAGTTGCTGCCACCAGCCCTGCGGACTACGGACATTATGGTCCATAGAGAGTTCGCTATCCTGACAAAATTCTCTGTCGGATAAAACCCTTTATCGCTTTTACATTTGACTGATTAAGTATTACCATTTAAAAAAAATGATAACTTGCAAAACTACTTTTTGGTATTGTATTTACAAGCATGTTAAATACAGCCTCTTTTTCTGACATTGGCTTTGGAATATGGATGCAAATCGTAAGGAATTTAACGAGTTTGAAAATTCCTTTTCCTTAATTATTCGATATACGAATCTTTTTAAAATAAAATGTTTACTTTATCTATTCATGACTGATTCATTGCTAAGAACTGACTCAGAAGTATTTTTTTTTTCTCGACTCAAATTGCACTTGTCGCTCATTAATTGAAAAGACCTGACTCAAAAGAAGTGTTTGTTTTCAAATTTGTTTGGACATTGTTAGCGGGAAATGCTATCAGAGGACTTTAGTATGCCATTCAGTTTAACTGAACCAAGTTTCTTGAAAATAATGTAGATTTATTTCTCCCTTCTTTCCTTTCTTTCAATATTCAACCGGATGTAGAGTGGTACGATATAATGTTTTCAGGCAGAATAAGCACACACATTACTCTTAGACGCTCGCTTAACCTCACTTGCCTTCTAAGATGTGGGTGATTGCCACAAAACATCAATACAATTTTGTAGTCATATTTAACCCATATACTTTATACATATACACTCACTGAGCACTTTATTAGGAACACCTGTACACCTACTTATTTATGTTATTAACTAATCAGCCAATCGTGTGGAAGACAATCATGCAGATATGGGTCAGGAGCTTCATTTTATGTTCACATCAACCATCAGAATGGGGAAAATGTGATCTCAATGATTTAAAACGTGGAAAGGTTGTTGATGCAAGACGGTTTGAGTATTCCTGTAACTGCTGATTTCCTAGGATTTTCACACACAATAGTCTCTAGCGTTTAACCACAATGGTGCCAAAAAACATCCAGCGAGCATCAGTTCTGTGGATGGAAATGCAGAGAATGGCCAGACTGGTTCGAGCTGACAAAGGCTACGGTAACTCTGATAACCACTCTGTACAATTGTAGTAAGCAGAATAGCATCTCAGAATGCACAACACGTCGAACCTTGAGGCGGATTGGCTACAGCAGCAGAAGACCTTGTCGGACACTTTATTAGGTCCATAGTGTTCCAAATAAAGTGCTCAGCTATTGTATGTACAGTATATTGAGTATGGAAAATGAATCTTTTTGTTACATTGCAATAATGAGAATTGTGGGGTAAAATGCATGTGACTGTAATGCATAATGAAAATAATATAACAATGTAAAAAAAAATCTGAATTGCCATAAAATAGGTTTCTTTTTCTATATGCAATATATACTTCATTTGTTTCTTTTGATTTTGGAGTAAAAAATTGCAAGGACATTTTCTTGACCCATACTGGATTTCCTCAAAACTACTCAGGCTTTGAGCAATAAGTCTCTTCTTTGTTTGTGAGGAATAATAATTGTACATATGGACAGTGCCATAATCTTTCAAATAAAACATCACATCTTTTAAATAAAGAAATAATTAATTTAGAAAAGCTGACATTTGTGAAGAAAGCTACTTAAGTCCATTGGAATTAAGACTTAAATGCATTTGAATACACCAGATAAGGGCAAATTAGTACTTCAGTCATTAGACGTCGTACTGCACCAGTATAATTAGTTCAATATCTTTGTGATATTTACTTTAATTAATTAGAAAACTATTCTAAGGTTCATTTATGTGTCCCCAATGCTAAATCAGGACGTGGATAAAATGTTTTCAGGCAGAATAAGCACACACATTACTCTTACACAGTCTAGTAGGTGCACTAAGGTCATGCGTGTCTCCGTCTTGGATGATAATTAAGAGTGACCTAACTGTTCAGTGATGTATAGCTCCAGACGCTACAGGTGTAGGTATGGCCGTTGTGGATATGGTTATGCTGGCCTTAATTACTCCTCTATGTGTGTGTGAGAGAGAGAATGAGAATGAGGTGCACTTCATACCAAGACAGCCTTTCCTCCTTTTCTTGTGCCTTATTTAGGAAACCAGACAGTGTGAAGCAGAAGAATGCCTTCCCTCCTAATTTCATCCACTCACTGGACTCCACTCACATGATGATGACATTGCTGCATTTCTATAGGTGATGAACCAACTATTGTCTTAAATCACTATGAACCAGGTGTGTAAGAAACAGAGAGAGTACACCATATGTTCAATAACTAACCCTGTCAGCACAGGTTATTTCAGTATTGAATCGCCATTCCTATCATCCTCTTAATGAAAGCCGTTTTTGGAAAGTTACCATGAAACAGACTAATCTTTAAATATAAAAATGCTTTAAGGTTTAACCTTTTATTTTATTTGTTGAGGTGAATTGGTCAGCAACAAGATCAAATAGGCTGTGGCATTCAAGCGATGATTGATTGGTATTAACAGACCCAAAGTGTGCCAAGAAAACATTCCCCACACCATTGCACCACAGCCACCAACCTGGACTGTTGACACAAGGATGGATGGTACCATGCTGTTGGCATCAAATTCTAATCCCTACCATCTGTGTGCCTCAGTAGAAATTGAGATTCATCAGACCAGGCTACATTTTTCAAGTCTTCAGCTGTCCAGTTTGGGTGAGCCTGTGCCCACTGAAGCCTCTGCTTTCTGTTCTTGGCTGACAGAATTGGAACCCAACGTGGTCTTCTGCTTTTGTAACCCATTCGCCTCAAGGTTAGACGTGTTGTGCATTACAAGATGCTATTCTGCTCACTACAATTGGAGCGGTTATCTGAGTTACCGTAGACTTTCTGTCAGCTCGACCAGTCTGGCCATTCTCCGTTGACCTCTCTCATCGACCAAGCATTTCCATCCACAGAACTGCTGCTCACTGGATGTTTTTTGTTTTTGGTACCATTCGGAGTAAATTCTAGTAAACTCAGGAGATCAGTAGTTATAGAAATACTCAAACTAGACCATCTGGCACCAACAATCATACCACAGTCAAAATCAATGAGATCACATTTGTTTCCCATTGTGATGTGAACATAAGCTCCTGACCCGTATCGTCATGATTTTGGCTGATTAGATAATCAGCTGCTGATTGGCTGATTAGATAATCGCATTAATAAGTAGGTGTACAGGTGTGGTTAATAAAGTGCTCGGGGACTGTATTTGAGTATCGATTCATCATGTTATTCCAAAGAAAAAAATCTTAGAAAATCTTTTTATTATTTCTTTAAACTGTAATAACTTGATCCACCTCTGAAACAAATTTCCTTTTTGGATGTCACCACCAAGCCTTCTTATTTTTCAACCCCTTCCCTCCAATCATATGTCATGTAGTGACCACTTTTCACAATCCAATCAATTCCATTAAATGTCCTGTTTTACTTGGGAATACGTCATATTACAGAATTAAAATGGCTTGCGGATGACCTTTCATGCTGACTTTAAGGTTTACCAACAACCTACCAAGAACCAACTTGATGATTACCTTCATATCTTAAGTATTACCTCCTTGAAACACACATGGAATAATTCCTTCCTTTTCTTTTAAACCATATTCAGCTGCCTGAATTTGGACTCTTTCTCTTTTTGACTTTTATCTTCTCCTATCACTCTCTCGCCTTGTGTGAAGGGTCTGTTGTCTGTGAGGCTTTTCCTGATATGCTTTGTGGCCACAGATTCCTCCTAAAATGGGACAGTTTAAATAGAAGAGAGGTGAAAGTCAGAGACAGGCATAAGAAAAAGGAAGTGAGAGGCAGATAGTACTGAAGCTAGCACATAAGTGTGCATAATGATTGACTTGAGTGCTCTTTGTCGCTCCTCAGGTGTGTCGTGAGCAGTTTGTGGCTCTTCATAGTCAGCCCATTCTGGAGGAGCTGTCCAAGTTTCTCCTGCAGAAATATTGCAGTAGACCACCGTAAGTTTGAATGTACATCTGTTCTTTTAACTGATAAACAGTATTTAACTACTATAGTTCATAATTAAAGGTGAAGCGTGCTATTTATTCAATGTTTAAATATGGTTTCCTATCCAAGCATAATATGCAGAGGCAGCTATAAGTAAACAAAAAGTGTAAAACTTTAAATATATGAAACTAAAAATTTGGCAATAATATATTATAGAGTTATTGGAGGGTTCAATTGGTGTGTAATTGGACAAGTGGAGTGATGTGATATGCCTTTGGACTTTGGCTTCTATTTTGGCTGTTGAGCCCCAAAACACCCATTCATAAACAACACAACAATATGGTCCTCTTCATATTAAATCCCACAGGGAGCTATCCAAGCCAAATAAGTTTCAAGAATACAGGAAGATGGTGGAGCTTTTGGCCAAGGTTCCTCAGACAGGTGAGTTTAGCCTGTCAACCACTGCAGTCTTTGCCTTCTGCCGAACAGATCAGTGGTTTGACCTTATCTAATTGACAGCTTGTCAGCTTTAAGGCAGCTGTGGGCTCTTGCATAATGATCCTGCAAAACCACACATGTGAATGTATGTACATCAACGAGATAGATATAATTAAACTGATGACAATTAATTTTGTCAACTGCTTAATCTGTTTACGTAACATGCCGGGAGGAAGCGCTGGACAACATGGGTGGAAAAACACGTTCACTGCAAAAATCACACACATCTGGCTCATCAAGATGTTGTTTCCGAAGAAGCAGTGTTGAGTGGCACTTTTACAGTGTTTAAAAGCTCAGTATCAATAAAGGCAAGCAATAAATAACAAAATGTATTAACTTTGGGACTGCACAAATAAAACAAATTTACATTGGTAAATCTAGAAATATCTGTTAATTTAAACATTTTAATTTCAAGCCCTGGAAATGTGGAAATTAATCAAATCTTAAAAGTCATGGAAAATTCTATAGTGACGATTCATTTTTCTACTTCCGTCCTTCGGATGAGATGTTAAACTGAGGTCCTGACTCTCTGTGGTCATTCAAAAAAATCCCAGAACACTTCTCGTAAAGAGCAGGGGTGTAACCCCGGTGTCCTGGCCAAATTACCCCCACTGGCCTTTGTCTATCATGGCCTCCTAATTATCTCCATCCCTGAATTGGCTACATCACTCTACTCTCCTCTCCATCAATAGCTGGTGTGTGGCGAGCGTACTGGCGCACTATGGCTGCCGTTGCATCATCCAGGTGGATGCTGCTCACTGGTGTGGTTGAGGAGATTACCCCTATACTATGTAAAGTGCTTAGAAATGTGCTATATAAATATAAGAAATTATTATTATTATTATTATTATTATTATTATTAAGCTCTGCTCTAAAAAAATATTTTGTTGATATTATTCTTTGAGCAACTCACCGTTTTGCCACATTGTCTTAATAAAGACATTTCTGCATTGAAATGTAACAATTTTCATTTTATAGTGTCTGAATTGCAGTACAAAGTCAAAATGCAGTAACTATGTCAATGCTGAATCATAGAAAAATGTCTTGGGGAAGTTAGGGACTGTTCACACTGAACGCTTTATAAACACTTGATAAAAAAAAACATTTAATGCGTCAGTTCTATTGTACAATGGCGTTTTAGTGCCACGTAATAGAAATCTGCGATTTCGAGAATTAAGTCAAAATTACAAGAATAAATTCGTAGCATTATGAGAATAGTGTATTGTAGAAATAAAATTTGAAATATTTTGAGAAAATAAATCACAGTACTGTACAATGACTTGAAATGGACCTATGTAATTCACAGCAGTTCCTGGTTTTCTTTTTGTTTCACTCGAGCATAAGCATATATCTTGTGCCTCCATTAGCAGGTGCCCTAAAGTTGAAAACTCCTGTACTAATGCATATCTCATTCATGAACGGAGAGCTTGCAAATACTTCCCTCAAATTTAGCTCTGCTAATTTGATAAAGTTGCATAGCCAATGTTATGTCCCTGGTTTGAGGTGTTTACTGTGATTTTGAATTTCTATTTTAAAATATTACGACTTTAATCCCACAATGTTACGACTTAATTCTCGTAATTTGGATTTTATTCTCAAAATATTACAAATTTAAACCCATAATGCTTCGACTTTATTCTCATAATTTAGATTTTTAATATATATTACAACTATAATCTCATAATTTCACTACTTTATTCCCTAAATTTGTACTTTATTCTCAAAATATTACGACTTTAATCCCAAAATGTTACGACTTTATTCTCGTAATTTGGATTTTATTCTCAAAATATTACGATTTTATTCCCATAATGCTACGACTTATTCCCCGTCATTTCAATTTATTTAGACTTTAACCCATATTTCTACGACTGTATTTCTAATAATTTTGACTTCTCAAATGATTACTATATTCTTGAAAAAAATATTTTTTAACATGGCACTAATATGCCATCGTACTATTGTATCTTTACTATTCTACAAAGAAAAAAATACAAGAAATACAACACTAAAATTTTGAAAAATGCATTCAAAGATGGGGGCTGTTCACGCATTCTTGCATTAAAAAATACAACCATTTAAATCTATAAATTCTATAATATCTATTCTACAACACCAAAACTGAAAAAGTAAAAATGGCTTCACAGTTAGGGGCAATGCACACCGAACGTTTGTCGCATAAAACACAGCTTGATGGGGTGCAACGGTCGTCCATCTAGCTCATGTTTACATCGAAAAACAATTCAAAAACAGTGCAAATGGATGCAAATACGAATTTGTGTGATGATCTATTGCTTGGTTTAAGTGTGGATATAATAATAATATTGTAATTGTATCTGTCACAGGACAGATCAGAGTCTTAAGAGACATGATTTTGGTCATACCTCAATTTTGACAAAAATGCGTAGTTCGTTTTGCCTTTGCCGGCCAATATACTTCTAAAGCATTGGTACCTGACACACAAATGGAAGTCTGCCCCAACAGTCTCCATAAAATCATTTTGAAAATCATCATTGATTAATCAAAAACAACTGGGATGTCATGAAAGAAGCAAGGAAATCCATTGGTCAAAAGTAGAGTGAACACTTGGTAAATACTACAGAGTCAGAAAGATGATTGCTGGAGAAACCCAGAGAACAGAGACGCTCAGTATTTTTCCAGGACCCCTCCTTATTGTCACTAATGAAATTGACTCCCTGAGGGAACAGCTGGAGGGTGTGTGTGTGTGTGTCCCAGAGGCCTGATTTCCTCTGTTCTTTACAACAAGGTGACATCACATTGGTGCACAAGCAAGAAGGCATCCCACAATTCCATACTTCAGTCAATGGTTGCTTTATCTATATTTATATCTCCTATGGGGGATTCATTTCTGTTTTCAAGTTGTAATGAAATTGATTAGAGCATGCATGGGTTGATTAAATGGAGTGACATGGAATTCAGTTAATATGCCAAACTTATTCTGTTTTTGTTGATTTCAGGTTCTACATCTTAAAATAAATAAAATAGAAAGAGTTAACAAAATAATGATTAAAGTCATAGTTTAGCATGCAACAGTACCTTTCATGTGAATCTCCCTGTCAAGAAAGGTCCAGGCCAAATTTCACCCCAAAAGAACTTGAAAATGAAGCCTATTTTTTTAAGACCAAAAATATTTGATAGTGACATTATTTTCAAGACATTTAAAGGAGTGATATGTATGCCTCATATATATATATATATCCTGTTTTCCTTTTACATATTTTATGCTAAGAGTCCAAGCATCTGTAATCATGTAATTGCTCTCTTCTAGGTGATTGCAATCTGGAGAAGGTTAAAAAAATCCATCTATTTCTTCAGCTGATGACTGTATCGCAAAGCTGACAGACAGCTTTCATCAGGAACACGAGAGCTCTCCAAAGACCTCGTGAAAATATATTGCTGCTTTTTAACTACACCGAAAGTGTGCTTGACTGAGACCAGATTGGTTGATATGGTGGATAAGTATGTATGTGTGAATGTGTGTGTCTGTCTTGTTATAAAGACATCACTTAAGTACTGAAGCAGAGTCCAGGCAGAGGCAAACAACAGCAGTCGCCCTTGTGTGTCTATGTATAAGCGCATCGTTTTTTCCTGGTATGGAGCGAGGACGCTCTCTCGGCATGGCTCTGATCCGGTCCTTCGCTCCTGAGTGCTTGCGCTGGGTTGATTAACCACATGATCTGGGCTCTCATCGATTTCAAGGCAGCCCATCTGAAAAGCCCTCTCTGACATTTCCACTTGGACATGATTTACCTCCCAGCATCCCTTCACAGCTGGCTCTACTCTCACATTCAAAGCCAGAGAAGGAACGAGAGAATTATAACAATGCACCTTTCTGAATGTTTTAGAGCCACAATTGTGGGCAGTGTTTGGCCTTGTGGTGCCCTTTTTAAGGACTTGAAAGCACATAAAGGGATGGTTCAACCAAAAATAAAAATGCTGTCATCTCACTCTCATGTTGTTCCAAAGCTGTAAGGGTGAGTAAGTGATGACCGAATTCTTTTATGACTCTAGAGAGTGTGTTTTATAAACAAAGCAATGTAAAGAGTGATGTACTATGAGGTCAGAATGAGTGCTTGACAGAGAATGTACACAAGGCATTTGTCAAGAAATAAAGTAAATATTTTTGCACTCTGTTCTACGAAAGGTTAATTGCTATTAAATTTCAATACCCAATGCATTGCTTCAGCTCTCTCTCTCTCTCTCTCTCTCTCTCTCTCTCTCTCTCACTCATGTTTTCAGAATTGTGAATACTTTATATTACAAAGGGCAAAGTGAAACCAATCCAACATCAGGCTGCACTTGACTACACAAGCACTGATGTAGGCAAATCTGCTCATTTCCTGTCATCTTGGACAGACTCCCCAAGAGAAATTACAAAAAGATTACTAAGTAATATTAGCATGTTGATTGGATTAGCCATCTTCTAAGTCTTTGTAAAATAGTTGTCAATATGCACACTTATGATCATACATTAAATAGATTCTGTATTATTAACATGCCAATTTACTGTTGGCAACAGTTGTTAGCTCTATATATAACTTGGCAGGAGAGTTGTTTATTAAATACATTTTGTTACAAATTAACGAGCTGTTTCACATAAATAATGAAACGTAAATAGTTCATGTGTCCAGCTGTATTAGCATGTTGTGAAGCGTAACAAGCTAACGTAAATAACGACGCATATAGCCTATAGTTAATGTCTCCAGGTAAATTTGCATGTTGCGAAGTGTAACTAGTTAACAAATAACCGAGCATAAATAGTTAATGTCTCCAACTATATTAGCATTTTGCGATGCATAACAATTAATGTAAATAATGATGCATAATTAGTTAATGTCTCCAGGTATATTAGCATGTTGCGATGTGTAACAAGTTCAAATAAATAACGAAGCATAAATGGTTCACATTTTCAACTATATTAGCAGCTTATCCGTTAAGAAAATCGAGAATTCATAGCCAATTTGCCGCTGCTAATTGTCACATGCAAATTAGCTTTGCGGCAAACTTGTGGCAAATTGTCCAAAGGTTTGCTGGAGTTTCACCACTACTGGCGAAAAGCTGAAAATTTGCTGCTTTTGATTTTGATTTTTTTGTAAGGGGTGTCGTGTAACAAGTTGACGTCAGTAACGAAGCATAATTAACACCAACAATATTAGCATGTTGCAAAGCGCAACAAGTTAACATAAATAACGAAGCCTAAATAGTTAATGTCTCAAACTAAACTAACATGTTGCGAAGCATAAGTCCAACTGTATTAGCATCTTCTGAAGCAAAGCAAATTAACGTAAATAACAAAACATAAATAGTTAATGTCTCCAACTATATTAACATATCGCTAAGCACCAGTTAACGTAAATAAAGCATAGTTAACCCCTCCTACTATATTAGCATGTTGCATTGTACAACACCTTAGCGTAAATTACGAAGTGTAAATAGTTAACGTCTCCAACTGTACTAACATGTTGCAAAGTGTAACAAGTTGACATAAATGACAAAGCATAAATTGTTCACGTTTCCAACTATACTAACATGATGCGAAGAATAAGTTAACGTCTCCAACTTTAGCATGTTGCGAAACGTAAAAAGGCAGAACTGTAAAATGATGACACTGATGTTTAATAAATAATTTTTTTTTTTGTATTAAACATTGGTGTCTTATTTTGCAGTTGCGTCTTTTTATGCTTCACTACATGTAGTAACATGCCTGAACGGCGGGTTATAGGGGTGAAAATAGATCTTAACCACTTTCCTGGACTCATGTTTGGATACGGGAAGCCGTTATCTTCCAGCCCAATGATTATAAAGCAGGCTCTCGCGACAGTTGAGGCTATAAAGACCATGAAAGCTAAATTCATTCTCATTTCTAGTCGATCTGGTTACTGCTACAGTGACTTATGATCCCAAACATTACTATTGGAACCAAGAGATGACTGCATCCCAGAGATCATAATGATGCTCCATAATATGGAGGGGGAGGGACGAGAGATTTAGTGTTTCTGCCTCACAAAAAAGCGTCTGAGATTGTTCGATTTGTGGGATGAAGACAACTTTTGTTGTCACATCCTTGTACATTGAAGTTGATCTTGTCTTTAAATGTACACAGTGTTACATAAACATTACAAAACGCCCACGAATCACTGCAGCCTTGAAGTGAGAATCAACTCAAGGCTTTTCTGTTTTCTATTTTTCTCTCTCTCTCTCTCTCTCTCTCTCTCTATATATATATATATATTATTTTTTAAGAAAGTTCTGCACACTTTTGTAGGTTGCAAATCTTTATCTTGATTAGACTATGAACATGCTGACTCCTTGAACTTTACATACAGGATTACTTGGCCAAAGTTTCTTCCTTTGCCAACGGCTTGTCCGACAAATGCGTAGCATCTCTGTGAAGTGATAGAAACCTTAATAACTGTTAGCCTAGACATCAGGGAGGCTCTCAGGAGAAAACATGTCAATGAAAACAATGGATACTTGGGGAAAACTCTTTTAAATTAGATTTTGACATTTTTAGACAGATAATACTTTTCTTGGTAGTCAAGAAAAATACCCACAGATGCTATGGATAATCCAAAAAATCAATGTGGTGAAAGTTAATGTGCAGTGTGTAAGTATGAAGACATTTCTCGTTTCTCAGACCTTGTCCCTTTCTTATTAACAAAAAACAAACTTTCAGAATATTTTGTTTTTCGGCTACTATAATTCATAGTAAAACTTAATGGTGCTTTGTGGTGCATAAATCTTTAATTTTATGGGTCACTAAAATTGAGACAAATATGCCTTTCTCATGGACAAATCATGTAAACTTCATTGCTTCAGATATAACTATAATTTATCAAAAATGTAACATAAAATCATAAAACGAGTTGAAAAAAATCAACTTTGTTTTTGATTACATTTAAAACATTGTGAATCGCAAAATCAAAATCAATCAGCATATGGGGAGCCATTGGATTGTGGACTATGGTTTCCACAGGGGATCATTTAACAGACTTAATTGGATTCACATTTGGCTTCGTCGTACGCCGGGACTTAGCTCAGAACAAACCTGAAAAAGCTACAATAATGCTTAAAGTTAGCCGCGTTTAAGCAGTGCAATGGTACGTGGAACAGTGGAATATAAATAGGGTTTTAAGGATTCAAAGACAGAGAGAACATCAGTGCCTCATTAGGTAGCCACGGCGAGCGAGTTATTTTGCGCTGACTCATTGTCGCCTGATACTTCATGTCACATTTCAAAGGAATGGGGTAATCACTGGCAGTGTACTTGCTCACATTCTGCTCGCTTAACCTCACTTGCCTTCTAAGATGTGGGTGATTGCCACAAAACATCAATACAATTTTGTAGTCATATTTAACCCATATACTTTATACATATACACTCACTGAGCACTTTATTAGGAACACCTGTACACCGACTTATTTATGTTATTAACTAATCAGCCAATCGTGTGGAAGACAATCATGCAGATATGGGTCAGGAGCTTCATTTTATGTTCACATCAACCATCAGAATGGGGAAAATGTGATCTCAATGATTTAAAACGTGGAAAGGTTGTTGATGCAAGACGGTTTGAGTATTCCTGTAACTGCTGATTTCCTAGGATTTTCACACACAATAGTCTCTAGCGTTTAACCACAATGGTGCCAAAAAACATCCAGTGAGCATCAGTTCTGTGGATGGAAACGCAGAGAATGGCCAGACTGGTTCGAGCTGACAAAGGCTACGGTAACTCTGATAACCACTCTGTACAATTGTAGTAAGCAGAATAGCATCTCAGAATGCACAACACGTCGAACCTTGAGGCGGATTGGCTACAGCAGCAGAAGACCTTGTCGGACACTTTATTAGGTCCATAGTGTTCCAAATAAAGTGCTCAGCTATTGTATGTACAGTATATTGAGTATGGAAAATGAATCTTTTTGTTACATTGCAGTAATGAGAATTGTGGGGTAAAATGCATGTGACTGTAATGCATAATGAAAATAATATAACAATGTAAAAAAAATCTGAATTGCCATAAAATTAATTTCTTTTTCTATATGCAATATATACTTCATTTGTTTCTTTTGATTTTGGAGTAAAAAATTGCAAGGACATTTTCTTGACCCATACTGGATTTCCTCAAAACTACTGAGGCTTTGAGCAATAAGTCTCTTCTTTGTTTGTGAGGAATAATAATTTTACATATGGACAGTGCCATAATCTTTCAAATAAAACATCACATCTTTTAAATAAAGAAACAATTAATTTAGAAAAGCTGACATTTGTGAAGAAAGCTACTTAAGTCCATTGGAATTAATACACCAGATAAGGGCAAATTAGTACTTCAGTCATTAGACGTCGTACTGCACCAGTATAATTAGTTCAATATCTTTGTGATATTTACTTTAATTAATTAGAAAACTATTGGTTCATTTATGTGTCCCCAGTGCTAAATCAGGACGTGGATAAAATGTGCTCTGTTGTGGACTAGTGAAGAAACACACTCGCATATGGTCAACACAAAGTTTTAGTCAAAATCAATGCAATTCAATTATATTTGTATCCTTTCATTTCATTTGACACACCTTTACATGTAACCTCATGGTAACATTTTTCTTTTGGCCCAACTTTGGTCTGAATACCAAAAGACTTGAAAAAAAAACATGGACAGCAATTCCAGTAAGAATTCATCCCTTTTCATAACCTGGATTCCACTGATCTGCCTATAACAATTCTAATATTGAACATTATAGGTTAAATATATATTGTCTAGCTGGTTCATGTTGAAAAGAGGGAATAACCTCCTACGTTTTGATTAAAAGCAAACTGCAATGTCCTGGTATTCATGTCAGTATGCATCATTTGGATTACAGAATATAAAAGGTTGGTACATTTGTAATCTTTGTGAACAGCTACAATAAAGAAAACAATCCAAAAGAGGCAAACTGTGTTGGTGCAAGCTACATTGATGTTTATATTATAGGTACAATGGAAATGTCTCAATTCTGTTAGGAATTAAACAGATATGTTGTTCGTTACTGCGATGGACTGGCGACCTGTCCAGGGTGTCCCCCGCCTTTCGCCCAATGTTAGCTGGGATAGGCTCCAGCCCCCCGCGACCCTGTACACAGGATAAGCGGTTGACGATGGATGGATGGATGGATGGATGGATGGATGTTGTTCGTTATATGTTTTTTTTTTTGTGGCCGGTCACACCACATACATTCTGAGAGTAAAATCCAAAGTGTGACAAAGGAATGGGAAAAGTTATTGGTGAGGGAATGTCCACAGGTTCCCAACACTGGCAGTGCCCACCAGTTCCATCATTGTCACAAATTTGACGATAATCTAGATCTGGGGTGGTGGTCAGTCTCTGGCAGGCTGATTATTGAATCCTTCTTGGGCAGTCCTGAATCCAAGCTGGGTCTCATCTGGGGGAGGGAAGCGGGGGGGAATGCACCTACAGACATTTGGTGGGGCAGTGCCATTCTTAGAGGGCTGCTACCTCTGAGACCTGCAGGACCTGGAAGGTTATGAGCGGGGCCAATGGAGGTGGAGGAGACTCTGGTTGACTGGGCAGGACTTGGGGCAGCTGGTTGCACCAAATCATGGGGCAAGGATGGCTGGGATGCAGACAGAGCTCGGGCATCCTGGCTTAGAGTGCTCCTGGGGCCTGGTGGTCGATGTGTGGGGCTGGGAACGTGTTGGTGTACAAGGGATAGCTGGGAGCCCGAGGGTGCACCCGGAGGGCTGGAACCATACTGGAAAGTTCGACCAGTTGTGGCCAGAGGGCTATGGACAGGTGTGTTGGCAAGAGCTGAGGCAAGGGCTAATGTAGAGTACTGGGAGCCTGGGGGAGTCTGGCTCTGGACCACCTGGAACCGCCTCACCATGCAGGGAGATTGGACGGCCCCAGAACCAACTAGAGAGTTGCCCATCTGGGGGCAGAAACTCATGGCCACAGCTTGCTGGAGGGTGGCAATGGCAGAACTGGTGGAGGGCTGGCTGGAAGGTCCAAAAAAGCTACCATGGGTTGAAGGAGTCATGGACATGGCCCTGGGCCGCTGCATGTCTCCTTGTTTCACCAATTTAACCATTTCCCGATCATACTTGACAATCTCCTGAATCATCTCGTTCTCATGGTTGTTGAAGACACCAGAGTTGAGATCATGCTGTACTTTATGCATAAGGATGGAGTTCTTCTTGCCTGCAAGAGGTACCAAACAGGCAATAATAATGCAGTTAAGGATCCATAATAAAGGTGCAGTTGTAAAAACTACCTAAATATTGAAATCATATTACAATGAACTTGTTACACTCAGCTCTATTACCCTCATTGCTTTGTTAGACAAAATGAAGAATTGGCTTAATACTGCACTAAATCCTTGTACCATTTTCCAGACAAAGTACTGAAAAGAAATTGAATTCATATTTGGCAGATTTGCACAATTCGGAGAGCATACTTTTGTCTTTTGGTTTGAGTGTGTTTTATAGATGTTTGCTGCTTTACACAGCATATTCCTGTTGTTTTACTGGCAACCCTTATTGGGAAATTTTTTTGTTTTGAGCTGGTTTACAGTCTAGCAGGTCTCCCACCCAGGCCAATCTGTTCTTCAACTGGTCCCTTCAACGGACAAATGCCCAAAACCAGCATACAGATCAGCTAAGACCAGCAGGTTTAAGAGGATTGTTTGTTGTTCAGGGAACTGCTCTTTTATCATCGATGGGTCACCCAGTCCCTTGTGAACAGTATGACCCAGAGCCCTGCTGAGATATCTAGTGAGAGGAAGCAATAATATCTGGCGCTAGAATCGTACTGCTGAGTCACGGCACAGCTAACACTAACTTGTGACAGAGCACGTGTCTATCACCTGTACCCTGCTGCTAGCAGAGACCAATTTGCAGCTAAAATGACATCCTTTTTCACGGCTCCCATCGGCAGGGCCCGAACATCGCTTTCAATTTCTCTCACATCTGCCTCCAGTAGCACACAAAAATAACACTGAAAACTATCACTCTGTCTCTCTTGGTTTGGGCATGCAATTTCAACAAGCTGTCTTCCAGATCCATGGCTATATAGCGAATATCAGAGGATGTGCGGTGAAGATTTGTGTCATCCATCATGTTTAGAGCTAGAACTAGAGCAGTGGTACAGGAATAAACCAGAATTGCACATTTTGCATCACATCCAACATGTGAAGTGCTGGGGTACTCCAGGACCAGAATTGAAAACTACTAGACTAGGGTGACCAGACGTCCTGATTAAATTGCTTATATATTGCTTAATTATTAATCATTTGTATTAGTAACATCATCAAGTGAAAATGCATACTTAAGTCTCAAGACTTTGCAAATATTTGTAAATAATTCAAAAATAATCTATAGGTTTTTAAATGTTTTATTTGGCTACTGCCATTAACATCTCAACACATAGCAAGTCCACTGCAATCCTTGGCAAACTTCGACAGTCAGTGGGACTGGCTCATTCAGTTCTTTTTGAGTTGGACAGTTTGATGTGCCGCGTAGCCAGTAGATTTACTTCAGCTGTGCGTCTTGCGTCATCAACCCGGAAATAAACTTTGATTCAGTTTGATGTTGTGAACTGGTTCAGCCGGTTACTTGCTGAGAATTTGCTCAAAAGAACTACTCATTCAAGAATATCACTAATGAATCATGCTTTTTATATAATGAGTCATAGATTTTATCACTCTCACATATTTGCAATTTTACTTGGTTTGTTAAAAAAGCACACTTCAGCAAATGTAGGTAAAGTACACAGAATTACAAAAAGTTGTAGATAATACTTTGTGGGGTAAATTGGTCACCCTATATTGGACACACCCTGTTACAGCTATCTCTCTGAATTCCCTTTTTAATAAGCAACTTGAGACACTTTTTGGATTCATACATTTAACAGGCAATATTTATGTGAAGCGACTGCAGCCCATTGACTTCGAGACTGTGAAAGCAGATGCTCTACTGCAAAGTGTCTGGAACTCCTCCGTGAGCTGAACTGATCATTTATGGAATCTGGCTGTTATGGCAACAGTGAGTGGGGTGGCGGCATGGCCCATTTGTAAACAAATGAGGTGGTCATGTGACAGGGAGTGACATCAGCAGCACACTGACCTTGGGAGATAAGGGAAGGATTCCAAATGAATGCTGATCGGGGTGGGGAGGGCAGGTGGCCTCTCGTGGCAAATTATATGTTTATGTGCTGAAAATTCAAGCCAAGAATGGCAAAACAATTGTGTTGAAGACAAATTTTGGAAGGGAATAATATTTTCCCACAGATGACCAATGAATGTCCAAATGTGATGAAACAGATGGAAGATCTGAATGTGTGGACAACAGTTGCTGGCCATGTACCAGTAGTGTATTTTATACAGGTAAACACACCCATACAAAATGTGCTGCGGCAGTACCATGGTAAAGTGATGATATCAAATGGTAATATTCTCTGAAATGGTATTATTTAGTATTCCGAGGTACATTGTACTGAGCCAAAACACTATCACTTACAAAAAGTACCATGGTATGACCAAGTTTTTTGGTCATTGTGCCATATTACTGCCATGTTTTGTTTTGTTTTTGGACATGAAATGTGCTACCATGATACATACATTTAAATCCCATATATCAAATTACCTTGGTAGTGCTATCTGATACTATTATTTTACAATTGTTACTGCCACAGTACTTTTTTGTATGGGATGCAAGTACAATGGTACCCAACAAAACATAGCATTACCATGGAACCATGTCCACAAAACCATGGCAATACCATGGTACTTTACATGGGACTCCAAGGTACTTTAAAAAATGCCATGGTATTACCATAGTACATGTCCAAAACACTATCACTTACAAAAAGTACATGAATTTAAGTGCTGATATTCACAATATTATGTATTTATTCTATAAATGTAGCTGTCTAGGTGGCAGACATACCTATTCGGTCAAGGCGGTCGATTGCTACCGTCTCAAAGGCTCTCCTCATCATGGGGTACTCCTCTAATACTTCATTGAAGTTGTCTACAGAGAGTGAGTATAGACGGCAGTAGGTGTCTGCTCGAACACTGGCAGTTCTTCTTCCACGGGTCAACAGGCAGATCTCTGATGAGAGAGAGAAACAAACAGGATATATCATGGTTGTGGTTCAAGAATAGAAAAAGTTATTGTCCAACTTTATCTCCTGGAACAAAGTTTAAAAATTAGAAGACCACTTTTTGTGGTATAGAACAAACATGATGCATTTGACACTTAACCTCTGTGTTGCTTTGACCTTTGAAAATACAATAATGTTTCATCCCTGCTTTAAAAAGCTAGTCTTTCCGGTGTTTAGGTGGTCTTTCAGCCTGGCCTAGCTAATGTTTAGCTGGTCTACAAACCTGATCAAGCTGGTGTATAGCAGTTCTACCAGCCTGGCCATTTGACAGAGTCCCCAAAGCCTGTCTAAAATAATTATATTAGAGATATAGGAGAACTTGAGAATGCAAAGGCAAAAAATGCAGCAATATGGAATACATTAAGAGGGCCATCAACATAAGATCAGAGTTTGTTTTTAACTGCTTGAGTATCAATGGATGCATCCAAAACCTGGAAAATGTTGCTTTCAAAGGCTGTATATGGAGTTAGGATGAAATTAAGGTGCATTTCAATCTGTTCTGAGACCAGTGCAGACAGGTAATGTTAAGTAATTCCCTAATTAGGGAGCAGCCTATAGCTTTCCTATACAGTCATGTGCATTCACTATTAAAATCTGGTCAAAAGTTCAGTTTCAGGCTGGTGATGTTTGGACCACTCAACATGTTTGGCAGACATCGGACAATCGTAATCAGTACATAGATTCAGAATTTTTCATGCAACATTTTATTTTAATATGGTTGGCAGTGACTGGATGATGCTGGCCATTACTTTGTATCAGAACTTCTTCTAATGCTAGTTTCTTTAATGTCCCCCAGTAGGGATATGTTTGCTTTAGCACTTTAAAACAGGCCATCCAACCATCTTTGGAACATTTACAGAACGTTTGTCCCAAACTTTCTAGAGACACTTCATCACAGTCATCTTATTTGAGTTGTTCTTCTTGAATTAACTCCTCCATGTAATTTCACCACCACTGGACCCAATACCTGTCAGGTAACTCAAACCCACACTCTGAAGGAGCTGTCGGTTTGCTTTGTGTCTTTTGTGCTTCTGTTCTTTTCCGAGTGGAAGCAAGGTCAGAACACTCAACATTATAATGACGTTAGATCCTGTTCCCTGACTGAAGGGGCCCTGTCCACACACACCTATGGATGCTCATCAATTTGGTATCAACCCAGCTGGAAATGTGGCCACACTTCAAGGTGAATGTTGGCACAGCTCACCCTCATTGAAGTTGCTGTTAGCATCACGACCAAAATGCCCCTCATCCCTGTAGAGTAAAACTCCACTGTGTATTCAAGTGGAAGTTGCCTGTTGTTGAAAATCAATATCACTTTCATTCTGGGTAGCTTTTGCATCTTAATAAGAGTGTTTTTAGATCAAAGTGTACTTTAAAGTTGATTGCACATAGTTGCAAAGACTTGACTTTTAATAAAATGTATTGTACTCCTCACTACATGCACTCCTGGTGGTACTCTCATGCCATTCCAACATGTATGACTTTCTTCAATGGAACACAAAAAGAGTTAGAACACTGGCCTCATTTACTTTCATTGCATAATTTTACCATACAATACAAGTTAATGGTGAGTGGGGCCTAATATGTCTGCCTAACTTCTCCTTTTGTGTTCTTTGAAAGAAAGAAAGTTATACAGATAAGTAAATGATGACTTATTTTTTATTTTTTGGGTGAACTATCCCTTTAACAGTGCAACTGAACTTATAAACATACACCAACTACCAAAAAAGTCAGAGTGGTACCTAATAATAAACCTGCAAAAACAGCCGTCTGCCACAAATCACATTTTTACAACATTCCCAGTTTGTGTTGATGCATCCCAGCGTGCAAAACCAAACTGTCAAGTCTATGATGAAGTGCCTCCTTTAACACAAGTGTGGAGATCAAATTTAGCTCCACTTACATTCATTACAGCTGCAGAAAGAACAAACAATATTACATGCCAACGCAGTGTTCATTACCCAAAGGAAAATGAAAGTGTTCCACATGGCTACCACCATTACTATTCTAAGATATTAACTGAAAACTCAGGCCATTGGGAGTATTAACACATTCCTTTTATGGCTTAGTGAAGAAAAGTACTTTTTTTTTTGTATAGCACCTTTCACAACACACATCGTTTCAAAGCAGCTTTACAGAAGATCAGGCATTAACAGAAGATTAAACTGTAAAATCTATAATGTCATAGAGTCATCATTGGTCATCACATGGTTTACAATTATTAAACTAAGTAAATGTTAAGGGCCAGTGTTTAAAACAAAGACTTTGTATGAACTGTAAGATTAATGGCTAATATCTTTGAAGTCCATCCTGGATTAACTGCAGAAGTTCACATAGATGCAACTGTCCTTTGTTAGTTGGCTGATGAAGGCTTTTGTTGGTAATTAATTGATAGTCTATGTATTCCATTTCAAGAGTGCAGTCCATCATTATACCAAGGTGATGCAGGCCGAGATCAGTGAGGTGCTTCTCAGTTCAACCTGGCTGTTAATTTCGGTGAGGTCTTTAATAAGTCCAAGGTTCCCATGTCTTATGCTATTAACCTATTTAAATGGCCTGACTATTTTTCTTGGAAACACAGACTAATGGAATAAGCCACGAGAGGCCACAGTGATTTTACCACAGATCCAGATCGCCTTACACCTAACAACACACCTTAACCGTGGTAAAATCGCTCAAACGAATAGTTTCTTGTGGCTTATTGCTCTTTTAAGATGGTGCCAAGAGCAATATGATGAAAGACCCATGGAGTTCTGGATAAAAAAAAACTTAAAATATTCTAGATGCACAAGTAGTGACAGATATTTTCTTGACTGCGTGGTTTAATTTAAATTGCTCACTTCACTTACATCAGCAGAGGTCAGATGATAATTTTAACAATTCTACTTAAAGAGATAGTTCACACAAAAATTCTAATTATCTGATCATTTACTCACCCTCAAGCCATTCCAGATGTGTATGACTTCCTTTCTTCTGCTGAACACAAACAAAGATTTTTTTGAAGAATATGTCAGCTCTGTTGGTCCATACAATGCAAGTGAATAGTGGTCAGAACTTTGAAGATCAAAAAGCACATAAAAGTAATCCATAAGACTCCAGTGGTTAAATCCATGTCTTCAGAAGCAATTATGATAAGTGTGGGTGAGAAACAGATCAATATTTAAGCCTTATTTTACTATCAGTCTCCACTTTCACATTCTTCTTCTTTTGTTTTAGGCGATTCACATTCTTTGTGCATATCGCCACCTACTGAAGATATATATTTAACCACTGGAGTCATATGGATTACTTTTATTCAATTTTGGTACCCATTTGCTTGCATTGTGAGGGCCTCCAGAGCTAAAATATTCTTCTAAAAATCTTAGTTTGTGTTCTGTAGATAAAGAAAGTCATACACATCTGGGATGGCATGAGAGTGAGTAAATGAGAGAATATTCACTATCCCTTTAAACCATGTGTTATAGTGCAGTTCCTAATAAAGTTACAACACCAACAGGCAAGTTTTATTAACTTGCCAAAGCCATTTTTACTCAAGTGAGTATATACTGTATATATATATATATATATATATATATATATACACAAACACACAGTACATACTGTATGTGATGAGGCATTTTAAAATGGCTTCAAACGTGGTGCATCCAATCAGATTTTAGAGCTGGAACGGTCCTTTTTATTATAAAACTTGTATACAGTGAACCGGATTTGGGTATTTTTATCCTGTGAGAAGCTGTGGTCAGCAGAGAACCGTGACAAATCGGTCTGGCATCATGAATAATCCCCTCTCATGGATGCCACTTAAAAGGTACAGTGTAACTGTCTTTAGCCAGGGAATCTCCACTGTCGACATTATAAATGACTCTGACATTGATGTTCTGCTCCACTAATTAGGTGTTATTAATTGGCCACATTTGTCCTTTATATGTGGTCCTTCAGAGCCCCTGAATGGCTCCTGGATTATTCCCAGTCTTGGCGAACTCTGCTCCTTGCCAGCCTGTGTCCCTCTACCAGACCGTGCCCTAAAGACTCTGGAAAAAGCACTGTCTTTTTCCCGGATCATCTACACCGGCCACTCGGTAGGAGGGGCAGGATCTTAAATGGGACAAAGCTTGCTGGAGGGAGAAACGGAGGAGTCATGTTCAAATGTCAGTGATATTCATCACTGTAATCTCTTTGCAAGTGAGCAGTTTAAGAGGGAATGAACATAACATGCAATAATATGCGACTTTAAACATCAGCAAGCCTGCTTGTTTTTCAGCTTTAAAAAGATGTTTTGGAAAAACTCTTTCCTCTTTAAGGTGAAGTGTATCTGGGCCCCAAGTAGCACCAGACAGAATTGCGAAAATAATGTTTTCAAACAGGTTTTTCAAAACACTCCCCATGTGCTATTGGTCAAACAAACAGATAATCCTGCCCCAAACTGACACCATTGGTTGAGTCTGGGTACTCAAACAAACAGCAATGTTTTAAAAGAGCCACAATAATAAAGCCATTTAACCTACAAATGGCTTGCTTGTAGTTATTTGACTTGCTTGTAGGGGCCGTTCACACAGAATGCGTTTTTTGCATCTGTCTGTGCTGTTCTTGAATTGTTTTTCCATGTAAACGTGTACTAGATGGATGCATTTAACCCCGACTCGCTGGTTTTTCAGCATCTTCCGCAGGATAGCCACATTTTTAGATGCTGTTCAAGTTACTGTCTTCGGTCATTTTTGACCAATTTGATTTTTGCAATGGTAATTTTGTTTTCATGGTTTTAGATGCCTTGCCAAGTTAACCCTTCTACTGTCTTCTGTCATATTTTAACTATTTGATTAAATAATTTTTTTTAATGGCTTCCTTCGTCGGAGCAGTACAAGGCTTGGTGACTTTTCCTAAATTTGCCATCTGAACACAAAAAAAAAATGCTAAATTGATTCTATGAATATAGGTGGTTTTATCAAACAGTGACCTTTCGCATTCCTTGTCAAATTTGAACTCAAATAAGCAAAAACTCTCTCTCTTTCTCTCTCATCTATTTCAAAATAGATTAAGTTATACATGTGTCTTTCTTGGGCCTTGCTTACAGTTCTGTTTCAGCAGCACAATGATGAAATAGTGTTCTTTGCGTTACTGTTTGATCATCTTCATCTAAATAGTACAAGGCTAAGTGTCTTTTTCTACACTTGCCATCTCAACACACACACACACACACACACACACACACACACACACACACAGTTGTGTTTCCATGTTTTATGGGGACTTTCCATAGACATAATGGTTTTTATACTGTACAAACTTTATATTCTATCCCCTAAACCTAACCCTACCCCTAAACCTAACCCTCACAGAAAACTTTCTGCATTTTTACATTTTCAAAAAACATAATTTAGTATGATTTATAAGCTGTTTTCCTCATGGGGACCGACAAAATGTCCCCACAAGGTCAAACATTTCGGGTTTTACTATCCTTATGGGGACATTTGGTCCCCACAAAGTGATAAATACACGCTCACACACACACACACACACACACACACACACAAATGCTTACTAGATTCAATGATTTATTATAAAACTTTATTACAAACAAGACTTTATTGTTCTGCACTGTTTATTACTTTTTATGAATCATTTATTTATTGCTGTTCGTTATATTATGTTCATTATCTTGTTGTTCATTGCTCTTGCAATTTTTTTATACTTCATTTACTTCACTGACTGAACTTGAATTGAATTTTCATGTTTGCAAAATAAATGCTTCTGAGTAAAACCATGGTCAGATTTAACTGCAAACAGTAAAAACATGCTAAACTTTGTCAAATAATAGTCTTTGATAATATCTGAATGTATATCAAAATTCATAACTTAATATTTAGAAATGAACTTTGTTAACAACATTGGTCTACTGTGACCAGGCAGCGTGTGTGGATCGCTGCAGCCACCTACTGGTTATAATTGTCATTTTCATGTTTGTTTGTTTTTTCAGCAGACGGCATCAGATGCTTCAAATGCATGAAACATTTTTATATTTTATTTTTATTTTAATGAAGTGTATTTTTTAATTGAGTGAAAAGTAATATAAATGTTTATTTTATTTGAAAATAAATGGTGTAATTTAGTAATTTAGAGGTAAATTGGGTATAAATTCTACAAATTCCAAAAGAAATGCATACATTTAGTGATATTACATTTCTTGACAAAATTATAATCAAATACATGATTACTGTATCCGTACTAAGAGTGACAGCCTGTAACAAAGAAATTACAATTCCTTCAGAAATATTTAACTACAGGATGTTTAATAATAATGTTTATGTATGATAATTACACTAATATATCTTGGTGCAAGACTACTATGTTTCAGAATAAATTAAATTGCTGTATGCTGTATGGTCCTTACCCCCAAAGTAGGAGCCGTCAGAGAGCTTCATGCCAATATTTCCTTTGGTCAGAATGCTGACTACACCATGCTGAATGAAGTACATCTTCTTTCCTATGGTTCCCTCACGAACGATGTAATCTCCTGGTTGGAAGACCTCGAAGTGAAGCTTTGTTAACATAGCTGTCACAAAGTTGGGATCTGCGTTGGCGAAGAGCGGCATGGATGCCACTAACTTTCGGCAGTTAAAGTTGACTATTTCCTGGAGTTGAGGAAGTTATTTGGGTTTGTTAATAATTAGATTAAAGAAATAAGGTACACTACAAAAAGTACACTACTTGCCTTTTTTGTTCTGTAATAATATATATATATAGTTCAACCTTAAAACAGGATGCATTTACTTGAACAGCAAAACTTTTGATGATTTATTCCATTGGCAAATGCTTTTTTGTTGTTGTTGTTTTAAGCACATATAAAATAAAATTGTTTGATTTATGCTCAAAACAAGAAAAAAAAAAAACGATTTGTAAATATAAGACTCATTATATTTCTTAAGCTATTTAAGGATGATTAGATATTTTTACTGGAATACAATACTGATTAAAACTTTTTTTTTTTTGCAGTTTATCAATTGTATATCATTTTCTGGTGCTAACTGGTACCTCTCGCAATGGCTCGTTCAACTCTTCCAAAATGCTTTCTTCATCAAACATCTTGCCCTGGTATCTATGCTCATAGTAGTCGTGGATCTTCTGCCGGAAATCGGCCGGAAGTTTGTGGAAAGACATATACTGCTCAACTTGCTTGTACTGAAAAGAGAAAAAGAATACAGGATAAAGATGCAATACTTTAACAATATCTTTCTCTTACAAAATGTTACTACTATGGATTTTTGGAAGTACCTTGTAGTACCGTGTAAATTAAATGGTGCTTGAATTTCAGTGCTATTGTCAGAGCTGGGTAGTAATGTGCTACATTTACTTAAGTAACTTTTTGGAAATAATTTACTTTAATGAGTGTGTTTAATTGAGGGTACTTTTTAATCTTACTGAAGTCAATTTCTAATGAAAATGTGTACTTTTACTTCTCTACAAAGGGCTACGTTCCTATCGTTACATTACTGGTTTTAATTCAATGAGTGTTATTAAATGCGTTTTACAACAACGCTCTGTCACTCGTGTCGAGCTCATCACTCCTGCAGCAAGCAGTCAAAACAATCCGTTTATTTCACCCCGCAATGCCTTCATTTTACACTGTGACAAGGAGGAGGGCTAATCAGCTGAGGAGAGGGATAAATGCGGCGGAATGTGGCAGTTAGGGGAGAGAGCCACATGCAGCTGCCATGTGTGATGTTTATGTTATGTGTCTTTTTGTTTAAGTTCTAATCAAATATTATTTTGACTTTTTAGCCAGTTCCCGCCTCCTCCTTTCCCAACCTTAACCTTGTTACATACACCAAGGCAAGTGGATATTAAGTTTGCAGTTAAGAAAGCACGTTGCGGTACATTTTGGCGATTTTGTGATAACGTGAGCTTGTCTGTGTCATGTAATGGTCATTTTCAGGGTGATTCTGATCTATGGGCTCTTAGGACCTCAGTTTACATTTTAATATCAGTGCTGCAATACATTTGTATCTGTATCCATGTAAACATCCTTGTTAAAGGAATAGTTCACCCAAAAATGAAAATTCTCTTATTATTCACTTATCCCAGATGTGTAAGACTGTCTTCAGTAGAACATAATTAAGATTTTTAGAAGAAGAAAGGACAGGTCAGGTCCTTATGATGCAAGTACATGGGTGCCAGCACTTTGACGTTCCAAAAGTCATATTTAGGCAGCATTTAAGTAATCCACATGACTCCAGTCGATCAATGAATGTCTTCTGAAGCAAATCGATAAATCTGTGTAAAACATAAACGTTATATATATATATATATATATAACTTTATATATTAAAACATTTTAATTATTGGCTTGTTTTTCACATAAACCTATCAATTCGCTTAAGACATTCATTGATCGAGTGGAGTCGCATAGATTACTTTTTATGTTGCCAACATTTGACTTTTGGACCATCAAAGTTCAGGCACCTGTGTACTATCATTATAAGGACCTGACAGAGCTCTATCTTCTTCTAAAAATCTTCATTTGTGTTCTGATGAAGAAAGACAGTCATACATATCTGGGATTGCACCAGGGTAAGTGAATAATGAGAGAATGTTCCCTTGTGGGTGAACTATTCCTTAAAGTGTAAATGCCTTTTGCTCTGCCCATCACGTGCAAACAGCATTTCTGCGTGTGGACAGCATTTATATGTTTGACAGATGGGCTGCGTTTTTCGAATGGACAGAAGCTTTGAACTTAAATAAGCCTAACACACTTCCAAACACAGAGCTAAGGTGCCGTTTATTCTTAGTGTACAGAACTAATGATCTAAATTATTTCGATGAAATACTGTAACTAACCTGAACTAAGAATCCATGCAGGACTTTAAAAAGCTGTGAAGTAGCAATAGTAGGCATTAACGAAACATGATCTTGCTTCATTTTATTCAGCATTATCTATAATTGGGCCTGTGGAACATTGTTCACATTTTTTCACCGTAATAATTACTAGAAGGTTTTTCAAACATTTTTCTAATTGACAGATTGTCTAAATCTGACAAGCATCCTTAAAGTGATAGTCTAGCCATAAATGAATATTCTGTCATTATATTATCACCTTCAGTTTGTTCCAAAACCATGTGACTCTGTATTTTGTGGAACCCGAAAGATGTTAGACAGAATGTTAGAGACTGACAGTCTCAGTCACCATTCCCTTTTAAAATACGGAGGGGTAAAAAACATGCAGTGAAAGTAAATGGTGACTAAAGCCAACATTCTGTCTAAGATCTTGATTGTGGTGCATGGAAGAAAGTCATATGGTTGACAGGATTTCCAATATAATAATAATAATAATAATAATAACAATAATAATAATTAAACAGCCAGGCTTCTTTTCCTGTATGGGCGTTCCTGCTATTTTGGAAAACATCAAAGCAAGTTATTTACGTTGGATGTGATAGACTATTCTCAAGCAGATACTGTGTGATGAAACTAAAGATAAGATCTATTCATAGCACAGCCTATGCAGTTAACCATTTTTCTTCTGCAGTACATTTATTGCTTTAAATGATGCTGATCTTCTATGCATTAGGGGAAAGAGGGGTAAGCTGTGCCACATAGGGAGGTCAGCAGGGGGTGCTTATCCTGCAGTCTGTGTGGGTCCTAATGCCCCAGTATAGGGATGTGGGCACTATACTGTAAAAAGGCACCATCCTTCGGATGAGACATTAAACCAAGGTCCTGACTCTCAGTGGTCATTAAAATTGTCCCAGGACACTTCTCAAAAAGAGTAGGAGTGTACCCGGATTTACTGGCCAAATTCCCCTCATTGGCACTTTTCAATCATGGCCTCCTAATAATCCCCATCCATTAATTGGCTCTATAACTCTACTCTCTCCTCTTCACCAATAACTAGTGTGTAGTGAGCACACTATGGCTGCTGTCGCATCATCCAGGTAGATGCTGCACACTGGTGGTGGTTGAGGAGAGTCTCCTGTTCACTGTGTAATGTGCTTTGAGTGAGGTGTCAGAAAAGTGTCTATATAAATGTAACATTCATTCATTCACATTTTACTTGTGTCGTCCTCTAGGCAAGGAGATATTATGTACAACTAATCAACCTACACCAAATTCATTATTCAAAATCCAACAAAGTATATTTCTATGAATTCTGGATATATTTTACAGGATAGCAACAATAACTGTCAAATTCTGAAAATAACACCTCCTGACTTGCAGAAGGGCGTTATATACACAACGTCTATCTTGACTGGCAGAGCAAAGAGAGCTGATGTTATCAACACATAACCTGTGACACATCATTGCAGCAGTCTCACTGTCATGCACATACAAAGGTATAAAGGGGACAATTTCCAAGAGCTTAACAATGACAAGCTTTATTTCCTGTCTATATTTATAGTCCACACCAGTTTTTTTCTTTTATTTAAAAATGAAGATAATAAAATCCCATTTACATGTCAATGGTAAGTACAGAGAACTGGGAGTATACTAACAATCATTTGTAAAAATATCTAATACATACCATTGTCTGGGGAGAAGACGGACGGACGGACGGACGGATAGTCAGTCAGTCTATGGATGGATGAATGGATGGATGTTGGATAGATACAAAGCCCATGGATGGATGGATGGATAGATAGTCCATGGAAGGATAATGGAAAGATAGATAGTCCATGGATGGATGGATGGATGATGGATAGATAGATAGTCCATGGATGGATATCTATGGATACATAGTCTATGGATTGATGGATTGATGAATAGACAGTCTATGGATAGATGGATGGATAGATGGATAGTGCTCTCATCTGTCCATTATGGCTTCTCATGTGTTGTAGGTTTTTTAAGTGTTATAAGGTGACATTAGGGTTATTTCAATGACATGTCACTGAAGCAGTGAAAATGTCACATTTCATCCTAGTCTTATTACTGAAGAGGAATGCTATATAGAGTATAGGAGTGCATTAAATTTGAACCTTGAGTAACAATATTTTTGAAGCATTGTTGAAACTGAGATAGGCTTCTGTGGCCTCTTAGACCTCATATTTCAACATAAAAACTAGAGTGGGTCATGTACACATACAGATAATGATGTGGGGGTAGGGTGACGCTCTTTAGTGACCTCCCAGCTGGATGGATGGTGTCGGAAGGAGAATGTGTGTGGATAATGACAATCAGTATGTGTGCAGTGACATATGCTCAGCTTGACATGGCCTAGGTCGATTCTTACAGATACTAACAGGGTGCAGTCTGTTGCAACGGTTATGAACAGGTGCTGTCTGTTTTACAAACCATTGAATGGAATGGAATTAAAGAATAGTGAACTATCCCTTTAACGAACTTACAGTGAATAAATCTTTGACATCTTTTGTTAATTGTTGTTAATGTTCATTTCTACATGTACAAATAATTGTTTTACATTAAAAGGACATCAACATTAGTTAATGCACTTTGAACTAACATAAAATAACAATGAACAATATTATATTTACAAATGAAAATGAACCAAGATAAGTAAATGCTGTAAAAATGATTGTCCATTGTTAGTTCATGCTACATAATGCATTAACTAATTGTTAACATATACAACCTTATTATGCTACCAAATAAAGGTTACACTTCCTATCAGACACAGGTACACAATATACAATAGACACTATGGCACGTGTGTGTTAGCATGCACGCTGTTACTCATCGTCCCTTAGGCGGTGGGTGGGAAATCATGTAAAGTGAAGTGACTGACTTTAATTAGCTCAGAGTGGAAATCCCTCTCATTAATCCATTTCATGAAAACCTTTTGTTATGTAATCCGCCCCAACTCCTAATCTCATTCAATCTTAAATAATTACGATTGGATTAGGGAATTTTACAAATTACACCCAACTGAAAAAAACAATCATGGGATCCCAACACGCCCTGTATCCATTTCCAATTTCACCTATAAAACAGTTGCACCACTTTTGTGCACAATATTTCAGTGCAAAAACATGCATCCTATTCACTAACCGCACTAATAAAAGGCAAAGGCCAAAAGCAGAGAGCCTGTCCATGTTTAACATTAACAAAACTATGATTAACCATTAAATATTACTGGAAGGTACCTTAAGTATCTGTTTATTTGCCCACCAACATTTGGACACCTCAAAACAATTCCTGCCTGTCTCGTCAAGATCAACCAACTCCCTGTACTTTACGCTTTGTCCCTTTCAATCAAGGAAGCCTATTTTCTCCTCTCTTTGGTTTATTCAATCAGCCATGAAGACAAGGCATTAAGCTGAAGAGTGAAGACAATTACTTGAACCATGTTGCAATTACTGTTTGAGTCTCCCATTACATACAGCCAGGGTCTTTGTATTAACTCTAAAAATACTTCAGGAAACTTTTAATTGTGAAAAGGGCTATAGCTCTGGAAGCTGCCTGTTTATAGTCAGGACAGGGCTTCCTTGACCCCCCCGCCCTTCCACATGCACTTCCTGTGACTCACTCTCCCTAGGCCATAAGTCTGTTGGATCTAACTGAGCATCATACTCCTCAGGGTCATAGTGAAATCAGAAAATTAAAGAGAGTTAAACCAGAAAGATGAGAAAGAAAGTCCTGAAAGAAAGACAACAAAGACATTTAAAAAAGACAAAATGAGAAAGAAAGACAATAATGACAGATCTAAAAGATGGACCCGAAAGAAAGCCTAAAGACAATAAAGAAAGACCAATAAGACAGGAAAGAAAGACCAGAAAAAGACTAGAAAGACAAATAAGGCAATAAAGAAAGAATAGTAAGACATGAAAGATTATAAAGACCTGAAAGAAAGACAAGAAAGAGATACAAGAAAGAAAGACCAGAAAAAGGACAATAAAGGTGAGAGAGACATTACATTTACATTTACATTTATTCATTTGGAAGACGCTTTTATCCAAAGCGACTTACAAAAGAGGAAGAACATCAGCGAATCATCTTAGGGAGACAGTGGTACAAAAAGTGCCATATTACAAAGTTTCACTATCATCAGAATAGTATACAAAACAGATTTAAGTGCAACAAGAAATGTAAATATTTTTCTTTTATTTATTTTTTTTAAGTTTAAAAAGAGAGACCTGAAAATCAGAAAAAAAGCCCAGAAAAAAAGACAAAAAAACAAGAAATATGAGAAAGGAAGACTAGTATGACAATAAAGAAAGAACAGAAAGCAAGAATAAAAAGAAAGAGGAGACAATAAAAGACAAGATGAAAAAGAAAGACCAGGGGAAAAACTAGAAAGACAAGAAAAAAAAGAATAAAAAGAAAGAATAGAAAGACAAGAATGATGAGAAAGAAAGAATAGAATAAAGACCAGAAAGATAATAAAGACAAGAAAGGGAGACTAGTAAGACAATAAAAGAAAGACCAGAAAGAAATACTATAAAGACAGGAAATAATGTTAAGGAAATAAAATTACCAAAAAGACAAGGCCAGAAAAGAAAGACTAGAAAGAAACAATGAAAGATGAGAAAGAAATACTAGAAAGACAAAGATGATAAAAACAGGAAAGAAAGAAAAGACCAGAAAAAAACATCAAAAAGACAATAAAGACCAGAAAGACAGACATTAAAGAAAAACCAGAAACAGACAAAAAAGAAAGAGAAGAAAGACAAGATAAGATAAGAAACAAAGACCAGGAAGACGGACTGAAAAAGAAAATGAAAGATAAAGAGAGAATTAAGGTAGAAAGCTACGTGAATCTGCAGTGACAGGAGAGTAGGGCTGGGCGATATGATGATGTAACTGGATATCGACGATGTCTTACAAAGATCTTGATGCTGATTGCGAACAGACAATGATCGACAATTTGGGGAAATGGCAAAACCAGGGATCTGGGAAGTCGCCAAATATATTAAACAGTGGCCAGGGTGTTAAACTAGCACCTGCCACCTGCAAAATATGATGAAGATCTAGTTCCCAAGCTCCTCAACCGAATGCATTTCATGCATGGGTCATTTTGCTCATCTACCCGCAAAAGGCGGCGCCCTGTATAGTATAGATGATGTTAGTCACAAGAGAAGGGCATGTGTAGCTCAGTGGTAAAGACGCTGACTACCACCCCTGGAGTTAGTGAGTTTGAATCCCAGGGCGTGCTGAGTGACTCCAGCCAGGTCTCCTAAGCAACCAAATTGGCCCAGTTGTTAGGGAGAGAAGAGTCACATGGGGTAACCTCCTCATGGTTGTTATAATGTGGTTCACTCTTAGTGGAGCACGTGGCGAGTTGTGCGGTGGATGGCGTGAAGCCTCCACATGCTCTATGTCTCAGCAGCAATGTGCTCGACGAGCCACGTGATAAGATGCGCTGATTGACGGTCTCAGAAGTGGAGGCAACTGAGATTCGTCCTCCACCACCCGGATTGAGGCAAGTAACTACGTCACCACAAGGACTTAAGAGCGCATTGTGTATTGGGCATTCCAAATAGGGAGAATCAACAGCTATGTTTCCATCAATGCTTTTTTTATGCGCATTTTAAGATATCGCAAAAATGACAATTTTGTACTTTTGAAGGGATGGAAACACGGCTTTATCCACATAATGTTTTTGCAATATTCTGATTTTTCACATAAATTAAATTCACAGCTTGGATGGAAACCTAGCTACTGCTTGTGTCTGATTCACTGTTTGTTCAGAGGCATGCAGAATGAGCTGGAAGAGGTCTCGTGTTTCGTGGAACAAGTGCATGTAAAGAGTTTTCATTCTTTATTCTGTGTTTCATTTGTCTGAAAACTGCAAGAAAACTGTTGTCTATGAGAATGCTGCAAATGATCTCTGATAATCTCAGGAGGTGCTGTGACTTTAGTTCACTTTATTTCCACACGGTTAGCATGCATTGTGAACGCAACTCTGGAGGTTCAGTAATATATGTCTTTGTAGTAAAGAAACAAAGACGACAGTGATTAAATCATAAAGTAATGCAGCATTACTATCTTTTGGCAGCATTAACTGTATTACCAAAATGGAAATATCACTTCACAGAAGATTAAAAATCGTTTCAAGTATGTTCATTAGTATTATTACTAGTTGCATAGCAACACAGGATGGTGCCAATGATTCTGCATGCCTAGTGCCAGGGCTTTAGTTTCTGAATGGCTTATTTCGTTTCCATTCAAACATATGACAGAATCACTTTTGCCAGCTTGCAAATCACATGGATCGAATAAACACGTGGAAACTAGCTATTAATTAAAACGGATAAATGGAATTGTGTACTGTATTATTGAGCATGTGTTTACTGCATGAAATCCTATTTTAAATTTTCCAGAGGGATTTTGTATTTTTTTTTTACAGGGAATGCAGTTGATCTTCAAATTACATAAAGGGATAATATATCTCCCATTACCATCTGCCAATGCATCAATGTCAGCATGGTCACCAAGGAAAGGAGATGAAAGCCTGATTCATGTGAACCGTACATCAAGCCAGTCTTCCATATGGACCATCGGCGGATACATTTAAACCATAAGTGTCCTAGTGCCAACTGGGATTATAATGGTTTACCGTTAGGTAATAACCAACGTGACACTGAATCTAAAAAACACTGTGATCCTGTGCGAGATGCGCAAGATGTGCAGCAATGTTCAAAAATGTCAGTCTTCCGAATGTTTATATAGAAAAATCATTGAAAAATAGTGCAGATGTATGCAAAAACGTATTCCGTGCGGTTACACAAAAGAAAAACTTAGACGCATGTATTTAAGACTCTATAATGGGACTGAAAACCATATTCTGCTGCGTGAATGTAGCCTAATATCAAGTGGTTTCCATGCATGGTATTACTAGTCATTATATCTATATTGTTTTACAATTGTCACAATGGAGAATTGGTGTTCAATGTTCTAATGTACTGATCTGACCAGAGACCGCGGTGCTCAATTGTCAATTGATACAGCTGGATCAGTATATCTCAGACTAACCAGGGTACAGCTGATGGAAAACAGATCCCTGACCAGTTTCGTTCAACTCTATAAGAGCATTCCATGGGTTTTCACTCAGCAACAGAGACGAACATGTGATGGAACGATGGGGGATGTTTTTGCAGGGACATTGTGTGGTTTGTTTATCAGGGTGCAAATGCATGTGAAGTGTTTGTGTCTATAAATCTGGGTTAATGTATGCCATATGGATTTGGTATTTGGACAGTCTTTTCCAATTTGCAGGTTTGGCAAGGCCCCAAATAAAGCCAAATCTTAATGCTAACCCATACAATTACATTTGAGAATAGTGGATTTCCAACTTAGAGGCAACAATTTGGGGAAGGCCATTTTCTGTTCTAGCATGACAATGCCCCTGTGCACAAAGCAAGGTAAAAAAAACTATTTACTGGAGTTTAGTGTGGAAGACCTTGACTGTCCTGCACAAAGTCCAGACCTGAACCCCACTGAACACTTTTGGGTTTAATTGGAAACAGACTGCAAGCCAGAACCCATTTCCCAACAACAGTGCCTGACCACACTGATGCTCTTTTATATGAATGGGAGCAAATCCCTACAGCCATGTTCCAACATCTAATGGAAAGCCTTCCCAAAAGACTGGAAGCCTTAGATTGAACCCTTTATCTTATGCAAAGAATGATTTTGGTGCGGCTCATTAGCACACTATTCCCCTGCTGCCATTATGGCGTTGTTATCTGACGGTAAGCAGCTCTGTAGCTAGTGATTAATAAAGAGGAAAGTCCTTCGCCTGAGGTGAGATTTGATAAGCTCCACAGACCATTCCTTTGAGATGCACAACATTACATCATTCCTTCAAATGTTATCATAATATATGTAAAGTTGGAGTCGAAATCAAATTCTGGTCTTAATAATGACAGTAAGCAGGAAGATGTGCCTTAAAACGTTGAGCTTAAAATACTAAATGCTAAAATAATTTCTCTGATTCTAGTTTAATGTAAAGAGACAACTATAAGTAAGCCATTTGTTGGTTGACTTCCAGAAGAGTTTAAGCATTGTGGCTCTATTGTGCTCTATGGTCATTTCTAAAATGTATGCTGGCAGGTAAACGGTAATTTATATTCATGAGTAAAGTGATACCTGATTGGACTATTCTGTAATATTCATCAGGACAGCACTACCTGATTGGTTTGGATAAACTATAACCCAACCCTAACCCTACACCCAAACCTAACCCTAACAAATCAGGACTCTTTCCATGCTATCCTAAATTTAGAACATTTGCATTTGGGAAACCTTTTTGAGAAACATTTTTGCAGTTTCATTTGTTTCCACTAGTGGTACACCACCTTGAAATGAGCTAGCAATTATACATGCGTACATTGGAAGTTTCAAAGTTAACAAACTGATGCAGATTTCTGAATGTTAAGGTAGAACTTTAGTACATGCCTGCGACTTTTTATTGTCTTAACCAAGATTCTGGTCCCAACCCTCCCGATTGACAGCGCAGACTTGATGTTTAACATCTTCTAGCCATCATTGGAGCAGTCAAACTCTGATGGAGTCTAAGATTAATCGCAAAGGAAAGAAATCTGCCATCTGTGAACATGTCATTCTAAACAATCAAAGACTGATGATTTTGCACTATCACAAGGGAAATCATTTACGATCCCTGAAATTTGTCTTACATTGTTTTCTCCACATCTAACGGCTCATTTCCTGATTTCCCGTAGAGAACAAAATTATCTCTCACACTTTTATTTGACTTGTCTATCTCCAAGTTATACCTCTAATGTGAACTAGCTGCTAGCCCCGAGGTACTGTCAAATTTTAGAACATGCAAGACTTTTTGCTTAGGTGATCATCAACCTCAAATTTCTATGAACTAAAGTCTCCCTAAATCATATTTTCTTTGGTCACAATGTGAAAAAAAAAATCTAATATCTATTTCCAGGAAAAAGAAGGAAAATTAAGTGGTCAGGACCAAATGGAAATGATGCAGACCTACGATATTAAACCAAATTGTCTGTGACGACAAGACATGAGTTGAAAACTAGGGTTGCATCTGTAAACAAACACCAGATGCCATGATCAGGAATCAAAGAGGGCCAAATTACAGAAGTAGGAAGGGCTGACTACTGATCAGAAGAGAGGGAAACCAGATTGCCGAGAACACCCAGAATCCTCAGCTATAGGACTAGTTGGCCTGAGCAGTTTCATCCTCCCAAACAGATGATCGGTGCCAACTTTGATCTTGCAAGATCAAACAAAGGGTGACACATAAGAAGGTCATCTGCAAGTGTGTGTGTGTGTGTGTGTGTGTGTTTGGAGTGTAGTATTCACCTTCTCCTGGTACTGGCGACGGGAAGAGTCCAACGACTGTATGAGAGCAGTGGCATGACCAATAAACATGGCGTAGCAGGTGGCTCCAACAATCATACTCAGCATGGTCAACCAGATATCAGACATACTCTCAGGGGCCTGCCGTCCATACCCAATACACAGCATATGGCTCATGGCCTTAAACAGGGCAAAGGAATACAGCTCACTCCAGGAGTCGTTCTGAAAAGTGGGAGGCAAAATATGACACTTTATCAGCACAAGATAACACTCACTCGCTTTAGCATGCTATTCCTTTTGTCAAAGCCTGGCTCAGGAGGAGTGCACCAGGGCTGTTCAAGAGCTGGTGTAGGTTCAGGGCTTAACATAGACCTCTGTGGGTACATATGAGGCCATCATTTAATGAAATATTGCAATATGATAGACTTTATTACAACTGTTCCTGTTAAAAGTTATTGTGGCAAAGTCAGTCTTTAAATATTACTGGAGCTACAACTAAAGAGTTCCCACTAACCTTAAGCCAGGTGCACACTGTAAAGTTTTACAGCCCTTTATTTTTCCTGCTTGTCAGACTGTACAATATGATCCCAGTGAGATCTTGGGTAAAAGCCATGGCACATTGTGCGACATTATGTCAAACTACACGATAGACATCGTAGCCAAGACTTTGGTCCCAGTCGTCCCATTTGACAGAGTTGACTTGATGTTTAATGTATCCTGGCCATCATTGGAGCAGTCAAACTTTATGGCTGCGATGCAACTTTGTCGAAGGCTAAGATAATTGCAAAGGCAATAATAATTGTCTGTCTATGAACATGTCACACTAAATGCTCAAAGACTGACGATTCTGCACTACAAAAAGAGAAATATTTTACGATCCCTGAAATTTGTGTCAGATGGAAAAATCGGTTCTAAAATCATACAATGTGAACCTGGCTTAAGTCTCAGCCTCAGACAGGCCCAAGCATTAGAAGTTGTGTGTTTTTTTTATCACAGTATGTTGACTACTCTACAACATTGTAGCTAAAAGTACCTAAAATGAATTGGCCCTTTCAGCTTTCCGAAGTCTACTGTACATTCTGCCAGACTTTAGCTTCTGCCAGACTTCAGGCTTGTGGTAAAATGTCTGCTCTGAATGCTTTTATTAGTGAAATAATTACCAGACATGAAAAAGACAATGTGATAAAAAAAAACATCCAAGGCTTAACTAAAAACATTAGGGACTAAAGTCCTGGAAGCCAACCCCAGTACCGTCCATGGGATACACCTCTATAAAATTCCTGACAGGAGTCTGAATGACTAGCATCTCACTGTCATGTGCCATGAACCTGTGATACGATTCATTATTCCATTCGATGTCTTGTGATTTAAAGGCAACTAATGAGCACTGGACTGTTTAGTGTTCAGCTGGTCTCACGTAATAAAGTCTTTCCTCTTCTCATAGGTATCTGTATAAGACCTCGGCTGCTAAACCAAGGTGCCTCGTCTCTCTTCATAAGTATCTGATTGTTTAGGATTGACCTGATGGTTGACTGTGAAATGTACTTTGCCCGAAGAGAATGCAAATCAGGTAGAGTTTAGACAAACTATGAAAATCCTGAATCAAAGAGATAAAGTCAAGAGGCTGTGGCTGACTTTGAATGATTAAACAGGGGCAGAGTCAGAGGTGGTAATGGAAAGCGGATGATGGGTAATCAGTGGAATTACTTTGTGGAGGAGATGTGATGAGAATTGGCTTGCTGAGTTTGGAAAGGAGAAACCAGTTCTTTAGTCACTATGGCAAAGTATTTGAGTCCCAGCTTCTGCCGGGGCATGATACACTGAACTGCAATCATTATTTAGTATGCTGTATGCAGAGACCGGCTACAGTGCACACTGTATGCCGAATACAGATACCAAAGATATGGTTTTGCATTGAGTATGCCAGATAGTGTTGTTTACATGCCTGCTTTCCATGTGCCTTTTTACATGCATCTCTGCCTTCTGATATTTCCAGGAGTACAGAGAAAAAATATTATCTTTTATGTTCTTTACAATATCTTTACAGTAAATACACAAAACTGCCATAATTGGACATTGTCAACTATCTGAACCATCAGGAGATCTGAATGGCATCTCTGCTGAAAAAAACTAAAAGCTTTAACCAGCATAATCTGGTTTTCTGGTCTTCCAGCCTGGCCAGGGTGGTCTGTTTGCTTGTTTTAGAGGAGTACTTTAAATTTTGTCAGGCTTGGAGACCAGCTGAAGTCCAGCTTGATTACATTGTTTAAATCAGTTTGACAATTGTAAATGTCTTCATGCTACATGAACATCAGCAAGCTGTAAATACAAAGAGTCCCTTGGCAGTGGCATGCTTCTCAGAGGACAATATGCAAATGAATGCATTGAACCCTTTAAAGGCCATACTTATGCATCAAAATAATCACCATTCATCTCAACAACACATGCTACACTCTGTTACTGCTACCATTTCTGTGAGAAAAGAATAAATAGCAATTGAAAAATATGTTCCCCCTTTCCCCTGATTTTAAAAGAAAAGAAAAAGGAAATGTTTACTTCTGTATAATCTGTTTTAACAAACAAACATTGTAGCACTGCTAGCATGATTTTGAGTATGCTAAATGCAAGACTAGCACACATTAGCATAGATCCAGGGCGATCCAATGATTGGCTTTGGTTATGTTTGGGTACTTACAGCTCTTAGCACACAGATAACCTTGTGTTCCTCGCACCCAGTTGCATTAAGAAGAGACTAACTTCATGAAAGCCTGACTAGCATTGTAGTTGCTAGTTACTTTCGGGCTTTTCCTTGGACAATTGTAAGCAGCATTGTGTTGTGACTAATGGCCGAGGGAAAAATTACCCTGACATTCACTGTCTATAACTCTCATTGACACCGATGGCTCGCCGAGGTATTGAAATCGTTAATTAAATAATGCTAGCACTAATTAGCTTCAATACATAAAGGTTTTCATGTAAGGTTCTTTCACAATGGACAGTGTAGATCAGGGTAGATTGTGTTAAATCTATGGGGGTATTTACACTTTTTCACTTCATGTATTTTTACTAGGGTTGCCATACAGGGTGTCCCATATTAGCTGGGACGTCTCGTACTTTGGCCAATCTGACGCTTGAGGGGGGAATTAGACATATCCATGATTGAATCTCAATATGTCAGTTTATATCTGTAAATAGGCCTGATCTGTTTGTATATGTGCATGTATGTGGGTTCTGGGTAGACTGGGGAAGCCAATCTAGATTATGATTGGCTTCTCAAGCTTGCGGACCTCTTAAGCAAGACCCTTGAAATGCAGATATGTGCGCTTGTACCCGTGAGTTGCACATGCATTATTTGGGATTATAATGGCACATGGATGGATTTGACGAAGCTAGGTCATGGATCACAGGGCACAGCTGGATCAAAAGGGATCAAACGCGTGTATTTAAATGCATTGATCTATCAGAGGCAGCAGCAGGTGAATTACCATTAAACCAGCTGGAATTCATTTAAGTGAGTCAAAATATAATTTTAATTCAATTTGGGTGCTACATTGATGAGTCTCGGCTTACATTTGTGATCTCAGATCTTAGTACAACCACCTCCAAAGACAGACATTAATATTTTTTTGCCCTGGATATCTGCACACAGGGAGGAGGAGACTACATGGTAGTTTGTTTTGGATTGGATTTTTCTGTCTGGATATAGCCATAAAATCTCACAACAGATATTCTTCTAAACTGATAAAGGACAACACATTTTATTATACTTTATACAACAGTTAGTTCTGGTCTTCTAATCTGATTGGACATTGAATATTTAGAACATGCAGGTGAATAAATGATGACATTGTTTTCACTTTTGGGTAGACTAGGCCATTAAGTACCAGTATATTTGTCACTTTATTCTAACAAATGGAAAACGTTTTGTAAATTGTCTAGGCCAGGCCTATTCAACTGGCAGTCCACGGGCCAGATCCAGCTTGTTTGAAATTTTCAGTGGCCCACTTGAGGTTGTCAGTTGTCTTGGGGACTGTTCACACCAAACGCGCTTTGTGTGTGTTCACACTGTTTTACAATTGTTCTCCTATGCCAACTTGCACTAGACGGATGTAGAGGTTGCACTACAAATAATAATTTTTCATCATTTTGATGGAAGGGGAAGATTAAAAAAATTTAATCACGGAAGACTGACAAGCGTGCGTTCGGAGCAACAGAAAAGTTCTATTAATCAATTTATTCAAAAGATTTTAAAAGTCAAAAGTTTAAATTATTACATCTATAATAAACTCCAGTTACTGTTTAATAAAACATTTAATATCAGTCGGATTTACTCTGTAATGGACCAATTTTGAAAGCACATTTTAGATGATTTTTCTTAAAAACTTTTGTCTCGAGTTACTTGTAATTCCACAGGATTTACAAAAAATAGAAGTTATAAAACACAGATGTTTTATTTATATAGTGAACAAATATTATTGGCCTATTATAGCACAATATCTATAGATAGAAGCTTTTCAGTAACAAAAAATTCTGGCTTGGCCTGCTTGCGCCAAAGATTTTTTCCATCTGCCCCATTTGTCAATGAAGTTGAATAGCCCTGGTTAAGGCTTTCATAGCACCATTGCTGAAGCTTAACAACACATGACTGATAGTGACTCAGAGGCTTCATTACTGCACATAGAAGGCCTATTGTGTGACCAAGCAGAGACTTAAAATAATGTGACAGATTGTTTATCGTGGTGTCTTTCATTTCAAGCAATCTGCCTTTCACAAGCTGCTGACCCTGATTGCATTTACCACTGGTAGCTACTAGAATGACTGCACACTATTGCATAAACTACTACAGAACAAAAGACAATGAGAAATCTGTCCCCACATCACTTGGTCTTTGAAAAGTGAAAACATGTAGCCTAGAAAGCATGGAAAACAATTACAAGCAGGAAAACCCCAAATAATCGGCATTTATCAGAACAGCCGATAAGTATTAAATTTCTCACGTAGAGACATGATATCTTGGGTTTGTCCATTTTTCCATTAGTAAAATGTAATGAAAATTGGTGCACTTTTCATACAAAAGTGGGTGATGGGGTTGCCAATTGGTTTTTATGCCAATATGGGACGCTTAAGCACTGAGCTTTTTATGAGTGCTTCAATATGGGACGTTTCTCCATCCAACCGCGAGAGTGGAGGATTATGGCACTTCAATATGGGACATGATGCCATCAATACGGGACATTTTGCCATCTGAACGGCAGGCAGGACATCTTCATTTCGGCCAAAATACAGGGCATCACAAAATACAACTATTAAAAACCAATCCTGACAACCTTCAAAAGACCTTATGAGCAGTTTTCTGTCCTGGGTAAACAGTTGGGAGAAATTCTAGAGCAGTTGGATGATGGTGGGCATTGAGGGAGGGGTGGCTCTAAATGCCTGGTAGACTTTCGAAAGTGTGAGAAGCAGGTGATTGAGTTGGCTCCCCAATGTCCCAGCAGTGTTATAATAGTTAATGAATACTAAAACGAAAACTAACAAAAATCATTTTCGTTTGAAATTATTGGAAAAAACAAACTAAACAAAAACTCCAAAACTAACTAAAATCAAATAAAAATGATCTCGGATTGATTTTAGCTTTAGTTTTTGATATACTAAGGTGAATATGGGAAAAGTGGGACACTACCGGACATTTTACAGTTCTTGACACTTTGAATTATGATCCAAATGCCACATAACCTAAGATTATACCTTAAAAGAAAGCTTAGGATGTCTTCTACCTTTGTCAAAAGCAAAAATGAAGAAATATACAATACTGAGAAGCAGAACCTTTGAAGAACCTCTTTTGACCAAATCCCAGATTTAAAGCAGTACTGGTAAAGTGGGACAGTGGAAAAATTATTCTCTAGGAAATATCTACAAAATATTTGGAATTAATTTTTATATTTTCTAATACACTTTTAAATCATAAAATTAAGATAACTTTTACTTTTTTTATAACTTTAACAAGATTTACCTAAAATTTCATTGCTTTTCCCAAAAGTGGTCATGAAATGAGCTCTGCCACACATCTCAAATTAAAACCAACTTAAAACCTCAAAAAGATAAAGGGATAGTTCACCCAAAAATGAAAAGTCTCTTATCTTTATTCACCCTCATGCCGTCTCAGATGTGTATGACTTACTTTCTCCTGCTGAACACAAACAAAGATTTTTAGAATTTTTCACCTCTGTCCATACAACACAAGTCCACAGGGTCAAAAACCTTGAAGCTCCAAAAAGCACAAAGTCAGGAGGATAAAAGTAATCCATAAATGGATTAATCCATGTCTTCCAAAGTAACCTAATATGATGAGGGAGATGAACAGACCAAAATATAACTCCTTTTTCCACTGTACATCTTGCAATTGCAGTCTACAGGAGCGATCATGATTTCAAGCTCAATTACACATCCTAGTAGAGCTTTCAGAGTACTAGATGGTGCTGGGAAATATAAGCGAGCTTGAAATCGTGATTTCCAAGTAGACTGCTGATGTCAAGATTTACAGAAAAAGGTACTTAAAAATGCATCTCTTTCTCACTCACACCTATCAAATCACTTCTAAAGAATTATTCCTTTTATTGTGTACTCCCTAAAGATTAGTTTAGTAAAGATTTAAGGAAATACGTATGGATACAATGTGGATCAAACTTAAATGTTCTTTGTCACTTTACCCACCTTCACCCTATATTACCAAATGTGTAACATTAACAATCCACATTAAACATGAAAAAAACACTAGATAGAAGTAGCAAGACTGCCCTTATAAATGTAATGTTTTACTATACTTAGTTCACAATCTTGTTCTGTACACATGGAGCGTATACATTCATGAAACTTTTGTAAATATACATGTTAATAGGGACTAATTTGCACGTAATATGGACTTTCCCAAAAACGTTCTGCCAGATTCACAAACTCCGCGTATTAAAAAATAGCATTTCTGAATGAGTGACGCAAAAATTTGTTCTGCTTGTGTTTCACGAATGAGGCTAATTGAGTTATTTATGGGGATGACAACTACATACTCCGACCAAATCCGAAAACCTCCAGTAGTGAATATCAAGGTCTTTTCAGCTCAGCTGGTAGAGCATGGCACTAGCTATGCCAAGGTGATAGGTTTGATTCTCAGGGAACACACAAACAAATAAAATTGGAGCCTAGAATACACTGTAAGTGGCTTTGGATAAATGCGCCTGCCAAATACATAAATGTAAACACAAATTTCCCTTCTGCGTACAGAACCGGACTGAACAACTAGTTATTAATGCAATGATATCACACTCTTTTGAATACTGACAATGAAATTGATTGAAAAGTGTGCCTCTGCTAAATTACTTTATCAAACCAAAATGCCTCTTGGTTTGATATATTGATATATAACTCATACATTTTTAAGTGTGGCTACAGTGTGCAAACACATTTTGAGGCCACTGTATAAAGATCAATTGAATATGAAGAGAAAGAAATCAAGGGAATTAGATGGCAAGACTCACCACCATCTTGTTAAGGGACACCCAACAGTCTGAAGGGAAGTCCTGAAGCATGGGCACCAAGAACTGCAGACAGCCGTCCCAGTGGCACAGCAGCAACATCATGCCAATTAGATTGAAGATGCGCATTACCGCACTGGCCAGGTCATAGGTCATGTGAAAGATCTGATAGATGAGATAAAAGCAGCAATATATTAGAGTAGCAAAGGAAAGAGTACTTTTTAAGACAAACCAAAACATATTAAAGGAATAGTTTGCCCAAAAGATTCCTATAAGGACAATTGACCCTACACTAAGGCATGCCTTTAAAACATTACTGACCAATCACATTTTTGCAACTGTTGCTGTCCACCATATTGTCAGACTTTTGCTCTTTTCTAAAGTCTATGGATGTACTGTCCATTGTTGGTAGTGATTGGATGAACAATTACTTTGAAGGAATACGGCAGAGCTTTTAAGGCCACGTCCACAATAATCATCACTATTTGAAAACGCCTTAATTTTGCTATGTTTATACATTTTATTTACACTAAATTTATGTTTTCCTCCACCGAAAACAATCTCCATTATCGCATACTTTGGAAAACAATGACGTTAGGAAACTGCAACTGAGATTAGTGTGATCAATCTCCCTTTCACTCTTACGGGACGCTCTGTAAACCTTGTCTGGGTGAGCAATGGTAACAAAGGAGGGGCGGAGCTTAGCGAGGGGTCAATTGCAATGGAGTTACCTTTTTCATTTTTTGGAGGGATTCTCTTAATAGGAAATGGTTTCTAAACTATTTTATGCTCTCTAGATTTGCACTTGTCTGAATATGAGAGAGTTAACATCTGGACATCTTCGCCACAGATTTATGTAATGGTATGCTACATCCTAAAACTACTCATCCTGTCAGATTAGATTCAATATCACTGAATGCCAGGTCAGGGTGATTTGAGCATGTTTGTGAATGGCGAATGTAGCGTGCCAAACTGATACGGTGTTCTTTCTGGCAGGATTGAGAAAAACTAGGGACCGGAGAATTTGTCACTTGGAGACAGCAGTGTGTGTGCCGTTTGTTTGTAGTTACAAAGTGGAGAGGGCTGCTATTGGAGAGTGATCTGGCGCCAGTCCAAGATAAAGCCTTGTGTGGTTGTGTGAGACAGCACTGACACACTCTTCCCATACCAGAAACAAGGCTTGTCACACCTGAGAAAAGCCAAGTGTCCTACATTGGAACTAGGCCAAAAACAGCGATAGAAGAAGACAAGGCGGAGACACAACTTTGGCTTAAGTTGTTAAGATCAAAGCCGCCATGGGTTGTTTGTTTCCAGCTTGAGTAAAAGCAGCACAGGGCACATGATCTTTCAACTGAGACAACACAAAACATAAAACTGAGTGGAAACTTATATTTAAAGAGAAGCATTATTTTTGTTTAGCATTTCATTTGCCATTTCCAAAAACGGAATCCACAACCAGTCTCTTTGATCGGGGTCAGTGCTCTCAAAACTTACAGCAAAATGTATAGGTCACTCTGCATCGGGAGAAAGTATTTTAACATTGAAAAATCACACCAACTTTTACCCCGTGCGACCCCGCATACACAAGCGTGGATGATGTATTTTGGCTTTGCTATATGCAATGCATAATTTAAATAAATTAAAACTGACTGATCTGACTGATCTCAGTTCAGGAGACTCTGCGCTGTCAGTAAAGGGTTAAACGTTCATGTAACAAATCAACATGGTGCCGACCACAGCAGAGTTTGTCTTTGGAGTAAAAGCCAACAAAACTGCATCTAGTAAGAAACCTAATTGTTTTTTTTTACATTGAAGCCTGATGAGTCAAAAAATTAGAGTCTTTGGTTTCATCCAATATGCCATTTTTAAAATCAGAGCGATTTAACGCAAAACTAATTCACTAAAAAGGGAGAAAGGGAGCATTGTATAGCGCTCTATGGAGCTAAGTGCATTCAATCCAAACTTCCTATCAAAAGTTCTGTTTCAGGCTGCAGATGATGTTTGGACCACTCAACATGTTTGGCAGACATGGGACAATTATAATCAGTACATAAATTCAGAATTTATAATGTATCATTTTATTTTAACTTGGTTGGCAGTGATTGGATGATGCTGCCCATTAATTTGAATCAGAAGTATTTATGCTAATTTATTATGTAATGTCTGTAACATCTCAAAAAACATGAATAACCAACACTCCTGGAAACATAATAAACAATTAGATTATTTTTTTTTAAATTGGTATTTAAAATTTCACAACATAGTCCCACTGACCACATATGTGGACATCATTTTTTAGGAAAAGAGTTTGCTCTAGGTAATGTTTATTAGGTGTTTCTAGTTCAAAATCAAAAAGGGAAATGGAAAATGCACACAGCAGTCACAAGCAAATGTTTTTAAAACATTTGATTTAATTTACTCACTAGAAAATAATACTTTAAGTTTACATTCTCCTTTACAAATTGGTTCCACAACCTGTTTGTGACTCTAAGCTTCATGTCCCGGCAATCAAGCAATCAAGAGCTATAAGGAGGCCAAACACAGTGACAAGTGTATTTGACACTGCTATGCAAGGTTGATTCAGTAATTGATGGCCATGACTGGCTCACATTACAACTCTGTAATCAGGAACGTAATTGTCCCATTTAGTGGTGAAAAGAACACATATAAGGGAATCCTCAAAGTCCGCTCAACCCCAGGCAAATAATCACACTGCGGTCCCTTGGAACACCTGGCCTTCTATGTAATCATCTCAAATGCTGCATAAGCACATAAATGTTGCGTACGTCACTTCTAAAGCTCACAATGGGATTTATAAAAAAGTTGTGCGCACCACCACGCAAGCTGTACCCCTTGCGTACACATTCTTTTACTGCTGTGTGTAAATTGGCGGCTCCAATTGGACAAGTAATGAACTGAACAGATGGATTATAAACTCTGCTTCTCATTAAATACACAGCATTTAGAATAAAAAAGTATGTAGCTAAAGGTGCACACAGTAACATTTTCCTCATTAATAAAGTCACACTCCTAAAGACATTAATTGTAATTTTGCAATATATGTCGGAAATCATGAGCACTTACATTAAAATGAAGACTCCAGTCAAATCAGTAACCTTAAAAAGTTGTTTTATTCTACATGGAGAGGGTCCACACATGGGGGCGGCCATGTTAGAATCACATGACCAGCCGAATATTGCTCGCTTAATCTCAGTAACTGTTCTGTTTTTTGACACTTTCACTCATTGATTAAAGTAATCATGGCTGACTTTGAATCCTACATTTATACAATATATAAATACATATCTGAAACTGAAAAATTGTGATTTTAAATGATGCTGCATCCAAACTGCTAGGTGCCACTGTAAATCCAAGATGGCACAAAAAAAAAAAAAAAGTTACTGAGTGCACCTTTAACCACTTGAATCCAAATTAATAGATTTCCAGCTAATATTAGGCTATATTAATTGTATGTAACTTAATGAAAAGGCATTCAAATATAAGCTCTAATTAGGAAATATTGGTAGTGGATGCGCAGACAGTCAAATACAAAACAAAAGGTAAGCTTGCACATTTTATTTTTTAAAAAGCTCTTTTAGTAATTTAGTGATGTCAGACAATATTTTAACACTGCACACATCATTTTATAATCTTTGTTTTGTTTCCAGAATTAAATATTCAACATCTCTAAAAAAAAAAAAAACACCCTTAAAATAATTTAAAACTTGCACAGCTTTATGCTTGCAACAATAAAAAAAACTAATTTCAAGGGATAAGGTATATTCTTTGAAAAAAAAAATATATATTAAAAAATAATATTTCTCAGGTTAACAGATCTTGTTCAAAAAGATGTCTAGATATTTTACTCTAAAACTAGACAAAGAAATAATTTTTTAAATGCTGGTTTCAATACCAATGTACTGAACTGTTTCTTAGACATTGTGGTCAATCAGTTGCTGTTATTAACATTTGTGATGGTTAATTACTCTGGGCTACGTTAATTAGCCTCTGAGCCTAATTAGTCACCAACAACAAAACACCTAGATGGCAACATTGGGAATCAATGAAGAGATTACGCTCTGCTGTTTCCAATTACAGACAAGCAAACTGATGTCAACAGGTAAATAAACATATAGGGACTTTTTGTTCTGCAGACTGATAAATAATTATAATTCTTGGACTTATTCCTAGAAGCCATTTTTGGGTGTATCTTCAACTTTGAGCACTTTTCGCACTCTGGACTTCTTGAAAAAGTCTTGTTAAGATTTGTACAGTCTCGCTCAGGGCCAGTAATAATGTTTAGAGGAGGCAACGTTGATTGTTTAGCCTTTAAAAAGGTTTCTGGGGGCAAAATCTTTGGCGTGGTGAAAATTACACCACAACTGTAGGACAGTTGTAATTTTAGAAACATTGACAGAAATCATTTGCACACAATAAATATTGAAATAGTTAATGTTAATGTCACTCTTTCTTTACAGTTGTAATATAAGATATAATCATTTGTATTTTTATTATGGCTTTTCATAGTTTAAAGGCGCACAAGTGACTTACACTGACACCTAGTGGCCTGGATGTTACATCATTCAAACTCAGTAGTTTTCAGTTACAAAAATCATTGTACAGATTCACCATGTACAGTAAACCAGGAATAATTTAATCCATGAATAAAAATGTCCAATAACAAGGCAGTTACTTAGATTAAGCAAGTAGTATTCAGCTGGTCGTGTGATCCCAACATGGCAACGCATTTCTGAATGTACAACATGTTGAACATTGAGGCGGATGGGCTACAGGGTACCACTACTGCCAGCTTAGAACAGGAATCTGAGGCTGCAGTGGGCACAGCCTCAGATTCATTGCCTGGTATGACAAATCTGGATTTCTGCTGAGGTACACAAATGGTGGGCCCACTGCAGCCTCAGTTTTCTGTTCTTGGCTGACAGAAGTGGAACCTAACGTGGTCTTTTGCTGTTGTAGCCCATTCACCTCAAGGTTCAAAGTGTTGTGCATTCTGGAGATGTTATTCTGCTCACTACAATTGGACCGAGTGATAATCTGAGTTAGTGTAGCCTTTCTGTCAGTTCAAACCAGTCTGGCCATTCTCCGTTGACCTCTCTCATCAACAAGGTGTTTCCGTCCGCAGAACTGCTGCTCACTGGATGTTTTTGGTTTTGCCACCATTCTGAGTAAACTAGAGACTGATGTGTATGAAAATTCCAGGAGATCAGCAGTTACAGAAATACTCAAACTAGACCATCTGGCACCAACAATCCTGCCATGCTCCAAATCACTGAGATCACATTTTTTTTTCCCACATTCTGATGATGGATGTGAACATTAACTGAGGTTTCTGACCCGTATTTGCATGATTTTATACATTGCACTGCTGTCACATGATTGGCTGATTAGATAATCACATGAATAAATAGATGTACAGGTGTACATAATAAAGCGGCCGGTGAATAAAAGAGCTTTTATAAGGTTACTGATATGATGGAGCTCTTCATCTCACATGAGTGGTCATGATTTTAAACATGTTTTAAAATTAATATTCATCTGTTTTCAAGTAAAAATGAATTAATGAGGAAATTATTGAAAGTCTGGGTCTGGCACATGGCTAAAGTGGTGAAATCTGTACATAAAAGGCGTTTAAAAAGTACCAAAAATAAATTATGCAGGCCTGGTTTCCACGTCAGTTGTAATGTTACCTTCAAATAACAAAAAGAAAAAATTTGAAATCGTTTTTTTGTGTTTTTAACAACCCCTCAGACATGAAACTGTCCAAAGAAATATATAAATGGTAGTAGTGTGAGATTGTAGCTTAAAAAGATAGTTCTCCAAATGTAGCATCAAACTTCAAAAGACCCTGTTTGACTACAGCAATAAAGACAAACCCTAAGTTTGCCCATCTTACCTCCTCCCATTGATGGATGTACCGAATGAGTCTGGACAGTCTAAGAAGTCGCAGTAGACTGAGGATCTTGGTGAAACGCACAATCCGCAACGCCCTTGCTGTCTTGTAAAACTCAGAGTCAATCCCTTTCTCTACGATGAGAAAGATATAATCCACCGGAATGGATGAGACAAAGTCTACCACAAACCACGTCTTCAGGTACTTCTTCTTGATCTTTTCAGGGTCCAGTATTATCTCTGTGTTGTCTTCATAGACAATGCCTGTACGAAAGTTCAGTACCAGGTCCATGAGGAAGAAAGTGTCGGACACCACATTGAAGATAATCCAAGGAGTGGTGGTCTCCTCCTTGAAAAAGGTGATGCCCACAGGGATGATAATCAAGTTGCCCACCATAAACATAAGCATTGTGAAATCCCAGTAGAACCTACAGAGATTATATATGAATGAGCAAGTGGATTCAACATGACAAATCTGGTATAAAATACAGCATATGAGTATTGTGGGATGAAATAATTGAGGTTTGAGAACAATAATAATGATCACAGTAGTCAAGGCAGAGTTGCCATTTTATATTATTATGAGAATGTGTTTTGGGAACAATTGTTGTTGACTATAACAGCCCACCTTTATAATTAAGAAATTACATTCAGTTCTCATTTGTTCGCTGAGACAGGGTACACACCCTGTAAATAATAAGAGCCTTGACAAACACGCCCCACGGAGACATGATACATGATATATAGGCGTCATAAAACAGCACTTGTGTGATTTAGCGCCTATTTGGTGATCAATATAGTGCCAATAATTAATAGTTACCTCAACCCGTACAAGGTCGATACAAGGACGCACATAAACGCTGAGAAACAGATACCGGAAGAGCAAAACGGGATCAACTGCGATATCAATTGTGAACCTGAACAAATTGTGTATTTGTGAAGGATTCGAGTGACAAATGAAGGTCTTAGTTGCTTCTGCTGAGGTGTGTCAGTCATTTATTGATCATTTTCTGATATGTTAACATTCGTATTGACACTTTCGCCGTGTCTCGCGCAGGAGCGCCGCGTTTTATTGGTGCCGTGTCGAGTTAAAAACACTGATCTATATATAGACTGATCTTAAAAATAATTTCAGCTATTAAAAACGCGTCTTGAGAGACACCTGCATTCGTGGTGCTGCATTAAAGGAATATTCCGGGTTCAACACAAGTTAAGCTCAGCGACAGGATTTGTGGCATAATATTGATTACCACAAGAATTACCATAAATTCAACTCATCCGTCCTTTTCCTTAAAAAAAGCAAGAATCGAGGCAACAGTGAGGCAATTACAATAGAAGTGAATGGGGCACATTTTTTAGAGGATTTAAAGGCAGAAATATGAACACTTACATTAATGCATCTGTTAAAACTTGTGTAGGCCTATTATTTGAGCTGGAAAGTGGTTTAAATTATAATTTTTACAGTCATTTTAGGGTAGGGTTTATGGCCGTATGTCATCATCAGGCCAACAAAGTTGTAAAATTGGCTAAACTTTACACAGAAAATGTTAGTAAGTGATTTTATTACACTAAAATCAAGTTAACAGGCTGGTTGTTTATGTCTTCTGGCTATACTTTCGAACCAGTGAGTACTTTACCATATACGGATAGGCCCCATTCACTGCCATTGTATGTTCCTCACTGTAAAACCCAGAATTAAATTCTGGGTTTTACAAGTCAAAATTTATTTCTTTTGTAATCAATATTATGCCTCAAATGCTGTTGATTGAGCTTAAGTTTTATTGAACCCTGAATATTACGTTAAACTTAAAAAAAAAATAATTTAGGATGGGCCATTCAAGCCAGGGCCGTTCACACAGAACGTGTCCTCGAGATGCGTTTTTATCAATTGGCACTCTTCAAACGTGGCACTCCTGCACGAGATGCTGAAAAAACAGGAGACGTGGCACAACGTTCAAAGAACGTTAAATAGAAAACAAAAATGAAGGGAAAAAATGCTATTTCAAATGCAATTCTCTGTATTCTTCACAGTGAAATAGTAGCCTAATAGACTGCCAACCTAAACTAAAAATGTGTGCTTGAAAATAAATATGATGACTTTCAAAACTAGCTCGAAAAGACATGTCTTCAGTCTAATCTTGCATTCACAGAGTACGGTTGGTTCATTGGATGGCCCATCGTACGTAATGACCAGAATGCATAAAAGCATGGACGAGGCAACCTTCTAATGATGCTGATGTTTGAAAAAGGACAGTTTTGTTCCTGAGTAATTAATCTTTCTTGGATGGGCTAGAGCATTTAACATTTATCTAAAACATCCCATTAAAACATTGATAAACTTGATTGTAATTGAATTGACACTCCCTTTGCTTTGTGTCCTGGGAGATAAATTAAAGGGATAGTTCACCCAAAAAGGAAAATTCTCTCATCATTTACTCACCCTCATGCTATCCCAGATGTGTATGACTTTCTTCTGCAAAATACAAACAAAGATTTTTAGAAGAAAATCTCATATCTGTAGGTCCATACAATGCAAGTGAATAGTGGCTAGAACTTTGAAGGTCCAAAAAGCACATATAGGCAGTATAAAAGTAATCCATAAGACTCCAGTGGTTTAATCCATATCTTCAGAAGTGATATGATAGGTGTGGATGAGAAACAAATCAATATTTAAGTCCTTTTTTACTATGAATTCTCCTCCTGGCCCAGTAGGCGGTAATATGCATGAAGAATGCGAATCACCAAAAATAAAACTAGTATGAGGAAGTGAAAGTGGAGATTTATAGTATAAAAAGGATATTGATCTGTTTCTCATCCACACCTATCATATCACTTCAGAAGACATGGAGTCCACTGGAGTCGTAAGCAGTGGCATAGCTAAGGGTGGGCCGGGGTGGGCCTGGTCCCATCCAGAATAATAGAGATTATTATTTGGCTTCAAATATATATTTATAAAATATTTATTTATTTTTTAAAAAAGCATACATTCTGATTTCTGAAAATGTGAAAGAACTGTTTGAATGTGCCAATTCTCTGTTTTTAAGGAAATTTAGGTTAAATAAAAATGGACGAAAATTTGGCCCATCCATTTTTATTGAGGCCCAGCCAAAAGCAATTTCCTGGCTATGCCCTTAATTGTATGGATTAGTTTTAAGCTGCCTTTATATGCTTTTTGGACCTTCACTTGCATTGTATAGACCTACAGAGCTGAAATATTTTTAAAATATTTGTTTGTGTTCAGCAGAAGAAACAAAGTCATTCACATCTGTGATGGCATGATGGTGAGTAAATGATGATAGAATTTTCCTTTTTGGATGTACCATTCCTTTAATATAGAACACAGAGGATAATAATTCAAAGTGCTTGCCAGGAGAACAACAAACCAATCGTTGGGGGAAAAGGTCTCCAAGTGTGACATCTAAGAATTAATAGCCTATGGTTTTAATAATTAATTGTTTTATCACACACGTAAACAAATGGTCAAATTCTGGTCATAAGACACTTCACTCATAGTTTTAAGTAACGCATGTATAAAACCTAAAAGGTATTAACGCAAATCGTTTGCGGCTAATTTGCACATTAATTGACTATCGGCCTGTGATAGGATATGTTTATTCCACTCTTAATTGCATTCATTCATTATCATCCTGAGAGGCCATGAGGATCATTTCTTGATTTTGGAGAAGACCAAGTGTCCTGCCCTGTTTCCATGTACAATATGCTGTTTATCCAGCTTTTACGCACGAGAATTTCCCATCAATTTTATGGTTTTAAACACACCTGATGACATTAAACAAAACAGGTTTGTTACAGCTGTCAATCTGGCCCACTTATTGGAGAAAAGTTTTACAAAACCAGGGATCTTGATTACTGATGATATGGAGAGGGTGCCCATGCAGTCAAATCTCCATTGACATACCTGAAATCACTGTAAGGATGAATGATCCAATTGCCGGCCGACTTGACCCGTTCTTGCTCTTTCTCCACTGCCTTTTGGCTCCCAAACATACGCAGCGAGAATTTATTGACCCCGGGCTGTAGCATGGAACTGAACTGTCTCTGCATATAAGTTTGATTGTCACTTGAGTCTCCGTCGTCTGCCACAATCTGTCCATCCTCGGACTTGGGAAAGCTGACAAAATTCCCTGGCTGCTGGTTCGGGGTCGCTCCGTGGGCAGGTGAGGACGCTTTTCTGCTAGGCGCGTTTGAGAAAGAAACTCTCGAGTCCTTCTTTTCTGTGGCTCCCTGTGCTAAAGGAGTGACCGAGCCATCCATGCTGGCGGTGGCGGAGTGACCACCTCCACCTGTCTGCTTCTCCTGTTTAGAGAGAATCGAGGACAAGCTCCCGGAGGTGGCCGCGTCTTTTCTGCAGTCTCCGTTGATTACGCATCTCCGTCCGGTGCCATCCTCGCCTGGGGTCTTTTCCGCGCCACACCTGGTGACCGGGGCGCAAAAGCTGGAGGCATCTCCCTGGCAGAGGAGGAACGCGGATTGCGTGGTGTCTTCACATAAGGCAGAAGCGAAGTCCTTGGCGTGCGCGACGCGGAGATCATTGTTGTTGGAGTTCCTGCTCGGCGCTGCCATTGCTCCCCCTCCTGGTGTTAAATTCTTCATTATTCTGGAGGACGAGTCCAGCATGTCGCCCCTTCGAGCCTCTTTCTGGTCTTCATCGCCGTCCTCCGCTTCGTCAATGACGGTATTGCTTGGAGATGAATCCTGACGCAGCCAGATTGCGAAAGCGCAGACGTGGGAAGTCTGCTGTAGTCCTTTGCACCTCTTTCCAATTTCACCAATATATTACCATACAGCCATACCAGTCGCGTTGCTATGGCTGCAGTTGCTCAATCCCTTACCTGGTTACACATAACAATCTCTTTATTCTCAGATGGACTAATGAATGAAGCACATTTAGACAATAATAATAATAATGTGCATGGAAAAGTGGATAATGGCCCCCTTTGACATTGGAAAACGTTTCAATTTGCACTTATAGTAGCCTAATAGTTTGGTCCTGAGATCAGTTCTCAATTCTAAATATGATACAACTAATTTTTAATTAAATATGTGTGGTTTCCCCATTTTATGTCTCAGGTACGATGCACACTGATTTATAAATGCAATTATTATGGTTTTAAATAATAAGAATCAGCTTTATTGCCAAATATGCTGACACATACAAAGAATTGGTCTTGGTGACCGAAGCTTCCAGTGCACAAACAATACAACAAGACAGAGATTATAAAAGATAGAATAAAAATAAAAGGTGAATAGAAAATATAAGTATTTATAGAAATACACAATAAGACAATAGGGAATGTAATGGCAGAAGAGATTGGATATGTTGGATAAATATAAATAGACTAAGCTGTGTATTGTGCATAATAATTGCTCAATGGGGTAGATTTAACTGTTCATGAGATGGATAGCCTGAGGTGCTCGGTGGCAACATTTTCCTCTTTGGAGCACCGGCCAGATGGGAACAGTTCAAAAATGTTGTGGGCAGGGTGAGTGGGATCCAGAGTGATTTTTCTAACCCTTTTCCTCACGCTGTAGGTGTACAGTTCTTGAAGGGAGGGCAGGGGGCAACTAATAATCAACTCAGCAGTCTGAACTGTCCTTTGTAGTCTTATGATGTCCGATTACATAGCTGAACAAAACCAGACAGTTATTGAAGTGCAGAGGACAGACTCAATGACTGCTGAGTAGAACTGTATCAGCAGCTCCCATGGTAGATTGAACTTCCTCAGCTGGCGAAGGAAGTACAACCTCTGCTGGGCCTTTATCACAATGGAGTCAATGTGAGTCTCCCACTTCAGGTCCTGTTAGATGGTAGTGCCCAGGAACCTGAACGACCCCTGCTGCCACAGTGCTGTTTAGAATGGTGAGCGGGGTCAATGTTTGGGAGTTCCTCCTAAAGTCCACTATCAACTCCACTGTTTTGAGCACGTACAGCTCCAGGATGTTTTGACTCCACCAGTGAGCCAGCCATTCAACCTCCCTTCTGTAAGCAGGCTCGTTGTCATTTTGGATGAGGCCGATGTCTGTAGTGTCTTCTGCAAACTTCAGGAGCTTGACAGAAGGGTCCTTCGTAGTGTAGTCGTTTGTGTACAGGGAGAAGAGTAGTGGGGAGAGCACACAAACTTGGGGGGCACCAGTGCTGATTGTACATGTGCTGGAAGAGAATTTCCCCAGTCTCACTAACTGCTGACTATCTGTCAGAAAGCTGGTGATCCACTGAGAGATAGAGGTGGAGACAGAGAGATGGTTTACTATAGTCTGGAGAATAGCTGGGATGATGGTGTTCAAAGCTGAAATCCATATTATGGCTGTTAAATTGTGGATATTATCCAAATATTTGAGGTAGTTTTCTTTCCTTTGAAAACTCGTAAGGTTTTAAACCCTGTTACTCGTGCTCTCCTATATATTTAAGAATATGGAATCGCTCCTTGGTTCCATTGGAACAGTGGTAGAGCGTTTTGTCACGTGCCGCTCCCATAAACTGAATGAAATTAAATAAGTTAGGAAATGTCTCCACCATCCGGTGGTTCAATGAACATGCAGATATGGACGCTTCAGGTTCAATAGAGATATATAAACAAAAAAAAAACAAATAAAAATATATATATATATATATATATATATATATATATATATATATATATATATATAAACAAAAATAATAAGATTTCCAGTTACTAAAGTCCTTCCACAGTACAGAACCACTGCAATGGACAGCAGCAATGAACTAATCTGACCAACAAAGGCAACAATCTTAACATGAATACACAAGGCAGATGTAACATAAACACAACAGTCTACATTCCTTAAAATTACAACATGAACATAATATTAAAACAGACACTGCACCCAAACGTTATTACTACAGACAGAGCATGATAGCACAAGGACATGATTGCCAGATCACCACTTCATAGCTTCAAACTAACCAGAAATAATGACCTAGTTTTATGACCTAATAACACAGATTTGTAATAAATATTTGAACTTACCTTTACTTGAACACAAAATCCATTCATTTCTATTTGAATGATCATCTCCGTTACATTGTTGTAAAAGTTCCCAGCTTGTTCGCGTCTCTTTCTCGATTTTCTTATTTGAAATAAACTGTCAAATCCGTGTAGGTCGTTGATGCTCACGCTGCAGATATGGGTGGGAGACATATAAGCCTGAAAAAAGTTTTTATTTTTTACTTCAAATATTAGGCATAAAAAAAAATGAGTTGTGTTGTACTGACTCTTGCATTTCCCAAAATATATGTGGTCTTTTAGATTTTGTATTTGAAATTGGATTTATTCACCAATTTGTTGCATTCGTGCCTAAAATTGTCATATGGTGTGACAAAAGTTATTCTATTTAAAATGAAAATGGGATATACTCTCCCTAAGTAACTAACTTCAACATAAATCGTTATCATTACTGTCTTAAGATTTAACATTTCTTTTGTGCAGATTCATTAGATTTTGTATTGTTTTTCTAAATCATCATGCAAAGGAAGTCATCTCTCCTCAGCCTTTCCAGATATTTTAGATTAATTATGTTAAACCCAGTTATAAATCTATGAAAATGCTTGTGACTCTTGCTGATACTATTTCTCTTGTGTTCCGTTGAATTTTTATGTTTTATAATTAAGAAAGTATTTTTACTGGCACAGTTCTGAATGTCACACCACATTATATAGTGTCACACTATATGATGAACTGCACCACATCACAATTTGTCAATGCAAAAAAACTGTATTTTATTTGCATTCAACATTCAATTAATTCAATTCAGTTAACATTAATCAAAATCAAAAAACATACTAACATTGTTTTAAAACTTTTAAAATTATAAGAAACTCAGAAATATGAGTAAATCAAACACCATCTCACCATCTCACTTCAAGAACATTCAACATGAACAATTTAAAATTAAAGGAGAGTGTGTTGTAACAACAATTATAATTGTTAAACAGTAAAAAATAAATCAATTTACAATTAGTTGAATGTTTTAGATTGAAAATTCATAGATATTAGTAAAACCAGATACAGTAAAAACATACAATGTATCATTTGCATTATCCAATGAATCTTTAAACAAAAACAAAAATGTGTATTTCACATGGGATCTTTAAACATCAGTTGAAGCTGAAAAGCCGAAAGCTGATGCTTCAAGAGATGGAGGGGTTAGGTTCATAATGGCATTCACTTCTTTTTTCCTTTTTCTGTATTTGTTTTGTGCATCTCTCCACATCTCTCCAATTTTTTCTTGTCTTGAAGGAGGAAGAGTCTGTACACTGAATGCCTTGAGTTTTCCCTTTTGTTTCTTCTCTTTATACCTGGTAATGAAAAATATGTAATTAAGGTATTTTCGTTCCTTTCAGTTTCACCATCTTGATAATAGTATCATGTGTTGAAGTTACACTATGTTGTGGCCTAGACTTTCATCCCTATAGTAGGTGTCTATTCTGTGTGAACTGGCATGATCTCTTTACTTTTTCCTCCTTTCCCTCAGGACCTCCTCTCTCCTTTCATGGTCAGCATTGAGTCTTTCCCTGTATTTTTGTGTCCTCTCTTTACTTGACATTTCTGCCTGACAGACAAAACATTGCATCTTTTAATAGGCAAAGCATTGCAAATATGGTGAAACATGGTTAAATTAAGTATAAAATTGAAAAGAAATACATTAATTGTATAGGTAATTTAATGTTCACTATTAAATTCATTTAATATGTTTTGAATAGTTATTTATTTATCATTAAAAAAGGTGTATGTAATATTGTGTGACAAATATATCATATGGTGTGACTTAGAAAAACAGTCACACCATATGATACAGTGTCACACCATATGACGTTTTGTTCAGTTAAGCTAATCTCTTGGTTAACTAAAAACAGCTAGCTTATACTTAGCATGTAAATTACCACATGGCAGGAATAATTTTTAAGAATTAATAAGTAAAATTTGTATAAAAGTGTTTCATTTTTATGTAAATAATGTCACACCATAAGACACAAAACATTGACCACTAGTGAGCATATCAGATACAGAGCTTTTTAATTAAAAATTAAAAAGCCAGAACTCACCTCTTGACCTTGCAAACCACTCCAGAGATGACACTGCAACTTCCTGGTTGAGTGTGGACCTCTTCATCATAATGATGTCCAAATTATTGCCCGTTCAAAATATAAATTGCAGCGTCACACCATATGACGCCCATTTTACGGACAAAATGTATTTGGCCAGAACTTGCTTTAAAATCATACACAGACATCAACACATTCTGTGTCTGTTGAAATATCCTAATTCTGTTACTTAATCTGTAAATCTATCAATTATTTATACTTTGCTGATATATATTGTCATATTAGTAAGGTCACACATATCCCGGACAGTCACACCACATGACAATTTTGATGTTTAGATAAAAATTTGAAGTAGAGGTCTTTATACACCAACTACAGCTATGGTATGCTGGAATAATATCTTGTCAGAGGAACAACATGAAGATATATATTTTTAACAAATACCCATTTTTATTAGGTTATGACATCATGGATGGGTAGAATTGCATGTCATGTCTCCCACCCACATACATTTTACAGCTTAATAACACATTCGCTAAGTGAACTTGAACGTGTTGACAAAAAACTAAAATCTAGCCAGATAGTGATAGGAGCTTCTGATTGGCTCACTCGTTTTGGTAAGCATGCTGACCTTGGCCATTTGTAGCAGGTGACTTTGAATGAACTACAGTGTTGAATGAAAGGGTGGTAAACAATGCTTTGAATCAGAGAAGCATAACATTACTTTTGGTGTTTTTCAGAGTCAGTAGAAAGGTTTCTTTAGTGTCCTAAAATTTTTTATAACTGTGACATCAATTGTCTACTGTCTGTAAGCTGTTAGTGTCTTAACCATTCCACAGGTGCATGTTCATTAATTGTTTACGGTTCATTGAACAAGGATGGAAAACATTGTTCAAACACTTTACAATAATGATCTGTAAAGTTATTTATATTTTTACAAAATTATCTTTAAATTACGGTGTCCTGAAAAAGGAATGTTTTTTTTTTTGCATTCCATATATATATATTCTTTTTTTTTATTTGCGGTAAAAGTGTGGCTTACAAAGAAGCTTGCACACCCCTTTCAGAATGTATACAAATAAAGGAGATAAATGATATTTTTATGCAGTCCTGCCCTTCAGAAGCTAAATTTCACATTTGATCAATTTTACACAAATTGTCCTCTTCAAATGGTTCACAACTTGGTTCTTGTGTTGCCTTCTTCCTACCATCAAGGAACGTTTGCATCTTTTGTAATAGTTTGAGTCCCTCATTTGTCCCAAGTGTGAAAAGCTGGATCTCAGCATCATGTAGGCTACTGTTGGGAAGAGCTCAAAGGTGCAGCAGATGCTGGAAAACCAACGAATGTGCAGGACCAGGAGGATTTTTCTTAAGAAAAGTGGTCAGCTTCACTAGTCAGGACAAAGTAGGGACTTGTGAACAATTATTAAGAGACAGTCATTGATCGAGAAATCAACAGACCATATGAAGAATCAAGGGAATGTAAACTTTTGAACAGACGTTTGTGTAAATTCAGTTACTATTGTGTGTTGTGGAATATACAGAGTATCTGTTGTCAAATTGTTCAGGGCATTACTAACTTTTATTAACTCATAGACGGTGGCATTCAAACAATGATTGATTGGTATTGACAGGCCCAAAGCGTGCCAAGAAAACATTCCCAACACAATTCCACCACTGCCATCAGCCAGGGCTGCGTTTCCCAAATGCATAAAAAGCATAAGTTGATCATGGAGTCCATTGACCTCAATGGTTTCAACAATCTACTTGGGCATATGATGCATATTGGAAACACAGCACAGGACTGTTGACACAAAGCAGGCTAGGTCCTTTGATTCATGCTGTTGGTGCCAAATTCTGACCCTACCAACTTTGTGCCGCAGCAGATATGGAGATTCATCAGACCAAGCAAAATTTCCAGCCACAGCTTTGTGTTCATGGCTGACAGAAGTGGAACCCGACATGGTCATCTGCTGTTGAAGCTTATCCACCTCAAGGTTTGACGTGTTGTACATAATGAGATGCTATTCTGCTCACTACAATTGCACAGTGGGGTTATGAGTTAACATAGCCTTTGTTAGTTCAAACCAGTCTGGCCATTCTCCATGGACCTCTCATCAACAAGCATTTCCGTCCACAGGTTGTTTTTTTTTTTTTTTTTGCACCATGCTGAGTAAATTCTAGAGACTTTCACGTTGTCATTATGGGGTATTGTTTGTAGAATTTTGAGGAAAATAATGAATTGAATCAATTTTGGTATAAGGCTGTAACATAACAAAATGTGGAAAAAGTGAAGCGCTGTGAATACTTTCCGGATGCACTGTATATAAACAATACTCAAAAGAGAACCAATGTTTAAATCAAATACGTTTATTCAGATTGTGCAAGCCAGTACAATTGACAGTGCATTAGATTTCCTATGATGCGAAGGCAAAATAATTTAAGCACTTCTAATAAGGTCTTAGCATTTTTGCATCTCTTAACTTGAAAATGGCACACATCCAGACGCTATAAGTCACAATGTATTAAGAATGACATCTGAACTCTCTACATTAAAGAATCATAAACAAAAAAAGCCTTCACTATACATCACGCTCATTGACTTTTCTAAATATATTACCATCTTAATGACCTCTGTTAGATTTGAACATTTGAGTAACATTTTACATATTTGATAATCCATGTAGCAAAATGCACGCCTTCCTAGCACTTGGTCCTTAAAGGTTAGTAGTGGCAGAAATCTTAGGAGTCGACATAAAAAGATACACAAGCATCTTTTGTTTGAGATATTACATGAACAAAAAAAATATATATTAATTGCTAACTTGCATGAAATATATATTTTTGTGGCATTTTCATATGCAGAAAATCATGTGTACTGCTCATAATTTAAATTATTTCCATGATTTAAAACAGCATGTTGAATAAATTGGCTAGACATTAAGGCTTACAGAAAGCAAATGAGAGGTCCTTTGACTCCTGCCAAAGAAAACCTTTAGCCAATGTTCTAGCTACATCAATCTATTTGTAGACAAGGGACATTGTCAAATTACTAAGTTGCTGAACAGTGATAAGATTACAAGTTATGAAGATGTTTTGGAAACAGGTGTGCACTCGTGAGGAACCGTGAAGAAAGCCAGGACAAAAAGAAAAAGTTTATTCCCACATTGAGATTTTCACTAAACACACATCTACAGCTAGAACACAATCATGCAATTTCACCCCCTCCCACTCCCCAAAAAAAAAACTTTAAAAAAAAGTCAGCTTGCAGCACAATACAGATTGGAATAAAAGGAGACCAATTAATATCTCAGGACATTTACACTCAAGCAAAAGGTTGTTTAGAACTCTCATGGTTGCACTATATAGGTGCACTCAGCAACTTGATGCTGATCTTCAACAGTAGTCTTCAGGATACCTGATGGGAACAAAACAAGAAAATCTGATATTTTGTCATATCAAGATGGTGTGACAAATGTCAAGTTTATCTTGCCTCACCTTTTCTCCACTCTCAGTTGGAGTTTCTTTGCCGGACGTTTTTGTCTTTGTGGTTTGTTGCGGAATTGCTCTTCCTGAAAAAAATATGATTTCACGTAAGTTCCCTCTTTGATGCACTCAAGGATTTCGTGAGCAAGAACCATATTGGGGAGCTATTGTCCAAATTTCAAAACACAATTTTTGTTCTTTTGAAAAAGATCAAAATAAATCAATCATTTTCTTGATTCTACGAGACCAGGTAGATTCTTTTTAGTTGAACGTCTCGCTGCAGTTTCCTGGAGGCACTAGCTTGCTTCAGTTTTTCATGTCACGTTTGCGTTTTATGATTCTATTGCTTATGGTTAAGGTTTTGTTTATTTAACACTCGACAGAGCATTAACCTTAAAAACTTCACCTATTTGGTAGAAATTGTAACTCATTTTTAGTGCCACAAAGGGGAAATTTCTGCCTTGGAACTGCCGCAATATGTATAATGAATCTATATAATGATCCCAGCATTTTTTCATAACTTTAATATAAGACTAGTTAACATATAACACGTATAACATTAACATCTTGTAGCTATACTTTTGGAACTGTGTGTATTTTATGGTGTATGTACTGGCCCAACGCACTTCTAGGGATGTCGCGATTACCCGATTTCAAAATTAACCGCGATTAAATTGGTTTAAACCGGAAAAAACCACCATGTTGTCGATTTTAAGAAAATGTACTGAAAATGAGTCTTTCGTTGTGGGGCTAACTACTTGCGCCAAGCGTGTGTCCTGTTCTCTGCCTGGCTGGTCTGTGAGGCTGTTACTATGGTAACGGAGTTCACGAGGTGATCAGAACGTGAACTTTCAGCGCACGTGGAACAACGCGATCTGGAGTTGTTGGACGTTGATTTGACGATACATTAATTAAAGTCTTTTAGCAAATCAGCTGAACTGTATCTGGTTACCATGGCGATGATGCATGGCGTTTTCAACAATGATCTAAAAGAAGCCAATCCATCTCTTTGTGCAACACGTGAAAATGTAAACAAGTTGTTTTGCTGTGAATGTTCATTTCCTAATGAGCCCAGGAGGTAAATAAGACAATGTCACATTCAGACCGCTACACTGCACTTTTCACATCCTACAAGCACTTAAATGTTGAGATGTGGGAATTGTGTTTTGAATTTTAGGTTTTATGTTGTGAAGAAAGCCAGGACAAAAATAACAAAAAAAGTTTATTCCCACATTTAGAGATTTTCACACATCTACAGCTAGAACACAATCATGCAATTTCCCCCTCCCCCAATAAACACTTTTAAAAAAAAAAAAAAGTGGCTCCACAGTCACAATGTTCATGAGATCAGGCCATCTAGACTGAAGATGTAAAATATTAAAAAGACTTACAGTGGGGCAGATCCTGAGTCGTCATCTACAGTAAGCAGGAGGGCACACATGGAAAGACAAAAAGGAAGAGTTAACAAATTTTACAGGTTTACAGATACAAGACTACCCTGTCTACTTTGCTGTTAGCTTGTCTAGTCCTGAATGCCTCAAAAGACAGTGAGATAACCTTAATGAAGTTAAAAGCAGAGCACCAAATGTACACTGTGATTTGGGGAATTTAAAAACGTAGCATTATTACTCATAATTTGGTCAGTTCTACTACTAAGCTGCTTGATTTGAAAGTCTGTAAAGGTCAACTATACACTGCTATGCACAGTTTCTTTACAGCACAACTGATCATGATTCATGCAGAATAATGCAAATGCTTTAGCCATGCAGTCTAATTGTTGGATTGAAAGTATATGTTTAGTGGTTTTATTCGATTTTGCAGCACAAATTTGCCGAAAGGTTGTCAAGAAAATGTCCTAGTCCTATTTTAATCAAAAGCATATTAAATAAATATTTTTTCTATAGAAAACGAAGCCTATTTTTAGGGCCATTAAACATTAAATCAGGGATGCAAACTCGAGATGAATAAGGTGAGAAAATCATAGCAGATGTATATTTTCCATATATTTGTTTGTAATATATATATGTAAAGCTTTTTTTTTTTTTTTTACGTATTTAAAAGGTTTTTGTTTAAGCTTAAATTAACCCTTTCAAGTGATTCTAATTAGAGAAAGTAGAACATTTTATCAAACAATTAGGGCAAATTAGTTTAAAAAAAGTGACTAGTTTTCATCCCTGCATTATTTTCATGAGAGTTACGCATAATTGCCGCTGATTTTTGTTAAGAAATCATTGTTCAACAGAATCTTTTTAGTGTAATAATGTAAAATCATGACTGTGTTATGGTAATGAGAATTCCCAAATTAAAACATCTGGACACATTACGATAATGATAATTGGGAGCAGGGGCGTAGCACCAAATTTTGGGCCCTGGGTACAAACCATCTTGCTGGGCCCCCGTACCAAATATGTATAGAAAACTGACTTCTAAGGGGCCCCCCCTGCCTCGGGCCCTGGGTACTCGGTACCCTTTACCCCCCCAGTCCGACGCCCCTGATTGGGAGGTTAAATTAAGTGTCCTAAAAACAGTCACAATGCAAATAAAAACAAATTTGTGTGCAAAATAATGTACATTTTTATTTTATTATTAAAGCTGTCAAATTACAATTTGAAATTCAAATATTTCTCTAATTCATAATAAAAATTACAAAATGAGCATTCGAATGTGTGCCAAGCACTGACAATGACTTACGGGGCGGTTCAGGCCAATCGCATTCTTGGACTAAAACAGATGCGGTTTAACAGACATAACAGAATGCAGGTGTTTAGAGACGCATTTTTTAAAGGCTGAAATTCCTTTTAAATTGATAGTGCATCAGCAAGACATGGCATAATAGTCAAAGATGTCAATCTAGTGCAAGCTTGTGTAAAAAAAGACAAACGTGCTGAGTGAACGGCCCCTTTGGTGGAGGTCTTTTGTGGTTGTGTCTTGAATGTGTCTTAGCTTGCTCTTATGAGCGACTCGCTGCATTAGTATGTACATACAACTGTATTTAATGAAACACTATGGTACCTCCAGGGACGCTCAGATCAGGATTTTTACAACCAATACTGATCACCGATCTTCTTGTCAACTGATCCCTATAATTTCACCTTTTATCAGGATCTCCATCATAACTGCCTATATGTAAGATTTCCGCACACTGTCACTATTAATTGAATTTTCCTCTTCCCAGTAATATCATTTTGCCTAGTTTTGGCTGACCTTTTAAAAAAAGTTTAAAAGGCTTATTTAAAAAAAGCTTTTTTAATAAGACTTTAAATCAAGTATAGGCTAACAAAATATGCTATATTTAAATTAAGCTTAGTGTCAAGTTCAAGACAAACTAATAACCCATATGTGCAATTAAACTTGACATTTTTGCTTATTGATTTATTGTAATCATTTCATATTATTAGTATTATTTATTTTATATAAATTGTATTATTATTATTATTATTTTTTATATATATATATATTAAATTATTCTGTGGCATCTTAATAATGTAAAGAATTATTATATTTATAAATTCATTCCCTGCCTTTTCATTTAGTTGGGTGATTGTATTAATAGTTAATTTTTCACTTGCTGCTGCTTGAACTTTAATGAGAGGAATATGCTTTTCTCACGAGGGCAAGAGATTGAGAAAAGCGGAGAAAGAGCGCATGCTTCTGGACTCTACAGGTGCTACTATTGTTACAGGTGCTACTATTGTTACTGTTGTTTAATCGGGAGGTATTTCATAAAGATGTAACTATTACACCACATCTTGTAACTCACATTATTACTGGGATACCTATGCCCAGTGGAGATTGAGAAGCTACAGCAAAGACCGATAATAAGGACTGTTCATAATAAGGACTGATAATACAAACAGCTGGCGTGTTTTTCCCTTTGCCTTATCATGTGTGAAACGTCACATTAACAGTACACAAACATTTCATATTAACCATACCTCTCCCACTGCATCGATCATAACTGCTGAATCAAGGTTGTCTTACAACACTATGCCATTATACCCCACACTCCGTGATGCCACGATAGCAGAGCCGTACGTCTTTTTTGACATGAGCGATCAGTTCATGCGATCGACCAAATTACAGATCACCGATTGAGTCATAGGATCATGTGAATTGTTGTATTTTTACTAAAGATTTGAGAATATAAAATAGCTAAATCTTCTGACAATCCTTAAGTGCACTTTTTTTTTAACCCCCAGATATATTCTTGGCAAAACATAATAGCTGTAACACAGTGCTGATTAGTTTATACAGATTTGTTGCATCCTCATGTCTTGTGGATATAGGAGACGGATGTCTTGTAGATTTTTTTCCCCAACCTGAAATATTTTCTGTAAAATTTGAAAATTCACATTTTATTAGAAAGCATTTGAATGTAATTTGAATTTTAGTAATTTTTCAGTGAAAATTTTGAATTTAGTTTCACAGCCCTAATAATGTTTGTGAAAATGTACACTCACAGACACCATTAACTGTACTACTAGACCCCCCCCCATTTTAGAAATAAAATACTTTGAGTATCTATGAAGGATCTATAAATGCCTGTTTGAAAAAGAACAGTTTAAAATACTACGGCTACTGGCAAGGTTGCACTACACAACAGAAGATTCATATTTTAATTAGATGGATCAAAAACCAGCAAACATATTTTTAAAAACACAGTTGAATCCTACGGTTAAGACACCTTTGCTGCCCAAGTTGTTCATGCAGAGAGCATGTTCAAAACACATTCAGAACGAAGAATAGCAGTTAAAGTAATATTCAAGTTTGGATATATAATTTGCCAGAACTGTCTTGCCTAACAACATTATGCTTGAGATTATGATGCAGAGAGCATGCAAGGCAGTATAACATGATCCTTTTGAAATGCCATCTTGGTTATTATGCATTATACCTTGACATTTAAAAACCAATCTGAACTGCAACATGTCAGACTCAACTAAACCCTTTCACTGGCTATAAGAGAACCAATAAGTCACTTTCTTTCTCATTCAGACAAATCTGTTGTAATTTATCTTTTCATTTAAAACAAACTGCCAGTGAAAGAGTTGTATTTTTCAGCCTATTTGGGAGTGCATTCCAAATCCCCTCTTTAAGCAAATCCACTGCAGTCTGACATGCAGTTTTGAGCACTTACCACAACGTAAAAGCAGCAGCGAACAGAGGAATAAACAACGTAAATAATAAAATAGACTCAGCTAAGGCACAGCCACACACTACAGCCAAATAAAACAAACTTACAAAATCAAATTGAAATAGGATCTTGCACGATTAAGAATACAAAAAAACAAAATATATTTACATCCACTGAAAATTTGTATGTCCGGTTAGCGAAAGATCACTATGTCGTAAATGATTTGACGCTTACCGTCACTGATATCATCAGGCTTTCTCCTCTTCTCGTAAATAAATATGATGGTGATGAGAATGATGACCTCAGCGACAATGCCGAGGAAGGGCCACAAGGCAGCCAGGCGGCTGCGCACACGCAGCTGAATCTTATCGTGGGCTGCTCCCAAAACATTAATACCATGGCATTCATAATAGCCCATGTCTTCGTTGATATCCAGATCTTTCACATACAGTGTGGTCTTGTTGGGGGTGTTCTTGATTTCATACTTGCTGTCAGTGCCATTGGTGATGGTGAGCTGCATGTTGATGAGAATATGATGGCTTATAACAGCTCAGTATTACAAGAGTCTGTTTACAATTTGAGAGAACTACATAAATCTTCTACATAAATGAGATACATTGAATATAATAGGTATGCTAAATATCATATATAATATTGTGCCAAGTGACATTTGTTTGCATTTTTATCATCTGTATGCATTTAAAAACTAAAGTCAAACCACAAGGCCAGGTACCTATCCCCATTCCTTCTAAAATGTCTTGTAAAATCTTTGCGTACCTTTCTCTCAGTTCCATCATCGTTGAGCTTGTACCAACTCCAGTCAGTAGGCAGGGGGTATCCATGGCCAACACATGCAAGAACAGCCTGGTCATTCTCATTACCATATTCAGAGTGTTTGTAGGCTGCAACGTGTGGGGGGGCTAACAGGAAGAGCATTGGGCAAAAAGTCAAACACCAGGATAAATGCAGTTGTAGTTGAATGAAATCTATTTTCACAAAATAAAGAACTTTAAATTATTTCAAGTCCCAAGAGACATAAATGCATTAGACAAAAAAAATTAAATAATAATCTTACCTTTGACTTCAATGCTTGCATTAGCCTGAGGTTCAGTTTGGAAAACACATGAATATATTCCAGTATAGTGGTAATCAATCTTTTCAATGCTATCATGGGAAAAAGAAAACAGCAGTGAGACCAACAAATTATACAATAATTTTATCAGTAAATGAAGACAGTGCCTAAACCGTGAACTTTACAATGGCCATCCAAGCAGCTTGTTAGCAAATTTTGAATAAATTATACACAAAAGGTGAGCAAAAATATATAAAATTTAAATTGAAAGCTTATGCACTTGAGCAAACCTAAATGGACTGCTGTAATTGACACTTTTCACAATTAGATCATTGTGGCAGTTGTAATTGTAATCTCGATTATTTATTTGATTTATTGTGTTGTATGTATATGGGATACAGTATGCTAATTTTCTGTATGCATAGAATACCCAGATGACCTACATTTGCCCAGGCAATATATAACAGAGAGCACTGGTCGCCACCACCAAAGCTCTTGACTTGACCTTCCATTTCCAGTGACAAATGAACCAGATGTAAAAATGTATTAGATCACCAAATGTTGACATTTTACAGTTTGAATTTCTTTTTTATTGTGCTAATTCAGTAAGAACGTCTAGCTAGAATTCCATTCTGAACAAGAAATGTATAAATGCCTTCAATATAACAGCAACATCATACCAATAAAGAGGGAATGTAACAGAGGGAATGTAAATATAGCAACAAAAATATGAATTGCATCAATTAAGTAAACTGCTTTTCCAGCATTCTGATCAGCCAACCCCATGGATATTTTTTCCGACCCAACAGCTCTGCCTCTGCTCTTTGCTCTATTGGGAATTAAGGTCAGTGAGTGTGAAGTGCCTGAGGCTCTTAATCACACTAGTGCTGCTGACAGAGCCACACATCAACTCCATTTTACTAACTGTGAATCAACAAAGAGATTGCACTATACTTAATGGATTCTTAAAAAGTCTAAACAAACCTGGGAAGCCAATTATTAACAGAAATGTCAGAGCACTACTTCTAGCTCGTCCTTAATATTGCATTTATTTAAGTTTAAGGAACATACTAGTATTGAGTGTAAAGCTCTGAGGTGGATGATTTGGAGTTGTCGATGGTCTTGCCATTCCTGGTCCAAAAGTGGCCTTTGACAGGAGAAGGAGGATTGGTAAGGTTGCAGCGGAGTGTGGCAGAGGTCTGGTTGTCCACCACCATTGGATCAGTCATAATAATGGCACCTGCACAGGCATAAAAGTAGCAAAATTTACACCAAATTCACTAACCACTGTTAAGATTCTATAACATTACGACTCATAAGGGTTCCCATCTTATAATGACTAATGAATTCCCTCGTCCTCAGTGATAACTCAAAAGATTCTCTAGATAATTTTATAAAGCAGAGCATAAACTTACATTCAATACAGACATTTTCATAACTTTTAAGTAGTGATTAACCAATATATCTGCCAGGCCAATTAGTTAGCCGATATTTGGCGATTGTCAGCACGTTTAATCGAATAAGTGTTTGTTTAGCTTTTTTCAATTTTGTGTAGATAGGATTTGGTGTTGTTTAATTGTATCAGGTACATCAGCATTTTAATGGCCATCCCGCTCACTAGATACCTGTATAGCCAACTGAAATAACCATATCACTCGACCACTACTTTCAAGACTTATTTACATGACCATGGGAAACCCTAGACTATATAAATGTCTTTCTGCAAAATAAAACCCCAATAAAAAAAAAAAAAATGGGGTTTACAAATTGCTTACCAACCAAACTTGCTATTCATACAAAGTACTAACTTTGAAACTTAAGTATTCTTTAAAATGAGTCTACCAACCTTAAGATGAAGTGCAGAGGTATTCTGAAATTAGGCTTTTTGCATATCAAAAGGACATAAAAAAAAACAGATTGGAACATTGCTGTCCAGATGTTCACCACAATGTGCACTAAAATGCACATTGTGCTAGAAAATGCTAAAAAAGTGAAAGAGAAATTAGATTTGGGCTGTGAGCTACAGGGTAACGTTAAGGAGTGAGCAGTTTGTAATGAACAGACCAAGTCAGGATGGAGGGGAAAAAACTAAATTAAATCAACTAAGGAGTTCATTAAATAAAAAGCGTTGTTTAGTGGAAGAATCATTTTTTGTGGCTGTGTGCAATGAAAGATTTGCTGCATGTTATAGTGCTTCAACACATTGGGCGCCAAATTGTTAAGCCACACATCTTAAGAGCTTTTGGATATCCCAGTTGAAGCAGAACAATTAATGAAGGAAAGCATTGCTAAAGGGTTAGTTCACCCAAAATTATCCCATAATTTAGGCCATCCTAGGTGTATATGACTTTCTTAAGCCAAACACAATTGGAGTTTTATAAAAAAAAAAATATCCTGGCTCTTCCAAGCTTTATAATGGGAGTATATGGTACCTTAGATTTTGAAGCTCAAAAAGCAAATCCATCCTTAAAAAAAGTAATCCAAATGTCTCCAGGGGGGATAATAAAGGCCTTCTGAAGCAAAGAGATGTGTTTTTGTAAGACAAATATCCATATTCATAACTTTATAAACTATAATCACTGGCTTCCGGTAATGGCCATCCGCACGTTCCTGAGAGAGTCGAGTTCCAGCGTATGAAGTAGCGTAAGCTCCGGTGAGAAGTGACGAACGCACAGAGGATAGAGGAAGCCAGTTAACGTGCGGGCGGCCGTTACCAGAATCCAGTGATTATAGTTTGTTATAAATATGGATATATTTCTAAAACGCATTGCTTCGCTTCAGAAGGCCTTTATTAACCCTGTGGAGCCGGATGATTGCTTTTTTAATGGACGGATGCGCCTTTTTTGGGCTTCAAAATCTAAGGTAGCATTCATTCCGATTATAAAGCTTGGAAGAGCCAGTATATTTTTTAATATAACTGTGATTGGCTGAAAGAAGAAAGTCATACAACTGGGATGGCTTGAGGGTGAGTAAATTATGGGATCATTTTCATTTTTGGGTGAACTAACCCTTTAATAAAGATATAATCTTTTTTAGAAATACATGCCAATTAGTCATACATCTTCGGACCAGCAGTAGCATTAAACGATTAATGCCATTTCTTTAAAAGGTTCATATTACAAGCTCAAGGGCCTAGGCACTGATATGCTCAAAAAGGCATCAGATTACTTTAATGAACAGCCAGTGCTAGAGTAGAGATCTTGTTGAGGCACTGAGTCAGTGTTGTGTTAAGCCAGGTTCACACTGTACGATTATGGCCACGATTTTGCAGTCTGAAGCCACATTCACACTAATTACTTTGACATTAGGAAACTGAAAACTGAGGTTTCAAATGAAAAGTTTTCCCGAAGTATGCAGTAATGGAGTGTGGTAACCTATAAGTGTGGATGATACAAATTTCAGGGATCGTAAAAAAATTATTGATAAAGGGCAAAATTGCCATGTCTTTAATCGCTTAGTGTGACATGTTTACAGACAGCTGATTAATTACCTTTGAAATGAATCTTAGCCTCCAACAAAGTTCTGGCAGTGTCAGAAATTCTGCATTGTGGTCGTTCAGTGTGAATGCTCCTACAATGGCCAGATGGTGTTAAATACCAAGTCAGCATTGTCAATCAGGACAATTAGGACCAAATTACTTTTGTACAGTCTGACTTGTTGCATAGTGTGCCATGGATCTCACAGGAATCATATTGCATAGTCTGACAAGCAACAATCATTAAGAACCATGAAAAATCGTACAGTGTGCACCCGGCTTTAGCAGCTTGTCCTGGTTTCTAATTGAAGAACAAAGGGAAGGTAGAGGGTTAGGCAAGGGAGAGTCTGAATCTATGGGACATTCTTCCTCTATACTAGTGGAGACGCTGTGTTTCCGTCTCCACAATGTAACTCACGTTCAAACACTATAACATTCGCTTGCGAGCGAATCCACTTGACTTTGGGAGGGGTCCTGAGGTCGTTGCGGTCTGGGTCATTAGATGCACGGCACTCATAAACGCCTGTGTCGTTGAGCGTTAGGTTGCTGAGGATGAGCGTGCTGGCGGCGTGATGGATATAGGTGGCGTTGATGTGCACGCGTTCCTCTTGTGCACCATCAAACAGCTGTGTAACGATTTCATCTGGCTCCTCGCCCTCTATGAACCACCACTGAACTTCAGGGATGGGATTGCCTATGACCTCACAATGCAGCTCTGCACTGTCTTCTATCAGTTTCATCTGCGACAAGGGCGATTTTATGAAGCCCGCTAGACATTTTGATTTGACCAACGAATGGGATCGGTGATTCAAATGGATTTGTTTTTAGAGCACAGTTCATTGAGATGATATGAATAATGATTAGAAGCAGCACACAGGCAGGCGAAAAGAAAGAGCAGAAGAGAAAAAGAGAGAATGTTAGAATGGAAGACATAAAACAGGCATACATAAGAAACAAGTGGATTTTGAGTATCATTACGCAAGTCGAAATCCTGGCTCACATGGGTGGCTTCACCACTTTATGATACCAAAATCCAAATGTTGAAAAACATTAGAAGCAAGCATTTAAAAAACAATGAGATGAGGCATGCATTCAAATCAACAAACCTTAGCATTTCATTAAATGCAATGAAAAACGAAATTCAACAGAAAAGTACGAAATTCATAATATGGAAAAAAGAGATGAAAAGCAATGGTGATGACCAATGAGGCAAATGATCTGTCATCGATGAATGTCAAATTCTGATTTGAGAAAAAATATGATGGACATGAAAAAGTACTTTTACAGGCACAGTTATAAATTACAATACAGCTGTTTTTGTTTTTTGAAGCTAGTCTTCATTAATTTGACAAAGCATAAATGGCAATGCGTAAACTAATATTTGAAGGACAACAAATAAGCAGCGGTTAAATACACATCTGGATCTTGAAACATGTGACAAGGACAACAGTGTTCTGATTAATGTGGATCCATGCACTGCAAAAAAAATTGTGTCTTGTTTCATATGAGCCAAACTAAATTGTTACATTTTTGCTCATAACAAGAAAAAAACTATTTGCCGATGGGGTAAGAAAAAAACAAAGCATAAACTAGGGCTGGGTGATTTGCAAGAAATATCTTAAAAAAAAAATTACAAATAAAAGATTTGTGATATCCGATTAAATCGTCAACCCCCCTCCAAAGCCTGGCTGATAGGACGATGTAATCAGATATCGACAACATCCGACAGATATCCCAATTCCGATGTTGACGCTCATCGACAGATGATGTTCAATTATATAGGAAATAATAAAACCATAGAGCTGGGAAGCCACCAAATACATTAAATAGTAGCCCAGGGTTTAAAATGAGCAAAATCAATAAAGATAATAATATCACATACAACCTCAGCAGTGATGAATTGACGATGTAATCTGATATCACAATATTTGTTTAATAAAAATAGTGAACATTTCCTGCACATCACCCAGCCCTTCTTCCCTGTCCCCACTGCAGAAAGATTGGTGATTATTTTTGTTTTACTGATTCTGCTTTAAAATGTATTTATTGGAACACAAAACACTTAAACCTCATATTTCCTCATATACAAACCTAAAAAAATTCTCAAATTCAGCCCTATCAACAATATCTGATTTTTTCAACTTATCTCCCAGCCCTAGCATAAACCCCACCAAATATTGTTAGATTTCTCTGAAAACAGACTTAAGAATGTTAAGACATTTTTACTGGAAAATTAGACTGTTTTCGCAGTGTGCTGAATGAAGCCAAGCTACAATCACGTAAGCTAGGTCTGATAGTCTGACATCGCAAAATTTTTTTGATTTCATTTAGGGCTGGGCAATATGTCTTAAATTATACCTCAATGTTTATCAGCCTATTGGCGATATTTGATCTATGAATTATGTATTTTCTCAAATAGTTTTTTTTAACCAGAGGAAACATAATTTCATCCAAACAGCCATTGTAGCCAAGTAGATTAAATATTTCAAAGACATTAAATAAAAATCGATTTAAAAATTATTTTTTGTTTTCGTTTTTCATTAAACACAAGGGAGAATGAAATTCAATAATTTTAATTGATATGAACTTTACATTTATAATTCATGTTAAATTACACATAGTAGCTTAATAAAAAGCATTTCAAATATCCTTTCAATGTTTTGACATACATTTTTGTGAATGAACAAGGAGTGCAAAGTTACTTCACTGACTTATTTTTGAAACCACAGTTGAACATTGCATAATACAAAATTATTACCATTAGACACATCAGGTTTTATTATTATAATATAATGCTGAATTATTATTCTGATTATTACATTTGCATTATACAACAGTAATATATTTCTGTCCCGTTTACTTCACCTCCACCTGGGGCTTTTATTTTGACACCAAAATTGCTGTCGTATTCACTTCAACTTCACAAGGTGCTTTTATTGGGCCCTTGAAGGGCACTTCGGGAAAGGGACGACACTCGAAAGTTGTTCCAAACAAAAGAAAGTTAATAATTTCACAAAGGGCCCTTTCATTTCATTCTGCCCCAAACTCTGTATTTTGGGAGATGAGGCAAGAAATCAATGTGGTAAATAAACATGTGGAGGATTGGGTCCTAACCTGTGTTATAGTCACCAGACAGGTGATTCTGAGGGGTTGAAAGTGCTGTTGGAGCACCCCCGTTTCAGGAGTGGTGCTCGCAGATGGGGAGAGTGGAAGCCTTAGAGGAGGAGTCTTATAGAAGATTAGGGAATCTGGAATGGTTTGTAGGATAATGGGGTGGATATTTTTGAAAGATGGCTTTAAAACAGTTGTCAACATCTCTCTGGCAAAGAACGTACTTCATATGTGCATTCTCTACCGGTTGGGTATTTTGTTATCTGGGAAAATACATGTGTTAATAAATTTGTTTTGTTCCCTCCTTCATGACATATATAATTTTCTTTAAAAAAAAAAAGAACAATGTACATTACTCTAAGTCGCTTTGGATAAAAGCGTCTGCCAAATGAATAAATGTAATGTAAATGTCTATAAATTAACAAAATGTTCAGACAGTCTCTTGGCTGGTTTATCTGACATATTCAGGATTATTACAGATTTTGCCGGTGTCGCTGCGGCTCGCTTTGTGTGCGCTTGTAAATGTATATTTTAAAGACTCATTATTATGGTTTAGTATTTCTCTGTAATGTAGAACTGTGTTAGCAATGTTACTTATAACATTCTTTCTCAGCCCTGGAACTCAAACCCTTTTCTGATGCGCCCCCCCCCCAAAAAATATATATTCAAGTAATTAAATTAAAATCATAAACGTGCGACCTGTCGACTAATTACTTAAATTAACTCTTAGTCGAAAAGTAAAATCTTCGGTCGGGGGCAGCCCTAGCGGTTCCTAATGTTTGGAATTGCACAAGTGCTTGAACCTGCATTATTTTTACTTCACAAAATCTGATCTGAGAGCGCGATCATGCATACAGTTCAGCACGTCACCATTTTTTTCTGAAATCACACATAGACCATCTTTAAATTAAAGCCTTTTGTGGAATAATAATTGCATATGACCAACTCACAATTTGTATGTTATTCTGATTAATTGTGCAGCCCTGAAGGATCATGAAATTAGTCTACTAATGCGTGCTTTATGAAACTTAATGGCCAAATTAAAGCACATTAAAATAATCGTGACATTCACGATATTGGTCAATTTTACATCGTCAGCAAAATTATCTAGATCATATCGTTAATATTCGATACATCGCCCAGCCCTAATTTCAGTCAGACTAAAGTATTTACATGACATTTAAAAAAAGTACCATTATTGTTTCAGTCAGACTGAAATTGAACTTTTAATACATACAATAAAATTGACAGAGTGTAAAATGTAACAATTGGCTCTAAAAACTCATGGACTGCTTCTAAGGGAACTCGTGTAGACCATGTGATCATGTACTCCAAAAATAACATTCAAAGGTTGTTCTATGCTAATCCCCCATGGAGAAATTTCAATGGAATTCTTCTGATCACTTTAGAACAATATACACGGTGGACAACATGGGAGTATATGTGTGGCTGCTGAAAAACAACCCTGTACATCAATAAGAAGCACTGTTTGAGATCAGATCCATTTTGTCTTCCTGTGGTGTAGCACAAAGCATTTTTATTATTTTTAAACATATGTGAGGAACTCCCATTTTTTTCTCACTGTTGAGGGAGAAATGTTTTTGCATGTTAGCTAGGGAGGGGGAAAAAAGGGTGGATGTCCACAATACAATGAGACTCCACACATGCCTAGGGCCTGAAATAACATCTGCCCTTTGAAATGGAACAGGCCTTATCCAATTGACTATTATGAAAGGTCACCTCTACAATGTTCACTAAATGGCTGTCACAATCACTCCTCTATTTCATAAGACATAATAACTAAACTCTTCTGACAGAAATATAAATGTGTACAACAGTTTGTAGATTTAATGTGTTATAAGTTTAAAGTTTAAATAAGTAAGGCATATCCGCCAAATATCCCATGATTCAATTCTAAATAACAGACTTTGCACGTGGTATTCAAACTCTAGGGAGGTCCTTTTTTGGTACAAAGTCTGCCGCCACTAGATAATTAACTTATTCAAGCTGCTCTAGTAAACAAGTCAATAATGTTTCCCCTCTCACAAGCCAACATGCAGATTTAACAGTTGGGGGTTGAAAGGTCACCCTTTTAATCACTTTAGTTTGTGACCTATATTTATATTAACATATCTGAATATTTTGCAACTGTAAGGCTGACATCAAAATGTCATAAAAGTCAAAGAACTTTTTTTTTTTTTTAAGCAGATGCTTAAATGACAATATATGCATGGCATACATGGAAAACTTTACAACCTGCTGTTGTAAAAAAGGGGGTAATCAATTCTTCAATGAAGGTATAGTCTCAACAAAGGAAAGAACAGGGTCCACATTTTATAAAATGAGTTAGTAGAGTCTCTAATGGAGTGTTTAATTTTTTCCAGGTGTAGAAAGGACATTAAGTCCTTCAACCAGGAAAAATTAGAAGGGGGAAATGCGGATTTCCAGTGTAGCAGAATTCATCTTATGTATTGCAATAATATAAAAATTTTTATTTGGAATTAGGGATGCTCGATTATGGCAAAAATCATAATCATGATTATTTTAGTCAATATTGAGATCACAATTATTTAGCACAATTACACATAGACTTTGGAAACATCATGCATTTACTGAACTTTAAAAAAAAAATAAACTTGTCTTTTTAACAGTGGACTTTAACAGTGGATTTAACCTTGAACTTGAAATGTAAACTGCACTGGGTAGGGGAGGAGACTACTGTCATATGATAATTATTTTGTTACATATGGTAGTAAAAATAAAGGAAAGCCTCTATCACCACCATTTACAACAGGGATGCTCACACATATAGAATGAGATGTACTTTTTCATCATGTTATTGCAGCAAGACCTACCATGAACAATAGAGGCTATACATTATCACAATACCAAATTTTCAGTAGTCGGTAGTGACATTTTATGATTCTCAATACCAGCTTCAAAAACACAAACAATAACACTTACTAATATGATAATTATGGAAGAATGTTATTTCTTAATGTCTTACTGTAAAAGTAATTATTCAAGACTAGTTAACGGTCAGTAATTAAATAATATAAATCAGCAATGAATACAAATTAAAAATAAAAGAACAAAAAATACAAATTAAGAAAATCCTGTGCTTTTTTAACAGCTTTACAATATTTTAACAGCAGTAGGCTATCACATATTCAAGTAAACATTCAGAATGAAAAGCAACATAAAACGACTACATTATAATACATTAATACTTTTTGAAGCTACTAAAGTTATTCAGTCAAGAGCAGTGAGTGTTTTCTCGTTTTCTTGTTATTGTTGTTTGATTATTATAATGACACACTACACAGCAGCAGGTCTATTAGCTTACATTTACACTTACGAGTCAGACATTTTAATACAAATCCACTTTTTTCTCCGCTGTTAACTTAACTTTAGACATCACTCTCTGTGTTTACATGAACACTTCACCAACATGGGCATTTTGGCGTAATTACGTGCATGCTCAGCACACACACATACGTCACCTGTCAATCAAACAGGGCACAGCCGTTACTAGATTGCTAGTGAATTATAAAACTATGTGCTCTGGATTACTTTCAACAGCAGAATATGAACTTTCTAATAAGTGAAAAAGGCCAAGGCTATCACAAATACAGCCGGTTATTTTTTTTTTATTGGCGTTTAAATCAGTCAATCTTGCCGGTCAATTCTCTTTCACTTGCCCCTTCAAAAATCAACTTGTCAAGCGTTAATGTCGAGCCCTGATTAAATATTGTATTCAACATTCTCCAATAAAAAAAAAATTCTTCTGCAGTATTGCTCCAAAAGTAAATGTACGTTGTTTTAAAGGAGTTTTAGATTTATTTTGGAAAACAGGTAAAAAAAGACAGATCAAAAACTTATTTTGTTTCAGCGTATAATGGGCGAAGACTACACTCTCTCACCTTTGTTCACTTCAATCCATCTTTAACTCACAAAAAACAAACTTTATCTTCTTTATAGAGATGCATATCTCTGATTTTCTTCATAAGATAAGACATACACAGTGAACGGGACACATACATTATGATTCACTATGTTGCAAGCATCACATTATAATGTAGCTGCAGCAAAGTCAGCTGAATACCTGAATGTACTGAATGACCAGGTTATCCCATCAATGTTTTTTTCTTCCCTGACAGCAAGGGTGTATTCCAGAATGACAATGCCAAGTCTCATCGGGCTCAAATTGTGAAAGAGTGGTTCAGGGAGCATGAGGAATAATTTTCACTCATGAATTGGCCACCACAGTGTCCTGACTTTAACCCCCATTGAAAGTCTTTGGGATGTGCTGGAGAAAAGTTTACGGTGTAGTTAGACTTCCTCATTATCAATACAAGATCTCAGACAAATATTTATGCAACTGTGGACGGAAATATATGTTGTGACGTTGCAAAATGTTGACGAAACAATGCCACGACGAATGCATGCTGTAATCAAATCTAAAGGTAGTCCAACATAATATTAAGTGTATGCAACTTTCTTTTTAGCCTGACAGTGTACTTGTATTCTTTATAAATGAACAGACTACAATTAGTCCTACTAAGGGAAGCAGCCTGGACAAAAAAAATTGCTTAAAATATTAATTATGTGTTCCAAGAAAGAAAAAATTACACCGATTTGGAACAGCTTGGTGGAGTGTACAAAACTTCTATTAATTTTTGGGTCAGCAATTCCATTAATTTATTGCCTGTAAGAAATCAAAATTTTTCCTGCCTTAACCCTTACATTAGACTATAAAATGATTTAACTAAAATGTGCAATGCAAAAAAGCATTAGCCACTGATACTGATCTGATTGGTCCCACTGAGGCAAATAACTTCCACTACAAAGTTTAGATTTTAAAAAACTGGAAGCTGGAATCCTTGCACCTCAGAGAGATTAACAACAAAAAAAGCTGTAATTCTTTGAAGTATAGGACAGAACAATCCTACATGCCAACCAACCAGTTAGTGTATGTTGGGAAACACCCTTTCAAGGCATTTTCCAGTTTGCACAATGGCTGCCAATAGAGAACACTTTACTGATGTTTATTAAACCCGGAGAAAAAAATATGTTTGCCTGCACTTAACACAATTAAATGAGCAAATCTGGGATGATGATGATGGAGGACTCTAGGGCAACTCTAATTTTAATACTGATCTGGAGCTCCGGGCGCTCCCACCATTTAGCTACGCGAGGATTCGCCACTGCAAATATGCCACAGTATATTGCTCTTTCGAAGCACAAATCTACTCCGGTGACAAGAGGTCATTTTGAGCATTAAAAGGAACCAGTATTTTCTAGTTCTGTTTTGAGAAATGGTCCAGGCTTATGTGCAGAAATCAAACTCCTAGAGTGTTTAGGACTCTATTTCTAAATGCGAGTGTGAAGCTGATTAAGTTCGGATTTATCGATCCTGACATCCATTCAGCTGCTGCTGGTGGGAGGCTAAATGAATTATGATGTTGCCACCATAAAACAATCTCTCTCATTACCCTGCTGCTCTGCCAATTTCACTTATCATGCAAACCACCATTAATATACCTCAGGGTTTGAACAAAATTTAGCTAACAAAATCAGCTCAAACAGATAAATTGATTTAGTATATGTTTTGCATTTCCAAGTGAAGGGTAGACTGCTATAATAAACATAACTTTAATTTCCATAAGCGTAACGGTTATGCGCCTACAGGTTCAGAGGGTTTGTGGGGATTTCTGAACGTGGGCCATTTACAGTGAAGGAACATTATAGTAAGCTTAGGCTAAGCTTTGTACTTGCCAAGGATAGAGTAAACGATGAAAATTGTTTACGCCTGATGATTGGACAAAATACTTGATGTTTTGCCTGCATCAGCTTTCATTATAACTTCAGGCTCACCTAGTTCTCCCATTGCTTTCACAGCTAATGTTTCATTATTTGTCTCAACTGAATCGATATACACATTTCTGTATGGAAACGGCTTAAGGGCAGATTTATTTTGCGAAGTGTTTGTTTGTTTTTAAGCATGACGTCATTCACGCATTTTTACTTTGTCGATAAAAAACAGCTCGAAAAGTGGATGGAAACTCTGTTAATGACAGCAGGCCTCCAAAACTAGTTTGCACCGGTTGTATTGGCTGGCTGGCTGCCTGCTGCTTACTCTGTTCAAAACATCATTCATTGGAGTAAATTACCGACCTACCATGAAAGGGAACATACGTTGTATTATTATTATTATTACTAAACAGAAAAGTCTGGTTGAGTTCGTCTAGCTGTTGAGCCCCAGTGAGATATCCTATGAAACGTAAGCAATAATTAAATGTAAATCATGACTCAGAAAAAAAGATCCACTCCAATCTGTTAAGTGTGTAACTTAAAAGCTTACAACACCCCTTGAGTTACTATTAAAGGTTATTTTACATCAAAGTAGTAAAACACCACCTGATGTGTTTAGAACATTTTGTACTTCGGCTTTAATACGGTAATGATCCATCTATCGTTTTGCTAACATCTCTCTGGTCTATTTTCTATCGATTTCCTCCATTTACAAACTCTTTGTTTTGTTTTTTCTCAAGACTTTGCAATTGTTTATATTGCTACAATTGTGTGAGGAATGTGATATAAATGGCCTTATATGTTACGAGAGAAAACATGTATTATCAGCTGTTGCTATTGCTCGATGCGCGTGAGCGTTTCCCCGTGAGCCGACAATTTGACGACGGTTTTAACGGCTTTTAAACGTGTCTTACCCATTTAAAACGCACATTAACTACGTACTTCGACTTATTGTGAGTTTTAAGCGAAAACATTTCCGGATTGTCGTCTCGACCCGCGTTTTTATAAGCAATCCGGCTCATTCGTGCGGCCTGTGAAAACAAGCTCGCGAGCTAAATTATCCACAGAAAAACGCGACACCTTACCTGTCAGAGCCTCGGCTTGGAAAAAACACGCCAAAAAGGCAAAAATTCCGACTACCAGCCGCATGTCCCCCCTCCTTTTCATGGTGCAGTGTTAAAAAATACGTAACAGTGTATAAATTCAGGCCTGTCTGTGGCTGTAGAGACAGACAGTATGGAACACAAACCCTGAAGGAGCCTCGTCGTCCTCTACTAGTTCCGAAGCGCACTCGAGTACGCGCACGTCTACAGGCGAGAGATCCTACGTCATCACGTCCGGAGCAGCATCACTTCCCTCGCTGCATGTACATTTCAACACGCCATGTCCGTACATAGAAACAAGTAAACTGATTTCGAAATGCTTTGATTTTAAGCAAATAAGTAGCAGGAACTTTCTGCTAGCTTATCAGTCTTAAATACTATATAAATATAGCCTAATAATTCAAATCAATGTATATTATCCATTAAGTTTGAGATTTTCTTGTCTTTTAAAATGTTTTTAAAATGATGATTATCCAGTATAGTCACTTTGTCATGGAGATCATTGGCTGACATGGGAGGGATGCTGTAGAGCAACAAAAATGACAAAAAAAACAGCATAAACTTAGTCCACTAGATTCTATATTTTCTGAAGCCATGCGACTTAATCCATTATTTGCTGAAAATTGTTTTTTTTAGGATACTCACATTTGGAGCTTGAAACCATCTGTCCTAATAGAGTTGTTCATCCGTGATGTCAATTTGTATGTGAACCCGGAATTCACCATGGGTTTTCTCTGGATTGTCTAATGGGTTTTTATAATACAGGTTTTCAATTTATTAAATAGTAGTAAAATAAGGTCTGTGGTAAATTTTACTAGAGAATATGTTATGTGCTACAACAAACTACACAGTTATACCTCAGATGTGAATTTCAATGCCACCATATAAAAAAATAAAAAAAACATTATATATATATATATATATATATATATATATATATATATATATATATATATATGTCACAAATTTCTGCAGACGGATTCTCTCAGTGGATTTTTCCACAAGGGGGTCATTCAACAGCTCAGGAACCCAGGGCGGTTGGGCCACTCTGACACAATCAAAAGCATGGTTTCCCTGTCTTACAGAATTTTGCACAATTCTTGGTGTAGCAAATGAACAAGAGGGAACGCATACTTGCGTTTCGCTGATCATTTGTAAGCTAGGGCGTCCAAGCCCAGCAGAGCGTTAACCTGCACTTCTGTCCAAAATCTTTTAGAGCCATAAAAAACTGCAAACAGTTCTAGGCAATTTATCTCTGCTGATTGTGATTGTATCAGGCAAAGTTGCTTTAGACTGAGAAGAAGAGAGACTCAAGCACCATCTGCCAGTATATTGATGTTATTTTGAAGGGCTTCAGAGATCGTCACTCCTGGGAGGATTTTCCAATGCGTCAGCCACTGACGCAGCGTCGAAGTTACTGACTTGAAAGGGAGTAGTTCTTTTCTAACAACTTGTTAGCAACATACTTTTTTAAAAACACGGCTTCTTCAAAATTCACATTTGGGGTAGGACTTTAAGTATAATTTATGTTGTAAGAAATAAGTAGTCCAAGTATATTTAAGTAATGTTTACCACAGACCTTATTTTACTCACAAATCCAAAACAGCCATTATAAAACCTATAGAAAAATCCTGAGTGAACACATGGCTAAAAAAGGCTAATTCTTTTCCAGGTTTTTGGACTACAAATTGAACAGCTCAAATCACTTTCATTGTGTGGAAAAGATTGGTAAATCATACGGGATTAGAACACAGGAAGGCGAGTAAATGATGACATAATTTTTGTTTTTCGATGGTCTCGCTAGTTAGAATCCATTCCCATCTAAGAGATTCAAACTGTGCCCATTGTCTGCTTGTTTCATTGTTCCAAATCCATAATCCAACAACACACCACAGGTTTTAACATCAAAAGCAACTCACACAATCACAGAATGTCAAGCTCATCATCCCTTCTAGCAGCAATAGTCTGTTTATATACTCCTGTCTCTTGGGCCACACCATGCAAGCAGAGATTAATTAAGATGTTGCCCGATACCAGGAAAGTTGGGAAGACTAGGAGAAAACAACAAGCTACGCCAAACAACACTTTCTACACGTTAAATAAATTGCATCACTGGACAAAACAAAGCATAATACATTTGAAATTAAAATCTTTGACCTAGAGATGACAGAAAACATCAAATCATGAAATTACATAAAACAAACTTGACAACACACTCCCACCTTTATTAAAAATAAAGAGCCATACAACATCTGCCAGAGTATTGTTTTAATGCTATGAGCTATGAATTCAGTTAAATACATTTTAATGACATATTACAACCAGCATGTGGCGCAATTGCTCACATGTTCTCCAAAACCAGTGATGGGCTTGAGCAGTGATAGTCCTTTGCTCTAACCCAATACTCAGTCTAAAACAATCATTAAGGGAATTCTTTGAGATACACTAGATATTTGTGTAGATGACAGAACAACATTTTCTTTATAAAGCATTTTTACAAGAACTGTTGCCCTCAAAATAATTCACAAAACCCATCAAATTCCAATGGCATTTAAATTACTCAAACATCAGTGTGTAAATAAAAAATTAATGACTAGTTTGGCATTGTGATGAATATTAAGGGATTGTCTCTGCATTTCCCTTTGAACTGCTACACTTAAATATTATTTCATATGCAAAAAAAAACCTTGAGACATTTAGGAAAAGGCAATAAATCATTTCTTGGATCCTTTCGGTTAAATAATTTAAGTACAATCCCATGAGGTTTAAATTATGATTTAACAGACTGCAGAGCGATATCCAGACCCCATAGCCACTGAGTGTGTGTGCTACCTTTTGAAAGGCCTCCAATTCTCAAGAACAGATCAGAATCTTGGGGAGTATGTAGGAGTTTCTGCATAATTGTTCCTCAGCCAGTCCCTGCTCCCTGTCCACTCGCCTAACCATGATTTCATTTTTAGTGTATGCACTCAACTTGACCTAGAATAGCACTATGAGCAAAACATGGGCCACTTAGTTTCACAACTGGAAATTGAGTTGTTACAATTATTCAGAAAGAGTTATTTTTTTCAGCAAGCAATTTTACTTCAGTAGTCTATTAAATCTGTTAAAGCCTATTATCTGAAAAATAAACAAAACATTGTAGAATTTATTATATGTATGTATTTACCTAGCCTATTTAGTCTACTCTGAAATGCCAGTGTCAATTTGCATAAAATAGTTGGCTGGGATGGAATACATTTCTTTGGACCAAACATAATGAGTTAGACCCCACCCCCAATGTCATAAAGTCATACATACTCTGTTAGCAAGGTAACTCATCGGGGTCACGTGACGCCATACGAGGAGCAGACGCGAGCGACGAGGTCTGCGCACTTTGCTAGTTTTTAAATAAGTTTCATGTAATAATCCAGTGAGATTCGATACACCAAGCTACATATTTGTTCTATGAGGTAAACATTGAAAATAAGTAAAAATCCTCGGGCTCTGGAGACATTAAAAGACACTTACATGCTCAAGATGAAACCTCTGGCGGGCCTGCTGACAAGGGACTTGATTTGGATGGCGCAGCAGGAGAAGAAATCCAGCGTCAACTGTTCAACGTGTCTGTGATGCTGATGAAGGTTGTTACTATCTTGGAGGATACGCCGATCGATTACTGCATTGGAAACAATATTCTCTGAGTTGGTTACAAGAGAGGCAGATCTGCTCGTGACGAAAATAGATGTGGGAAATATTTTGGAAAAACTGGAAGATCTTGAAAATAGGATTCCTTGAGGAGCTCTTCCCAAGTCTGCTCGGCATAACAGGCCATAAGCTGGAAATCGAGCGAGCTCACAGAGTCCCGGCTCACAGATCGGCTAAGGGAAACAGGCCCTAATCAATTCTGGCCAAGTATTTGAGATCATCCAATAAAGATCTCATGTTGCGCAAAGCGAGGAGCAAATGAAAGCTTTCTTGGAAAAATCACAATATTTAGTTTTTCCCGGATTTTGTGAATTCGACAGAGAGAAACACGATTGATTCAAGGAGTGTAAGAAACACTTGCATCAACGGAAGATCACTTTGCACTGATGTTTCCGGCCAAACTGAGAATAGATACAAATGATGGCCGCAAAGTATTTACATGTACAAAATGTGTCCTTCATAAATACATTGGAGTGAGTAAGCTATTTGTGTTTCTTATGTGAGTGGATTAAATTGCTGAACATACACTCGACTGTCTGAGGAAGCTGGGTGCCATTTTTGATTCTGTTTGCGTTGGTTCCGCCTAGTGGCTGGAGTTTGTTTTGTGGAATAACACTTCTCCTTCAAGAAAAGTTTGCATTGATGGAGGATCGCTTTTGCACTGGGGTTCTACATGCCCACACAAAGGATGTCTTTTATAAAGTTGACAGACTGAGTAAGTAATGGTGTATTTTTTCATGCGGCCTCTGAGAGAAATCTTGACCATTCGTGGAACCGGGAAGCCTGTTTTTTTTTTTGTGCTGGTTCCGCCTAGCGACTGGAGTTTGTTTTGTGGAATAACACTGCTTCGGGACAGTTGTGGATGAATCTGTTCGTTCTTTGTGCTTATGCCTCCTGTTGGCTGGAGTTTGTTTTTTGGAGTACTTTTTGTGGGATTGGATCATTGGAATGATTACGTCATCTGCTGCATTCATAAACAGCCGGCTCACTGAACACTTTTATTGTCTGTCTAAGGAAACTGAACGGCTTCATATCAGTTGGAATTTGTTATGTGGAGGAACATACCTTCGAGACAGTTCTGTGAATTAATCTACATGTTCTTTGTGTTTATTCTGCCTATTGGCTGGGATTTGTTTTACAAAGTATTTTCTCTTGTGTAATGTTGCCTTACAAAATTTGTGCAGAAGCACTAGACTTGAGCAATCCGATGGCAAAGTTGTCACAGGGGCTCTCGTGGACCTTTTGAGTTTAGACGGATTGACAGGTGCCGCTGTCGTGGTTGGGGATAATGCACACATTTTCTTTTTTCTGTTTGTTTGGTTCGGGGGGGAGTTTGGGGTATGATTGTTGCACTAATAATGTGGTCTGTATAATCTTGTTTTTGACACACAAATTATTTCAAAATGCCAAATATTAATATGAGTGGGTTATCTTTCTCCACATAGAATGTGAATCGGTTGGGGGACCTCATAAAAAGCAGGAAGGTTTTCATTGAAGTAGGGATAATCGTTAGGAGAAATTCAGGGGCAAAGGTTGGTTTTGGCTAATATTTACGTGCCTAATGTTGATGTTCAGGGCTTTTTTATTGATCCTGAAGAGATGTTGCAAGCCGCTGGCTCCCCTCATGATATGATATTGGGAGGAGACTTTAATCTTTTGATGGACTCAGTCCTTGATCATAGTGAAGCAAAAGTGTGTAAGCCCTCTAGAGCAACATTGACACTTCACAGGATGTGTAAAAATCTTGGTCTTGCAGATATTTGGCGACTTTTGAACCCATCTGGTATGGACTATACATTTACTTCATTAGTTCATAAGATTTATTCTAGAATATATATTTTTTTTATATCCAAGTCCCTCTTTTCACCTGTGGCTGATTGCTCAGATCATACCCTGGTGAATATAGAGATATTGCCACATATGGAGAAAAATTAATTATATAGTTGGCACTTGTAATGTATACCTTTTGCAAAATCCTGATTTCCAACAAATGTTAAAGGCTGAAATCAATGTCTATATGGAGACAAACTAGTCCTCAGTATCCTCTGTGGGTGTGGCTTGGGAGGCACTTAAGGTGGTTCTTAGAGGTCAGATCATACAGTATGCCTCATTTACCAAAAAATCCAAAGCACAAGTACTCGTGGAGTTGGAAGGGAATATTAAAATTGAAGCAGAGCTGAAGCGCCGAATATCATCTGATGGCCTCAGAGCATTTACCCGATTGAAATACAGATATAATACTATTTTGTCGCAGAAAGTGGAGTTTTGGTTATTCAGGTCAAGACATTCATACTTTGAGGGAGACAAAGCAGGGAAGATTTTGGTTAGATATATAAAGCACAGATGGTCTTTTTCTACCATTCCCTCAGTGAAATCTGCTGGTGATTACACTTTTACCTCAGCCATTTATATTAATAATACCTTTAAAGAGTTATATCTTGAACTTTATAATTCCAACCATTAGAACTCCCTAAATTGTTGACTGAGCAAAATAATTCTCTTTATTCTGAGATAAACTTGGAGGAGCTTGACGAGGTAATTAAGGCCATACCTAACGCCAAGGCCAGATGGTTTTGCCACTGAATTTTTAGATCTTATGCTAGAGAATTGGCTCCAGTTTTGTTAGATGTTATACAGAATCATTAAAGAATGGAAAGCTTCCCCCAACCATGACACAAGCCCTGATCGGTCTGATTCTTAAAAAGGACAAAGATCCAATCGAGTGTAAAAGTTACCGTCCAATTTCCCTGATCCAGCTAGATGTAAACATTTTGTCCAAAATGTTGGCTAACTGGTTAATTAAAGTTAAGACATCTCTTATACATTTAGATCAGGTGGGATTTATTTGGGCCGCAGCTCTTCTGATAATATTTTCATCAATATCACGTGGTCAGTAGCGAATTATCATTCTCAAGTCACTGCCATCTCACTTGACTCCGAAAAGGCATTTGATATGATAGAATGGGATTATCTTTTTAAGATTTTGGAAATGTATGGGTTAGGCAGTACATTTATTGGTTGGATTAAGTTTCTTTAAAGACACTCTGTAGTAGCGGTTCAAACAAATGAATTAATTTCAGATTATTTTACTCTGAATAGGGGCACTCGGCAGGGTTGTCCTCTTTCCAAATTATTGTTCTGTCTTGTCCTGGAACCATTAGTAGCCGCGATAAGAAAGGAGGATGATTTTCCAGGGGTGATGGAGCATAAGCTTCTGCTTTACGCAGATGATATTTTATTATTTGTCTCTGACCCTACTAGATCTATGCCTTGCCTCCACAGAATTATTAATTCCTTTGCCAAGTTCTCAGGATACAAAGTCAATTGGTCTATATCCAAAGCTTTGGCTCTGACAGCGTACTGTCTAGTAACAGCCTTTCACCCGGCACCTTTCAGTGGCCCAAACAGGGCATTAAGTATTTGGGTATTTTATTCCCAGCAGATTTGTCTGATTTAGTTTTAGTTATTTTTGAACAATGTGGACATGTGGACAATGTGGGCTTCATTACATTTATCGATGATTGGGAAGGTTAATGTTATTAAAATGAACTGTATTCCAAAATTCAACTACCTGCTACAGTCGCTCCTTATAGATGTCCTCCTCTCTTATTTCAAGCTGTTTGATTGCATAGCGAAGTCCTTAATTTGGAATGTAAACGTCCCAGACTACATTTCAACAAATTGCATAGGCCGATTGACAAAGATTGGGCTTTGAGGGGGGAGTTTGGGATGGTAGAGAGGGTTACATTTTTTGATTAAATGTATGTATATGTTTTGCGGTTCTTTATTTAATAGATGAATCAATAAAAATTTTAATCGCAAAAAAATGTAATAATAATTAAATGGGGTGACAGAGGACAGAGGGCAGTCTTATTTCTGTGTCTTCCTTGATTTATGCAGCAAAAACTGTAAATAAAGGAAGCTGGTGTATAATAAAAATATTTAATAAATTTAAAAAACAAGGTAACTCATCATCAAGTTCGTGAAGTCTTCAGTTGTTGTAGACCCTAGTGTAATTAGCTTTATCCGTGTGTGGGAGCTGTGATGGGAGGAATCTGTCAATACAGATGCAGCTATGTTTGTGTCCACTGTTTCACGTGTGACACCCTCACATCTCTCTCAGTGTCTCAGTTGTAGTATTTGTGTCTGGAGTGTGCTGAATGTTGTTAAGGGCTTTACTGTTAATTGAAGCATTGCAATTGCATTGCAATTCCTCTTCACATTGAATGTGGCCTCCCCTTGTTTCTTTGTTTGCGTTTTATTTTATTAAATGTATTATTTTATTGCATTTAATATTTTATTAATTCTTTTTTTTTTTGGAAGACAAGGTTTTTACTTGTACATTATTACAGATTATTTTTTATATTATATATTATATTTATATTATTTAGTTTAGTTTAGTTTAGTTTAGTTAGGGTTCAAGCCCATAGGGCTGAAACCCATTGTAATTGTCAGGATTTTAATTTTTCTGCCCTAAGATTCATCGTGTAGACCAATCCGTAAGGCCTAGAGACTTGTAACTTTCAGTGATGGTAGTACCCCAGCTGGCTAGCCATAATGAGCTTGGAATCAGTCCTATTGGCCCATAGGTAGCGCTATAGTGAACAAAACAAAAAAACAAATTCACATTTTGGGTCATAACTCTTGAGCCATAAGAGCTAGAAACATTTTTTTTTCCTTGCATCATGGCGATTCTTTTAAGTTCTGGTAGTTTTTGCCTCCACACCCTCGTTTTCTCCCTATTTTGGATTGTTTGGAAAAAATTCAAAACGAACTCGTCCTAGGCCATTCACCCAATCGAAACAAAACCAGTGCTATTCAGCAATAGTCCCAATATGAAACGTTGTAAACGGAATTTTTTACTTTTAATTTATCGTTAATTTATAACTATGGAACCGTTGGTTTGATCAACTTGAAATGTTGCATGAAGTGTCTCTGTCCAATGTGCCATCAAGTTCTATGAGGACAGTCACATATCTTGAAAAACATGGCCGTCATCGACCAATCAACTTTAAGCAGCTAATTGAACTAGTCCTATGCTGTTCACCTGATCGGAACCAAATCAGTGGAGAAAGGTTCTCTTGAGTCCCAATCTCAATAATTATCAAAACAAGTTTGAACTTTCGATTGCAACAGTATGCCAAAACGTACATAGGTGGGGTGGCCATTTTTTTTAAATGGTTAAAACACTTGAACAGAATGAGATATGATCACCCAATTTAAAACGCTTATGTTGGAGGTCAATCTGAATACACATGAAAAAAATTGGTGGCCTTAAAACACTCAGAAACGTAAAAAACATACCATGTCTCTGAAGGCTCCAGATTTGTTACATTATTTTAGTTTAGTTTAGTTTTGTTTGGTTTTAAAAGAATAGATAATTAGATGTGCATTGTTTTGTTTCAAGAAGAGGTGAGACACTTCATAGAAGTGAAAAATTATTTTGTTCTTTCTATAAAAAGCTGCATCAGTGGCAGTCGGTAAATCTACAACTCTAGGCAGTGAAGACTCAGATTTGTTACATTTGAGTCATCTGTTTAGAATGTGTTCATTACATTTCATGGACATGCGTCATCCTCACTCTGAGTATATCCAGAGTCACCCAGTATATCCAGAGTCACTTTGAGTCACCCAGTAGTTTAGGTTTAAACAACTTGACTCCATCATCAACACTTATTCACTGCAGTCATGCAGTCTGACATGATAGAAATATTTTTTGGGATTTGAGTAATCCACACTAGCTGGGAAGACTGATTCATACAGTGTAAAGCAACACACTGTTGTCCTGATAACATAACATTAAACACACTTTAACACAATCCAAGTATCCACCAGATTTTGTACAGTCCAGGAATTTCTTTGTCTAGAGTGGCTCTTAAAGGAAAATATCCACCTGTTTCCTAAGGTGGTCAAAAATGACATTTGCCAATTTCCACTACATTGACACTACATTCTGATGTCACAGAAGGAATTTAGTTGATGTACTATGACTATGGTTGACATGACATGTTATTCTAAAATGCCTCAGAGTTTGTACCCTGCTGCTGCCGGAAATATCCATCGTTGGTTGCACAAGGCCATGGTAAAATGAGATTTCTATCATCCTGTTGGAAGGTATTAACCAGAACAGATTAGTGAATTGGACTTGGTCAAGCCTCAGTGCATTAAAAACAACGCTGCTCTAGACCAGTAATGACACTGATGATGGAGATAAGAGCAAATGCATCTGGCTGTTTTTGTGGTTCATTGCACGACAGTCGAAGACGTCAGCTTGGGGGCCTGTCCTGCAGACAGATCATGTATCATAAGCAAGCTCTGTGACTGAATTTCTGCGATAATGTACACCATATGGGCAGATGAGAACAAAAAACAAAGGATTTTCAGGAGTTTACAGAAGTTTATGTTCCTAATGTAATATAAAGAACTGTTTATGAGGACAGCAAGAAAGAAAAATGACATTTCATTGCAAACAATGGAAATGGGAATATTTAAGCATATAAAATCTGATTTTATTTTAAATTGTTAAATTATACATAAATTGTCACAGTATGTCAAAACGACACAATTAAAAATTTGTACGAGTTTAATTATGCTATTCATACTGTAGATATACAACACAATTTTTGATCTAAATCAGAAATTCACGATTTATCAGGTAATATGGATATTCCTTTTGGAAAAGGGGGCTTTTCATACATTGGATTAAAGTTTAAGATACAGTAAGTCTTTGCATGAAAATGTATAAAGGCATTTATGTATTGATTTAATTAAAAAGTTAGTCATTTTTAATGAAATAGAACCAGTTTAGAGCCAAAGTATTCTAAAAGTCTTAGACCACACAGACAGATCGAGTTAGATCAGGCAGTTAACAGATACCATCTCTTCTTGGTTTGCTTTGCACTTAACCAAGACGTTTAGAGATTGCATCATGTCCGATGTCTGTGTTTTAGTCCATACTGTTGTGTTAATCTTTTTCCCTCAAAGCATAATTCAATTGCTTGCACGCGTTAACCTTAAGCCTGTGGTTTGTCAAATTAAGTCACTCATTGGCAATCAAATTACCAAATGTAATATTTTATGCATCTCTAGTTTGAGCCTTTAGTCCGTTCCCTGTCCATCTGATGAATATTGCTCTCAAAAATGGAAAGCAGTTTCCCAGTCTGATTGAATGGCTTTATGCAACTTCTGGGGGCAAGGGTACACAAGGGTACACCACCTAGAATCAAAGTTGTGTTCATAAGGTACTGACTTAATTCAATGAGCAATGACAATTTTTGAGTTCAATTATGTTGCCATTGACAGAAGTGTTATTACATGTTCATGAGCATTCATGTAACTATTGGCTACAAAGCATTTCTACAATTCTTATTCACATGACAGCACTACACTTGAAGTATCCTTAACTAACAGCTTTTTGTTTCAATTGATTGTAGGTAAATATTCAGTATGTGAGTGAGCACTGCTAATTCCATGGTAATTCTGTAATCTTAGTTTAATGTATACATACTGTATATTTGTACTGCATGTATACACTCAAAGCTCAAGTAAATGTGTTTTCAATGTTTTGTATGTCAGTTGCTGCTGTCGTCAGGTTGTCTTCCCGTATTCATTCAGGAAGTGTAGGCTGCAATACTTAATGGATTTCAGAGCAGATCCCATTTCATGCTGACAACTTACAGTACTTAACTTTACTGCACAGCGTGTGTCACGCTACTTAGTTACCAATCCTTTGATATCCCTCTAGATTGCTTTTCCTGAAGCCATACTTCCTTTGGAGATTGAGAGAATGTAAGATCCGTTGTGAGTAAGTAAACTGTCCTGTTAATGACACACAATGAACAAATTAGGTGGCACCACTCATAATATGTATGACAACACAACTGACGCACAAGTGTTGAATCTCTAGCAGTGCCATTTTTGGTGAAAATGTTATATCAGCTGTGAAATCATTCCAGTATTTGCCAAAACTTCTAGGCTAGACCAAAAAATTAAATCCCCAATAAGCCAATCATGTGGCAGCAGGGCAATGCATACAATTATGCAAAGGGTCATCAACCATCAGAATGGGGAAAAATGTGATCTTAGTGATTTCAACCATGGCAAGAATTTTAGCGCTAGTCAGACGTGCTTTTTGAGTGTTTCTGTAACTGCTGGTCTCCTGGGATTTTCACACACAACAGTCTCTATAATTTACTCCGAATGGTGCCAAAAACAAAAAACATCCAGTGAGCGGAAGTTCTGTGGACAGAAACGCCTTGTTGATGTGAGAGGTCAACAGAGAATGACCAGACTGGTTCGAACTGACAGAAAGGCTATGGTAACTCAGATAACCTCTGTGCAATTGTGGTGACCAGAATAGCATCTCAGAATGCACAACACTTCAAACCTTGAGGCGAATGGGCTACAACAGCAGAACACTGAGAACAGAAAGCTGAGGCTGCAGTGGGCACATGCTCACCAAACTGGCCAGTTAAGGACTGGAAAAACATCACCTGGTCTGATGATTCTCGTTTTCTGTTTTCTGTTGTGCACAGATGGTAGGCCCACTGCAGCCTTAGCTTTCTGTTCTCGGTCTTCTGATGTTGTAGCCCATCTGTCTCAATGTTCAACATGTTGTGCTTTCTGAGATGCTATTCTGCTCACCATAATTGTACAGAGGGATTATCTGAGTTACTGTAGCGTTTTTGTCAACTAGAATAAGTCTGTCCATTCTCCGTTGACCTCTCTCATCAACAAGGCGTTTCTGTCCAAAGAACTGCTGCACAATGGATGTTTTTTGTTTTCAGCACCATTCTGAGTAAAATCTAGAGATTGTTGTGCATGAAAATCCCAGGAGATCAGCAGTTACAGAAATCCTCAAACCAGCCCGACTGGAACCAACAATCATGTCATGGTCAAAACACTGAGATCTAATTTTTCCCCATTCTGAATGTTGATGTGAACATTAACTGAAGCTCCTGACCTGTATCTGCATGGTTTTATGCATTGCACTGCTGCCACACAATTTGCCGACAAGATAAACACATGAATAAGTAGATGTATAGGTGTTCCTAATAAAGTGCTCAGTGAGTGTGTTTTTTCACAAATTTTGACAACATTTTAGAACCAGCTTGAAAACCCCTGGATGGATTTTGTGGAACACCCAAACAAATAGCACTCCTTTCTTTGTTCCACATAAAGTAAAACATTGTTTCATAGGCTGCACCTGATGACCTCTTTCTGTCCTAACAAGAAAATTAAATCAGGCCCATAAATTGTTTTCAGGACCACTGTGGAACATTCTAGAACAATAGAAACAGCTATTTTATAAACATGGAGGAAAAAAACGAGAAGTAGAAACAATGCATTACAAACATTTTTTATGGAAATGTCATGGCCTGTTAGAGCAAACAATTAATTCCAGTTCCAATGTAATAAAAGTACCTTGGATCAGAATCTAAACATCTCTCAAAGTTAAACCAGATGCGGAGTGCAGTCAGAAGAGCCTCTCAAACAGGGGGAAAAACAAATTAGCTTTTTCAAACAGGAAACTGCATCAGTAACCCTTATATTTCTCAATACTGCCACTGTTAAGTAAATGGGCAAACCTCATAGACTAATAATCAAGACTAACACTGGTTATATAATAGTAACTAAACCTTTTAAGAAAATGCTTGGATTAATGTGGTCACTTATGTTTTTGTATTTATAATTTTGCACGTTACTGAAACTGAACACAGCGTAGATGATAAATGATCTATGCTGGGAAATTACTGAAAAAGTAATCAGCTAAAAATTACTAATTACTTCTATTAAATTTTTTTGCTCAACGAATTAGAACATTTTTAAAAATTTTTGCTTGTTCATTGTAGTGTCTGTTGGAGATGAGATGTCCTCCTCTTCAAAAGTCAATTGTGGTGTTCCGCAATGATCCCTGTTAGGGCCATTTTAGTTTTTTCTACATACCTTAACGCTTAGTTTTGTGAATCGAAAATTAACTTTCATTGCTATGCAGATGATCTACAGTTATATATGTCATTGAATCCCAATGATCTAACTAATTTTAATGTTCTTCAAATGTTTATAGGAGATATAAAAAATTGGGATGGCATGTAATTTTCTTCAGTTATATACAGACAAAACTGAGGTTGTTATAATTGATCATGATTAAAAAACGTCAGATTGAGTCAGCATTTAGGCAGGTGGTCCCAAATAATCAGCAGGTGGTGAGAAATGTAGGAGTTTACTTTGTTTATTTTATGTTTAGTTTATTGTTAAATTTTGATTATCACATCCAGAAGTTATTTCAATCTTGTTTTTGTCTAATGCCCTGTTTTCAGTTTTAAATCAACACACTTTAGCATGGCTACAATCAAAATGATGCAGCTAGACCTTTGACACAAACTAGGTTTTTTAATCATATTACTCCAGATTTAGCTTGTTTGCATTGGCTACCAATTCAATTTAGGGTTGATTTTAAGATTTTATTAATTACATACTGTATAAGCCATTCCATAGGTTGGCACCAGAATATTTAGCAAACCTTTTAAGACCTTATGAAACAGTTAGACCTCTTAGATCTTCTTCTTGTGAGATGTTGGCTGTTCCAAGATCAAGGTTCAAAACTAAAGGTGATAGAGCGTTTGTAGTGAAGGCCCCATGATAATTTAACAGCCTGCCCTGAGATATTAGATCTGCTAAATCTGTATATATTTTTAAGTCTTGTTTAAAAACTCATTTGTATAGATTGGCTTTTTTACCATGTCAAAAATGTTGTGTTTTACTGCATGTTGCTTTTAATACTACGTGATGTGAATATGTTGTGTTTTACTGTGTATGTTTTGTGAAACACTATGTGCTTTGTTGCTAAAAAGTGCTATATATATAAAGTATTATTATATTTAAATGCTTCATATATAATTATTTAATTGATTTATCGATTTCTCAAATGATATATTGAGTGACACATAATTTGATATGTACAGTAAATCAATAAGAGTCATGAGAATCATATTCCACATTATACATTTTTTGTTATTAAAAATTAAATATCATTAAAAAATAACTTGATGCATTAATACAAATTAATTTCACAGTATATTTAAATACTGGAAAATGTCTCTATTTACAGGCATGTTATGCATTTCAGTACAGGTTATGCATTTCAGTACAGTTTGAAACAAACACAATGATTATTTATGCAAATACAACTGTGAAACCTTCTTATTCACATACTATAACACCTTTTACTACAGGGAATAAAAAAAAAATAAAAAAAAGGACTGAGTTTTTACAATGTAGTCATTGAATTTCTCCTTCTCGCCAGTTCAGTATACTGTAACAAGTCACGCAAACACTTGCATAGACACACAAAATGACAAAAACATAAGCCCGACAATGTGAAAACCATTAAAACAGCAGAATATACTGTACATTCTTTGACTGTCCCAGCATCATAAAAACCACTGCCATTAAACTGTTGCTGGTAATTTCATTGCTTGGTGGGTGGCTCAGTTTGGACTTCACGCCAATGTAGTGTGCACTGCAGCGCAAGGCCAGGAAGCATTGCTGTTTTGACTGAGTAAGCCTTCTGAATTCAAACAGTACACGCACAACACTTTATCTCAGTAAGTAAATAGTCTCCCATGTCCATAAGAATTTCAACCTTGCAGCCACATGGTTCCCTTCAGAGAGGCACATTTTAGATAGGCCATATTTAGACTAACCTTATTGAATGTTTTTGGTTATTTTTTGCTGTGGTGCTCTGGTATCCAACCTATGAATTAAATGAGTTAAATGAGAAGTGTGTCTAAGTGAAGTAAGTATCCCTTACTAACTCAGGTTATCAAAAAGAAAATTGCTGGCATTAGTGCAGTTTATGTCCATGTACTCTGTCTGGTATACATAGAGCTGGATCATGTGCATTTACATTATTAAGTTCTGACATAAGTATAATAAATAAATTGATAAAGGCAGCTGATCTATGGATATATGGTGTCTCAAACGTGTTAAACATAAATAACACTGACTTCATAACTTCATTACTTTTCACCAATAAATAGTAGCTTGTAGTATATTTACAATATACACATTGTCAGTTCATCAATTCAATTCTCTTGTTAAAACAAAGACAGGCGAAGCAGAGGCACACGTTTCCCTTTAATTATACTAAGGCATGCATTTAAAATAATAGTAGCGGTTTTTGGTACAGAGGACCCTGTTGTGAGACTACTGTAATTGGTTTCAAACAGGCTTTTTCACATCATATGTGCCTTATTTTAATGTACATGGAACAAAATAGCTCTTGAGTAAAGCTGACATCCTCAGAAGAGTGAATTTTCCTCACTGTCTTCATTACCTGCAAGAAAACATAAAGTAGTTAAACTCACAATCGCAGCAAAAATCAACTGTTTACATATTGTGAAATAATAGGACATTACTCTTAATGCTTAATGGATAAAAAATAGATCATTTTAATATCTATAAGCATTTCAACTAATAATGTATGACTGAAAAAACACAGCTAAAACCAGCCTGATCTCATGAAAATTACATGACCATGGCCACATATTTGGAAAACAAAATGACCTGCAGTATTATATATTTTGCTGCAGTTTCGTGGTGAAGCCATAAGCAAGTGAAATTATGTCGAAATTAGGTTTTTAAGGTGAATTTAAGATGAGGTTTAGTGAGTAAAACATACACCCCTTCCATAAACCTTTAGCCTAAACCTAACCAATAGTGTTCTAAAAGCAAATAAGAGGTAAACAAACAGACATCCTTTCCCATAACCAACATGTAAACCTAACCGATAGTGTTTTAAAAGCAAATGTGACATGAAAAGCTAATTTTATGAAGCAACCGCGTCATATCATGTCGCTTCTATGACATTTTCACATGTCAGCTTGTATCCTTTACTGGGCTACAAAACTCAGGTGAGCTACTGTGGAAGCTATCACATTGGAATTAATGTGTAAATGTAGGTGGGTCTGAAATACATGTGTAAAAATGTATCATTTTTTCAAATGATATACTGAGTAAAAGTGTTTCGATATCATAACATAGCAGGGTGGGAGTAATAGAGAGACAAATAAGTGTTTATAAAGTCATAATCAGCCATTGCACTTGTGATTTGTGTGAAAGTGAATAAAATACGTAGCTGCTGTAGTGCCTCTAGTGTTAATTTCGCCAGGAAACTGCGTAGAACGGGGCACATAAAACTCAGTTTGCAAAAATATAGTTATAGTAACATTCATTCTATAAGACTAAGTTGGCTAAAACCATAATTAGCTGGTGGGATGGTTTTAGCTGGTTTTCCAGCCAGGTCAGGCTATTCAGTTGGCTAGTGGCATCCCAGCTAAACCATCTTAGCACCAGTTTGAACCAGCTGTCCACCTTAAACCATCTGGACCAGCATGGAAATTAATTTTGGTCCAAGCTAGTCTTTTCAGAATGATCAGCCATGCATGATTTTCAGGGAGGAACCTAGGTTACTACTTACTTCTGCAGTGTCCATAGTGGCGAACCCCTATGGAGCGTCCCAAAAAGCAGGTAGCCCTGCGCAAGTGGCAGGCACTAGGGTAAGTGATGTTATCATTGCCGCAGATGGTTTTCTCAGTGACCATGGGCATCGGGCACGGCGCAGTGCGGCACATAACACAGTGAGCGCTGTTGGTCTGGTCCGTCACACAGGTGTGTGTACCAGGGCATACGACATTGGAGCAAGACTCTGAAAGAAGAAGTATCAAGGGTTAAGAATACATGTTATAGAATCCAAAAGCATTTATTCAAACAGATAACACCTGTAGAGTTACGGATTCAAGTGCTCAATGGTGTCACACCAGGTTTGACGCCACAACATGTCACACAGAAAATCGACAAGCTGCTACTGAATGTTCATGTACCCTGAAATCAATCTCATACTGCCGAATTATTTACAATCCCCATCAGACATTTTTGCATTAATGCGCTAATGATAATGTGTTGCGTGTGCAATTTCCAAGTCATGGGTTTTGGACCCATGGAAATTAGGAAGAAATCGTGTTCACTCTGAAACAAAGGCTTTGTCCCATTTAAACCATTATACATTTAGTCAGAGGTCACATTTGTGCTCTAAAGTTACATTTTTACTTCACTGACGATTAGGTTTAGGGTTGAGGCAAATGCAATTTGCTTTTGACACCATCCAGTGGACATTTCATCTCACCACACTTCCAGCTCCAGCCACCGGGGGGCAACGGTTTCAAATTTCAGTAAGCACAGACCGATTTCAGCAGCATGACTTTTCGTACAAAACTCCTGTTTCCGAATTCACAATGTGACTTATCTGCAAAGATTTTCAGCAACTTAAATTTCAGTCTGTTCCTCATACAAATCATAAGGCTTCAGAAGAATTTGAATACACTAAATAAGTTGTACCAATTTAATGGTCCCTTTATGGTGCTTCTTTTTGTTCCACATAGTCATACATGAGGTTGAGTAAATAATTCCAGACATTTCATTTTTGGGTGTACTTTTCCTATAAACAAGGAAAAATATGTCTAAGCAATATAACAAAATAGTAGACTGAGCACATATATATATATATATATATATATATATATAGACAAAACAAGCTTACTTTTGCATTCCCCCTGGTACATAATCTCTAGGTCAGGGTGACCTTTGCAGCGAGCCATCAGGAGCGCACACTCGTCTTTGTACGAGTTCCCGTCACTCCCACAAACGCCGTGTTTAGTGATGTTAGAACAGTCTGGAGCGCATATGCACTGCGGACGCCCTGCCTTCATCCTGCATACCTTTCCAGGGCTGCAGTTCACCCCTTCACAGTTCTCTATAAGAGAAAGATGGAATATAATGTAGTGATAGATGGAATATAATGTAGTGATATAAACATTTAAGGATGTTAAGCAGAGTATTTTCGATGTTATGAGATTCAGCACAGTCAAAAACTCATGGTAATTCACTATGTGCTATTTATTTGCATGCAATGTGTGCTTTGTTTTAGCGTCCAATTCACTTTTGGAAAAAATGCTAAATATGTACCGTTGCAAAAAAGATAACATTTAAACAAATTACATAGTGAAAGTCATACAATTTGCAAGTATCAATTCCCCATCTTGAGGGTAAGTTCTGAGTGCTTGTTTGTGGTGAATGCAACAGATTACCACAATCTCGCACACAATCAGGAACTGCTGTGCATTGACCAAACACTACACAGATGCTTTTAATGGTTGCACACTGTCACCGTGTCAATAACCGCATCTCCCATGGGGCCGGAGCTGGGCCCCATGGGAGTTGTAGGTCCCTGGGCTTCAGCCTGTATAAGCCCATGTGTTAAGTTACTCCATCCATGGCAATTGACTTGCTTTCAAATAATTGCCCATTCTACTGTCAACTGTAAACATAACACATCAGAAACACATTGAGAGTCTGCACAAATCTCAAATTGAAGCCCTGTTATCGCTGCTCCTGGTTCCCATTCCTTCAAGTCCTTTAATATCCTGTTGCTCCCTTTCCATGTGAAGCCAAATCACTCAAGGCCGAAACGGATACCTCCACTGGAAATCCCGAAATCCCTCTTATGTGTCCTCAAAAATGGCGGGCAGTCATAAATGATTTACAAACTGCCTTGTCTGCCCCAGAAGAAAACAAATTTAAGGAAATGTGCCGGTCAGACGTGAAGTGTGAGTTGAGCTTTAAGGAATGCTTTGAAGCATTTGACATTGAAAGCACACTGGGGAGGCCATTCAGTAGGGTCCACTAGTCTATATAGTTGTATGATAATGGAAAGCAAATGCCATGGAACAAACTATATAATAGACTCTTTTTTCCTCAATTGTCTAATGATGCTGATTATGTTTGAGGCTTATGAGGACCAGACCTCTCCAGCATGTGGAAGGCATTTTTCTTTGCGGTGAGCTAAAATTCAGACATCTCCAAGAGGGAAAGGCAAAACAAGTCTGCTTTCCAATAAGCATTGGGAAAGAGTGAATGGTGAAAGAGGGACCAGAGAAAATGTCAGAAAATAGTTTATTTTCTGTCAAATTTTTGGGCTTTAATTTTTTGCACTGCATCTAATCCAACTTTCGTGACAGCACTAATTCTAAGTGGCCGCAAGTGGCCATGGGTGGGAGTCTGTGGGCGTATGCACACAAAATATGGGTGTATTTTGTTAATGAAGTGACACAAATCGCAATTTGCTATTTTTCTGAGATGAAAGGTCATTGCGCTAAGATGTATGGGAACCACGTCTATTCTGGCCACAAAGTCTAAACTTAGTTCCTGCATTTGCAGTTTGGGGATTCCACCAGCACATTTCAAAGATTTCAAATTTGATTTGTTTAATCAAAATTTGTATACTAGCCATGATTTGTGTGTCAGTAGATCAATATGATTAATTATATTTGCATTCTTTATAATGTAACGCAGCCTACATCCAAATAGTCCTGACGAGCACAACATTTTCCATCTGTGAATAAGGAGCATGTCACGGTCATTAAAATATGTCTGACACTCAACAGGGATGTAGTTAATGTGCCAGAAAAAACAAGACACAAATGGTCCATATTTCTATTCTTCTAATGCATTGAATATAGACCATTTCCACTACCAGATTCTTATGAATGGTCTGTCTTCATTTATACTGACATTGCTTGACAAGGAATTAAATATATGATAGGACACAGATGCCGCAATAACCGGAAAAGCACCTCAGAATTAAATTGACCAAACCCATTCAAGATTTGCGTGCACTATTTTGCCAACCCATTAACACCTAAGACTAATTGCATGCTTGCACAAAAATACAATGGCAGGGACATTTTACTCAATTAATGCAGTATTCATTTTTTTCACTTCTTGAAACTTCACTAATGTTTTTCCTCACTTCCTGTCACAAAAATGGTAATTTTTCTATTTCCAGGAGGTACACGCTCGACTCGACTCCACTTCCAAGCACAGAAACTGATAGTGTGGCGCTCTACACACGTATTCATTATACGCAATGCATGTCCCTGGCATAATAAGCAAGTTTTTTGAGACAAAGTATAGTTATGATTATATTTTGTTTATTTAAATGTAGCATGTACTACGATTAATCGCAATTAATCACAGAAAACTGTGTGATTAACTAGTTAAAAAAAACAACTCCAAATTCAAAGCCCTAGAAAATACCAAACTTCACTGACTTTGCATGTATGACATATCGTATTGCACTGTGCAATACATAGTGGTCTTAAAGTAGAGCCTGATAAGGGAACAATTGCAAATTAAATAAAGGGATCAAATTAAAAATGCAATAAACACACTGCAAATGTGAAAGAACATCTAACTGATATGATTCTAAGCTCAGTCATGAAACTCTACATGGCACAAACTGATAGGTCCTTTAACATTTATTAATGACAGCCAATCAACCTGCATACTCTCTCTTTGTCTAACATTTAAATTGCCTCATTTGTTTGCCGGCTTCACTGCAGTGTGCTACGAGAGTTTTCTCTCTGAAACCCTCCTCCTCCACATCATCCCCAGCACCACCTGTCTAGCTCTGCTTCAATGGGATTGTATGTCTATTATGCAGCGTGTCTTACATACTATGTTTTGCCAGTAATTCTAAATGAGAACACCCCCGGGGGCATGATACCGCCCTTGTCGACTGCCCATGTCCATGTTTTCTCCAGGATTAAAAATGCAAGTATCAGTCTAAAGAGTACTTCAGAGATTCGGGTGTCCGTATGTTGTTGTCTCTCACAGATATTAACAAGCAGGAACATTACACAGTTAGACAAACTATTCCTACTGAGATCTTAAAACAGGCCAAATATGAGTCTTTACCTTTGCATGGCTTGCAGGAAACTATTCCCAGGAATCCCAGCAGGCTGACTTCATTGATGGGCAGACTGGTATTGGACCAGGCAGTGTCCAGACGGCCAGCTGCACAGCACTCCCTCTTGCTCACGCCCCTCATGAGCACCATGTCACAGCGGTGCTCCGGACCCTGCTGCAACCAGCACATGCCAGCTACACACACACGTATACAAATAACTTGAAAACATACACAAACCAGATCCAAAACTATCAATAAAACAGCCCAGACATCAGCTTTAAAGAATGTTTTCCCCCATTCCTTCAGATTTGCACATGTGTGATTACAAAGTTTTTGATACAGGGACTAATACATCACTTTCTTTGACTTTATTCGTTCTATGGGTCAAAACAGGAGATGTTGGACAGAATGACAGCTTCAGTCACTATTCACTTTGATTGTATGGAAAAAAAAGATGTGATGAAAGTGAATGATGAGCGAGGTTGTCAGTCACAGAACCGCCAACTCTTCTGAGTGAATATTATATTATTATATTACAATAAAAGAATAGGAGCATCACACATAAGCGCAATAATTTCCCTGTAAAACTTTCTTTAAATAAATAAATTATAGTAAAATTAGCATGTTTTATGGCTCAATAGTTTACTGTTGGACTGTATATGGCTGGTGAATATGTAGATGTTTCAATTGTTATTGTTTAATGGGGTTTGAACCGTCCAATAAATCTGAAATGAAGTAACCCCACTGGTGACATTAACAGTATTCACATTATATCTTATTGACATTTTCTATTAAATGAGATTCCTTTCTAATACACATGCCTGCCATTGTCCTTTGAAGTAATCATAATCATGTACCAACAGTTTAATTGGCAATTAAAGATGACAAACTGAAAAAACTCCTATCAGGGTGACTCAAATGTCAACAGCACTGATTTAGTAAAACATTCGATCTGTCTTTCATTCAAGTCTTTGGTTGCAGATACTCATGACTGATTCACGATTGTGCACCTGCGCGCGCATTTCGCACATCATGTCAGTATAAATTGAACTAGCATTGAAATGTAGTTCGTTGGAATAAATAATTTTTATAAACTTTTAACAAACGGAAAACTTTAGTCTCTGTGAGTTTTAAAAGGTTTATGGTCTTAATTAGTACACTTTAATGTCGATAAAAAATATCGTCTAAACTTCTAAGTTTAAAATATGAACGTAAAGCGAAATTTCGCAACGTGATAAACAAAACAAAACAAAACAAAAAACATGCGTTTTCGCACTTACCGTTCGTTCGATGTTTTCCAAGTATCTCACACACTGAAAAAAGTAACACAAAGTTTAAAATAGCCAGAAAGTTCATCATGCTGATGAAAAAAAAAATCTTTACACAGATGTCTGTAGTAAACACCGGCTTCCCTTTAGAAATATTTGATTAAAACGAAGTCTACACAGACTTTCACGTGGGTTGTTTCCACTCGGTTTAGTGAATGGACTTGTTGTGAGTGATTTCGGTCCGCCTCTGTATAAATATTTTACCCGAGTAAATTATGCTCTGGGATGGGCGATCATTCCAGCCAGTGACGTTGCTAATGTGAACGCTTGTGTACTTGAGTCAGTTCTCCGATATGATGCTGAAAAAACTCCCACACTTAATTTCATTGCGTCTGGACTCACCGAACAAAAATCTTTATTAGAGCGTTTCAATGAGAAAGCTATGACGACGCCTGTTTCGGTAGTTTATTAAATATGCTACTTACATAATCATATCTTTCATTATTACACTGAAACACACACACACACACAAGTTGGGTTTTCGTGTTTTATGGGGACTTTCCATAGACATAATTGTACTTATACTGTACAAACTTTATATTCTATACCCTAACTCTAACCCTACCCCTAAACCTAACCCTCACAGAAAACTTTCTGCATTTTTACATTTATGGTACATTTATTTACATTTTTAGTATGATTTATAAGCTGTTTTCCTCATGGGGACTGACAAATTGTCCCCACAACGTCAAAAATTTCGGGTTTTACTATCCTTATGGGGACATTTGTTCCCCACAAAGTGTTAAACACACACACACACACACACACACACACACACACACACACACACACACACACACACACACACACACACACACACACACAATATGAATTATGTTCAATAGGAATTATACAGTTTAGACTACCAAACATTACTTTGCAAATAGAAAAGTTTAGAATAGAAGAACAGGGTGCCCTGGAACAGATGTCATGGTCATGTCATTGAGACAGACTAAATAGATAGATGAACTTTGGCGAATTCTCCAAGAAGCTTGGAAAAACTGTGTCCAGGTGT